>NC_044038.1:107183372-107499805 GCF_901765095.1 Microcaecilia unicolor | reverse complement strand
CCCGGTACCGGAGGGGTAGGGCGCAACAGCTCTCCCAGGATCTCTGGAAGAACGGCCCGGATGCTCTCATTCAGAGCGGCTGCAGAAAAAGGCATGGAGGTCGATGCAGGCGTTGATGTCAGAGTCTGTTCCGGGCGTGGAGGCTGTTCCGGGCTGTCCAGAGTGGAGCACATCGACACCTCTTGGACAGAGGGTGAGCGGTCCTCTCGGTGCCGATGCCTGCTGGGTGCCGACTCCCTCGGCGACCCAGAGCTCTCGGTGCCGACACGGGAAGGGGACCGGTGTCGATGCTTCTTCGACTTCTTGTGAAGCATGTCACCGGAGCTTCCCGGCACCGACGAGGAGGACGTAGAATCCAGCCGTCTCTTCCTCGGGGCCGAGACCGAAGGGGGTCGGTCTCGGGGGGGCTGTACCGCAGGAGCCCTCAGGGTAGGGGGAGACCCACCCGAAGGCTCACCGCCACCAGCAGGGGAATGGACAGCCCTCACCTGCACTCCAGACAAAGCACCACCGTCCGACGACATCAGCAGACGAGGTCCCGGTACCACCGACGTCGATACAGTCGTCCGATGTCTCAGCGCCGATGCAGAGGGCCGATGCCTCGATGCACTCGATGCACTGGCGGCCGAGGATGAAGGTCTGGACGCTGAAGACGTCGATGCACTCGATACCCCCGGTGCCGATGCCGACGAAGATCCCGAGAACAAAATGTTCCACTGGGCTAACCTCGCTACCTGAGTCCGCTTTTGTAAAAGGGAACACAGACTACAGGCCTGAGGGCGGTGCCCAGCCCCCAGACACTGAAGACACGACGCGTGCCTGTCAGTGAGCGAGATTACCCGGGCGCACTGGGTGCACTTCTTGAAGCCGCTGGAAGGCTTCAATGTCATGGGTGGAAAAATCACGCTGGCGAGATCAAAACTCGAAATGGCGAGAATTGGCACTACAAAAATAGGGAGAAGAAAATTTCGACCGAGGCCTAACTGAGGCCTACCCCGACGACGAAAGACAACTTACCGGGGTGAAAATCTCAAAATACGGGAAGGGAAAAAACCAAAAGTATCTTCCCGAAACACTTCTAAAGCTTTTTTAGGAGAAACGAGTCGAAAACGACGCGCGAGGTCAACTTTCCGGGGCACGAATGGCGAAACACGACCGTACCGAGCGCGGACAAAAGAAGACTGGCCGGCACGAGCCGGTTTCGGGCGGGAAGATGGCCGCGCATGCGCGGTGCGCATCGGCGTGCGAGGGCTAGCAAAGGCTTTTGCTAGTGAAGATTCCGATTGGAGGGGCTGCCGTGGACGTCACCCATCAGTGAGAACAAGCAGCCTGCTTGTCCTCGGAGAATGGCTAATACTTGTGACTTCACTTTACTAATTGATAACTGTAACATCACATCTGGAGAGAATTATGGAGCTTTATGGAATTATACATCATATATTTCCACTCTTACATTACATCTCCTTAATGTGTTATCCACTATGTCAAGACATGCTGTGTTAATTAGATTCAATTTCAAATGGTCTATTTGTGTCTAAACAGAATTTTACAAAACCTTTAGAAAATATGATGATAGCTTTAGCAAAAGGATTAGTATCACACACACAAGGAAAAGAAAGAAAGATCCATGATCTTTCAAGTTTTCTGGGAGGAGCACTTGGAGTAACATGTACAGTTATGGGAGGGGGAAAGGGGTTCCAAAGTTTAGGCCATAGGTAACTAAAAAGCAAATTCTCTACATATATTCAAGAGGAGGGAAAAGGGGAAGGAAGAGAAAGAAGATTATGCTGAGCACAGCAGAGTGTATGGAAAGGGAAGTAAGGGATGAGGAGGTTGCTAATGTAGGTAGGAGCTCTGGGTAGGTGGTCTTTAAAAAGGATTTTGAACTTAATATGAAAGGAAACAGGGAGCCAGTATTTGGAACAAAGAAGTGGACAAACATGAGCACGGTGGAAAATCTTCACTGTGGTAGATTGAATAAGCTGAAGATGCTTAAGTAAGTAAAGAAGGAAAGCAGTGTAGAGAGAGTTACAATAGTCTAGGTGAGGAATGACAAGGATGAGGAATAAGGAGCGTTTGAGAGGGAGTGGAAGAATAGAGCACACAGTATGGATGCGCTGCAGTGCAAGAAAAGAGGAGCGGACAACAGAATTAATCTGTGGTTTAAAAGAAATCTTGGTGTTGAATGTGACATCCAGTATTTTTATTGAGTCTTTGAATGGGAGCGGGTGATTGTCAGTGCTGGGAGGAGGAGGGAAAGTTGACTGTTGAGAAAAAGGAGGTTCTCTGAGCCAGGTGAAGACATGGGAGAAGCAAGAGTTAAGGGAATTGAGAGAAGACGAGGAGTCGGACATGTGACACAAGATTTGTGGGATTTGCTTAGCAGAAACTTGTTTCTGGATGATAGCCGTGGAGCTAGGAAGATATTGAAGAAAGGGGGGACAAGAATGGAGCCCTGGGGAATGCCGGACTGTAGATCAAAGACAGGTGAAAAGAATGGTTATGTGTGAGTTGAAAAGTGCATGTGGAAAGGTAACTTGAGAACCATGAAAGGACAGTTCCAGAGATACCAAGGGAGGGCAGTCAGTGGAGAAGTAGGGAGTGGTTAATGAGATCAAACACAAATGAGAGATCAAGAGATACTACGATTACAGATTTTAGAGAAAACAAGGGAGGTTAGAGATCAGGCAAAAATAAAATAGAATAAAAGGGGTCAAGGTTGGGTTTCTTTAGGAGCAGGGTAACAAGAGTATGCTTCTAGATAGAGGAAACCACGCCTTCTGTTCTGCAGAATAAAGAGAAGTGATAAAAGACGAGCAGAAAATCACTTAACAAGGTGAGCAGACCAGGGATCCAGAGTTGAGAAAGAGGGATTCAAAGGGAAGAGAGAATAGGAGAGTTAAAAGAAGCTCAAATATTAATGAGGCAGGCAATGTCTTTGGATGTCCAGAAAGAGAGGGGCTAGAGGGGGTGACAGTATTAGGGGCAGAGAGAGAGAGAGAGAGAGCAAGAGGAGTGAAATGAAGTTGTTTTAGTTTGCCAAGCATCTGCGAGTACAATTAGAGGAAGAATGGAGGGGTCATAGGAATGAGAAGCAGTAGAAGAAGGAGAGAGCTGATTTAATATGCTGGAGAGGAAATGTAGTTAGAGAAAAACTCACGTTCGGCAGCTTGGGCATTTTCTTTCAGCACTGTGAAAGTAGAACGATAGGTGAGACACATAAAGGTGGGAGCAGGATGGGGAGAGACGAAAGCAAGGGAAAATGTGATCAGTCCAGGGTAGAGGGAAGGAGGAAATCAAAGAGGGGAGAGACCAGAGGCAGTGGAGGAAAATATGAAGTTACTGACCAAATGAGTAGGACAGGTGACATGCTGGAAAAGGCTGATATCAGCAGTGAGGTCAATAAAGGAGGTGGTGGTGTCTGAAGGGGGAAGGTTGAGATCACTGAGAGGAGGGAGAGAAAAGTGCAGAGCGTTCAAAAATAAATTTTATTTATTTATTTATTGCATTTGTATCCCACATTTTCCCACCTCTTTGCAGACTCAATGTGGCTTACAATACATCATGAATAGATAACATTTGGTATTATATTAACATGATAATGATGGAGCATGAATTATATAACAAGCAAATAGTAAAGACAATACTAGGTATGTGTGAAGGAGTCTTTGTGGTATATCTTGTTAAAGAGATGGGTCTTCAATAGTTTGCGGAAGTTGGTTAGTTCATGGATAGTTTTCAGGTTGCGCGGCAGTGCTTTCCAGAATTGTGTGCTCAAGTAGGAGAAGGTTGATGCGTGCATTAGTTTGTATTTTAGCCCTTTGCAGTTGGGGAAATGAAGGCTGAGGAATGTGCGGGACTATGTCTTAGCGTTCCTAGGTGGTAAGTCTATCAGGTCTGACAAGTCTATCAGGTCTGACATGTAGGCTGGGGCATCTCCATGAATGATTTTGTGGACCAGGGTGCATATTTTGAACAAAATGCGTTCTTTAAGAGGGAGCCAATGCAGCTTTTCTCATAGGGGTTTAGCACTCTCATATTTTGTTTTACCGAATATGAGTCTAGCTGCCGTGTTCTGGGCTGTCTGTAGTTTCTTTGCATCCAGCGTAGAGTGCATTGCAGTAGTCTAAATGACTGAGTACCATTGATTGTACCAGACCTCGAAAGAAATTAATTGGGAAGAAAGGTCTTACTCTTTTTAGTTTCGACATTGAGTTGAACATCTTCTTGGTTGTGTTTTTCGCATGGTTCTCAAGAGTTAGATGTCGATCAATGGTGACTCCAAGAATTTTTAGAGTGTCCGAGATTGGAAGATTCAGTGTGGGTTGTTAATGGTGGTGAATTTGTTCGTGTTATGTTGAGAGGTGAGTATTAGGCATTGGGTTTTTTCTGCATTGAGTTTCAGCCGAAACGCGTCTGCCCATGAATGCATGATATGTAGACTTTGGTTGATGTCGTTGGAAATTTCCTTTAGATCTTGTTTGAATGGGATGTAGATCGTTACGTCGTCTGCGTAGATGTATGGGTTGAGGTTTTGGTTTGATAGTAGTTTGGCCAAGGGTATCATCATTAAGTTGAATAAGGTCGGTGAGAGGGGGGATCCCTGTGGGACTCCACATTCAGGTGTCCATGTGGCTGATGTAGTTGAATTAGATGTCACTTGGTATGATCGTGTGGTTAGGAACCTCTTGAACCAATTGAGAACGTTGCCACCTATTCCGAAGTACTCGAGGATATGTAGTAGTATTCCATGATCAACCATGTCGAAGGCGCTAGACATGTCAAATTGTAGGAGTAGTATGTTTTTGCCAGTTGCAATCATTTGTTTGAACTTAGTCATGAGAGTAACTAGTACTGTTTCAGTGCTGTGGTTGGTTCGGAATCCGACTGGGAGTCGTGTAGTATTGAGAATTTGTCTAGATAATTAGTGAGTTGTTTGGTCACCATCCCTTCCATTAATTTGGTTATTAAGGGAATGGATGCTACTGGTCTATAATTGGTTAGTTCATTATAAGTCTTCTTTGCGTCCTTGGGTATGGGGGTGAATAGAATATTTCCTTTTCCCTTTGGGAAGAGTCCATTTTGTAGCATATAGTTCAGGTGATTCGTTAAGTCTATTATAAATTATTGAGGGGCAAATGTCATAAGGTTGTTTGGGCATATGTCTAATTTGCAGTGAGATTTGGCGAATCTTTTGAACGTTTGTGAGATGAGATCCTCTGATAATAACTCGAAGTTAGTCCAGGTTCTGTCTGCTGGGTATACACCAGGGTCTGAGTCTAGGCAATCTAGGAGTGCAGTGTAGTCAATGGTACTGACAGGTATTTTAAGTCGTAATTGTATTATTTTCTCATTGAAGTATCTCGCAAGTTTGTCTGCTCCTGGTGTATCTTTGCTGTTGGTTGTGACTGGTGTGATATCTAGTAGTTTGTTCACGAGCTGGAAGAGTTTGTGTGTAACTTTGTAGTTTGGTCCAATTTCGGTTTTGTAATATAATCTTTTGGTTTGTCTTATGGTATATTTATATTTTCTTTGGAGTTGTTTCCATGCGTTAAGTGTGTAACATACATAGTAACATAGTAGATGACGGCAGAAAAAGACCTGCACGGTCCATCCAGTCTGCCCAACAAGATGAACTCATGTGTATACCTTACCTTGATTTGTACCTGTCTTTTTCAGGGCACAGACCGTATAAGTCTGCCCAGCACTATTCCCCGCCTCCCAACCACCAGTCCCGCCTCCCACCACCGGATCTGGCACAGACCATATAAGTCTGCCCACCACTATCTTCGCCTCCCAACCACCAACCCCTCTTCCCCCCACCGGCTCCGCCACCCAATTTCGGCTAAGCTTCTGAGGATCCATTCCTTCTGCACAGGATTCCTTTCTGTATATCCCACGCATGTTTGAATTCCGTTACCGTTTTCCTCTCCACCACCTCCCGCGGGAGGGCATTCCAAGCATCCACCACTCTCCCTGTGAAAAAATACTTCCTGACATCTTTTTTGAGTCTGCCCCCCTTCAATCTCATTTCATGTCCTCTCATTCTACTGCCTTCCCATCTCCGGAAAAGATTCGTTTGCGGATTAATACCTTTCAAATATTTGAACGTCTGTATCATATCACCCCTATTCCTCCTTTCCTCCAGGGTATACATGTTCAGGTCAGCAAGTCAGCAGGTCAGCTCATACGTCTTGGAACGCAAATCCCATACCATTCTCGTAGCTTTTCTTTGCACCGCTTCAATTTTTTTTACATCCTTAGCAAGGTACGGCCTCCAAAACTGAACACAATACTCCAGGTGGGGCCTCACCAACGACTTATACAGGGGCATCAACACTTCCTTTCTTCTGCTGGTCACACCTCTCTCTATACAGCCTAGCAACCTTCTTGCTACGGCCACCGCCTTGTCACAATGTTTCGTCGCCTTCAGATCACCCCAAGATCCCGCCTAACACATACGTCTCTCATGGGTTTCTACTCCCTAGGTGCATCACTTTGCATTTCTTCGCATTGAATTTTAACTGCCAAACTTTAGACCATTCTTCTAGCTTCCGCAGATCTTTTTTCATGTTTTCCACTCCCTCCCGGGTGTCCACTCTGTTACAAATCTTAGTATCATCCGCAAATAGGCAAACTTTACCTTGTAACCCTTCGGCAATGTCACTCACAAATATATTGAACAGAATTGGCCCCAGCACCGATCCCTGAGGCACTCCACTACTCACCTTTCCCTCCTCCGAGCGAACTCCATTTACCACCACCCTCTGTCGTCTGTCCGTCAACCAGCTCCTAATCCACTTCACCACTTCGGGACCTATCTTCAGCCCATCAAGTTTATTTAAGAGCCTCCTGTGGGGAACCGTGTCAAAAGCTTTGCTAAAATCTAAGTAGATTACGTCTATAGCATGTTGATGATTCAATTCTGCAGTTACCCAATCAAAGAATTCAATGAGATTCGTTTGGCACGATTTCCCTCTGGTAAAACCATGTTGTCTTGGATCTTGCAACTTATTGGTTTCCAGAAAATTCACTATCCTTTCCTTCAGCATCACTTCCATTACTTTCCCAATAACTGAGGTGAGGCTTACTGGCCTGTAGTTTCCAGCTTCTTCCCTATCGCCACTTTTGTGAAGAGGGACCACATCCGCCGTTCTCCAATCCCTCGGAACCTCTCCCGTCTCCAATGATTTATTAAACAATAAGAGGACCCGCCAGAACCTCTCTGAGCTCCCTCAATATCCTGGGGTGGATCCCTTCTGGTCCCATGGCTTTGTCCACCTTTAGCTTTCCAAGTTGTTCATACACACTCTCTTCTGTGAATGGTGCTATATCCACTCCATTCTCAAATGTACTTTTGCCAGTCCCTCGTGGTCCTTCTCCAGGACTTTTTTCAGTGAAAACAGAACAAAAGTATCTATTTAGCAAATTGGCTTTTTCTTCATCATTATCTACATAGCGGTTCGCTGTATCTTTTAGTCTCACAATTCCCTTTTTAGTCAATCTCCTTTCACTAATATACCTGAAGAAATTTTTGTTGCCCCTCCTTACATTTCTAGCCATTTGTTCTTCCGCTTGCGCCTTCGCCAGACATACCTCTCTCTTGGCTTCTTTCAGTTTCCTCCGGTATTCCTCCCCGTATTCCTCTACTTGAGTTTTTCTGTATTTCTGGAACGCCTTTAGCCTTTATTTTCTCAGCCACTTGTTTGGAGAACCATATCGGTTTCCTTTTTCTCTTGCTTTTATTTACTTTCCTTACATAAAGGTTTGTGGCCCTATTTATTACTTCTTTCAGCCTGGACCACTGCCCTTCCACTTCTTGTACGTCTTCCCAGCCCATCAGCTCCTTCCTCAGGTATTCCTCCATTTTACTAAAGTCAGCACGCTTGAAATCCAGGACTTTGAGTTTAGAGTGGCCGCCCTCCACTTCAGCCGTCATATCTAACCAAACCATTTGATGGTCACTGCTTCCCAGGTGTGCACCCACTCGGACATTTGACACACTATCCCCATTTGTGAGCACCAGATCCAGCGTCGCTCCCTCCCTCGTGGGTTCCGTCACCATTTGTCTGAGCAGAGCACTTTGGAAAGCATCCACGATCTCTCTACTTCTTTCCGATTTCGCAGACGGAACCTTCCAATCTACATCCGGCAGATTGAAATCTCCCAGCAACAGCACCTCTCTCTTCTTTCCCAACTTTTGAATATCCGCGATCAGGTCTTTATCTAATTTCTCTAATTGTGTTGGAGGTCTGTATACAACACCCACGTGGACAGAGGTTCTATCATCTCTCTTTAAGGTGATCCATATTGCTTCTTCCTTTCCCCAGGTCCCTGTCATTTCAGTCACTGTGATCTCATTTCTCACATATAGAGCTACTCCTCCACCTTTACAGCCCTCTCTATCCTTCCTAAATAGATTATAGCCTGGTATGTTTGCATCCCATTCATGGGAACCATTGTGTGGGTTCGTCTTTCTTTTTATTCCACACTCGTTCTAACCTTCTAACTTGTGTTTTAAGTTTTTTCAGTTCTTCATTGAACCATGGTGCTGATTTCTTTCAGTGTGAGGTTCTGGTTTGAATTGGGGCAATATTGTCTAATATTGTCCTGCATCTATCATCCCAATCTAAGAGGAATTGGATTGTATCTGTCTTTATAGTCCATCCATTGTGGTAGATCTGTTGCCAGAATGTTACCAGGTCTATTTTTCCTCTCGTGGAGTAGGTTTTACGTTCTTGTTTGTTAGGTGAATCTTTCATTCGCCATTGGAGGGAGATCTATGCTTTATAGTGGTCTGACCATGGTGCAGGTGTCCATTTTGTATCTGTTAGTATAATATTGGAATCAGGATCGAATTTGTGTGAGATAATGTCTAGCGTGTGTCCTTTAGTTTGAGTTGGTTCCGTATTTGGTCCGTGAATATCCCACATTTGTAGGAACTCTTTGCATTCTTGGGTGCTTGTTGAAGTGGTATCTTCAAGGTGTAGGTTAATATCTCCGATTATGATAAGGTTTGAGGTAGAGACACAGGTGTTTGAGATAAAATCCATAAAGTGTGTTTGTGTATCTTGCCAACTGCGTTGAGGTGTTCCTGCAGCTTTGGATGGTTAATTCTAACCGATGCGATTTCTAGTTGTGGCAATATGGATTCAGCTATGGTTGTAATGGGGAACTCGGATTTGTATATTATGGCTATACCTCCTCCTCTTTTTCCATTTCTTGTCCAGTGGGTAATTTTGTATCCTGGTGGGCATAGTTCTATGATTATGGGGTCTTTAAGGTCGTGGATCCAGGTTTCAGTGATGAATAGGAGGTCCTCAATAGAGGTAGCAGAGGGAGGAGGTGGATGATAAATAAGAGGGTTATTTATTTATTTCGTTGTTGCATTTGTATTCCACATTTTCACACCTATTTGCAGGCTAATATCAAAATGGCCATTAGGAGAGGAAATTCAAAGGACAGCAACATCAGAGATAGAAAGCAGCTTGAATGCACAGGGGGTAACCTGAAGAGAGGAAGAATACAGGAATGCAATGCCTCTACTACTTTGACAGGCACAGGGCATGGAAAGAGGAAAAGCCCATCGGGCTTACTTCGAGAAGAGTGGCTATGTCACCCGGACACAGCCACGTCTCTGTAATGCAAATAATTTCAAGGGAGCGAGTGAAGTTAAGCTCTGATGCAAGGAGACCCTTTTGCCAGAGTGACCAGACATTAAATTAAGCAAGCCAAGTTTGAATTGGGGTCCTCCCAAGGACTTTCACTAACCTCACCCTCTCCAAAAGACATTACACGATGTGATACCCGCAAGCGAGCCTTCTCCGAAGTAGCCCTCACACTCTGGAATGCATTGCCTGAAAGGCTCCGCTTAACACAAGACTATCTCTCTCATGAACCCATCTACCTTACATATACTGAAGAGAAAACGACATTGACCCAGAAACCCTCCTCTCTCTATCACCTGTCTCTACCTACCTACCCATCCATTTACTACCCATCCATCCTTCTATTATGTTATACTTAATTTCCTACTTTACATAACAAAATTCTGTGTTACCTATTACTATGTAAGCCGCATTGAGCCTGCTTTTAGTGGGAAGGTGCGGGATACAAATATAATAAATAAATAAATAAATTCAGGAAGCAGGTGAAAGCTTGGCTCTTCAACCAGGCCTTTAATGGAAGAAGTAACTAACTTGTTAGTCTCACTCACACAAGGAGTGACGGGCTGCACATACTGCAGCGGGACATGTTTATCCACTCCTACCCTAGCTGAGATAATATTTAACCACCTCTCTGACCTCATGTGCAACTTTCTTCAAATCAGTCACCTTACTTTCTAACTCTTCCTACTTCCTTACCCATCTATATGTTACAACTTTGCCTTACCCTTCACTACCAATTATAATGTTCTATTACGTATAATGTTGACATTGCAAGTAGTATACCATGCCATACTTTTTATTGTTAGTTGAATATTTTTACTACTGTAATTGCCTATTGCTCATGTACACCACCTTGAGTGAATTCCTTCAAAAAGGCGGTAAATAAATCCTAATAAATAAATAAATAAACAGATGCAAGAGTGTAGGGTTCATGAGAGATAGAGAAGGCTGGGGAAGTGAATGAACAGATGGAAGGGACAGGGGTGAAAACACAAATACAAGGATGAGGGTAGAAGGGCAGGGAAAAGCATGGCCAGCTGATGGTAGGCAGAAGAGTTAAGGGAAGGAAGGAATGGAGCCATGGACAAGCAAGGAAGACCAGAGACGAGGCCAACAAAGAGTGCAAGGGAAAAACACAGAGAAGGGTGCTTGGAGGGTGCCCAAGGAGCACACAAGGAGTATGACTTGCTCTTTGGATGTGCTCGTTTGGCACGCACCACAGTGCAAGCACCTTGAAATGAATCGATTTTTCACTCTTTCAACAAGTACAAAGACCAGGGAACACTCAATGGAAGTACATGGAAATGCTTTTAAAACAAATAGGAGGAAATAGGTTCTTAAGTAGGTGTCCAGAGATGACGTCCCCTGGGGGGAGTGAGTAGGTGAATCAGTAAATGGAGCAACAGCAATGGTAGCATGAAACCTGAAGAGCAAGAGCAAATTAAGGATGAGTAGAATAAGTAAAAGAAGAGCAATAATAACATCGAGTACAAAAATAGCATTAACCAAGTGCTTTGCGGTAGTGGTTGAAATAGGTGCCCAGAGATGATGTCACCTGGGGAAGAGTTGGTAGGTGAATCAGGACCGGGAAGTGGAGTGACAACAATAGCAATGATAGCAGAAATATGAAACAAAAAAGTGAGGAGAATGAATGAGGATACCAAGAAAATTGTTTATTCGCATAAAAAAATGACCCGAGACGGCCGTGTTTCGGCCCAAAGGCCTGCCTCAGGGGTCTTTATAACCTAAACAAAACAATAGAACAAATAAAACAAAGTATTAGAAAATAATTAAAAATAATTAAAAATAATGATACCAGTAATTGTGTATATTAAAATCAATAATTAAAAGCTTAATGTTACATCATAAGTAAATATTGAATTGTTGACAACATAATCTAGAAACGTGACTTGAATCATAAAACATATGTTAAAATTATGTAAAAACAAATTTGTGTATATTAGCAAGTGTAAATTGTTAAAACGCATGGGTTATGCAGTGGCTGATACATAAATCTATATTGGAAAACAAACATTATCATTTTATTCGAATTAAAACCAGAAAATAATTGAAAAATCAAAAATAATTATTAATAAATGTAAGGATATGCTTACATCTATAATTTACGTATATAAGAATGTGAACCATGAAAATAAAATATTAAATAATCGATATCAATCAACCTTATCAATATGTGTACTAATCACTAGAACCTTAATTACATGTATTGCTAATTGCCACATAGATATGGTGACTTAACCATACACAAGTAAAAATTGTACATGACTCATTATGTAAATGAAAATCTAATAAATAAATTACCTCAGGTAGTCTGATGTGAAACGTGTACTCTGAGAAAAATAGTGTAGCAGAGCCCTCTTGGGTCTATATATATGATAGTGGGAGTAAACGTAAAAATAGAACAGTTAAAAATAACCAATGAATAAGTGAAATACCAGAAAGATGAAAAATCTATCAGAATTCTTATGTGATAATGATGTGACATGAAGATAATACATCTATAATAATGCAATATACAACTAAACGATAAATGAAAGTGATTGGATAATTGAAAAATAACTACTACCATCTCTAAGCTATGAATAAGTGAAATACCAGAAAGATGAAAAATCTATCAGAATTCTTATGTGATAATGATGTGATATGAAGATAATACATCTATAATAATGCGATATACAACTAAACGATAAATGAAAGTGATTGGATAATTGAAAAATAACTACTACCATCTCTAAGCTATCAATGAGATGTAGTGAGGAATATATATGTAAGATCCTATTTGAAAAAATAAAAGCGCTGTATGGAGATATATTTGTGTTGGACATTATATGAAAGATATTGTATGAAAAATAAACTATGAGAAATCGAAACGAGCTTACCTCCTCTCCTCTGAAAATTTTTTTTAATATTAACCAGGAACTAGCCTGTTATACTGCAAAAGAGTGAAGAAAAAGGGAGAAAATTAAATGAGAAGGAATGAAATGAAGCTGCCGGTGAATTAGAGATAAAGTGCATCGATGTTAAGTGAAAATCCTGAAAAAGGTTTTGTACATGCTTGTCAATTGTTGAATGGCCAAAAAACTGATAAAATAAACAAAATGAGATTATAGCTATTTCTGATTATATAATCACTTGGATATCTGTTGAAACGTTGTCTATTCTCGGGGAGAAAATTTGTTGAACCCACTGCTGAGTGAGTACCACTATATAAACTTTGTGTTATATATATGTATATCTCCACCCATTTAAAACCTAAATTACCAAAAGCAATACCTGTGTAAAATGAACAGAGATATGCAAACTAAAACAATAAAATGTTTGTGTGATAGTTAAATGCTGTGGAACAAAAGTGATGCTATGATTGTTAATGCTTACCTCCTCTCGTAAGAGCCGTTTGCGATTACAAAAATGCTATAAGAAATGGCGGTGGCGACAATGCCACTTAAATAGATGAAATGAAGGAAATGACGTTTTTCAAAATTAGAAGGGAAAAAAACAAACGTCTGAATATCTAATAATGGCAGCTAATTAAAAACGGAAATTGAAACAGCCCTGAACTAAACTGATAATGTGATGTGTCTAAAAGAAAAAAATACCGTAAGACACAAACTTGTCTAATAAGCAAATAAGGCACTTACGTTGCATAAACATTACCAAATGTTTTTCTCAATAGACAATGGTGATAAATAAAGTAAACATGATTTGAAATGAAGCACTTTCATTGTTTGAAAGTGAGAGGTAATTTAGGCGCCATTAGATTTTAAATAAAAACAAGTAGACATAATAAATAGATTATGTTTAAGGGAATGGAATATCGGAAATTTCTAATTATTGAGTAATAGATTGATGAACTAAGAATTGTATATTTGAATCGACCACAAATATTTAATGAGATGTGAATTTAACTGCCAATCTAATTAAAAAACGGAAATTGAACCAGACCTGAACTGAACTAATTATGAGATATATGTGAAAGAAAAAATGCGATGAGACGCTGCTTGTCTGATAGGCAAATGAAGAACTCGCGTTGCATAAACATGACCAATTATTTTACACAATCGACAAATGATGATAAATAAAGGAAACATGATTTAAAATAAAGTAAAACACTTTCATTGTTAAAAGTAAAAGGTAATTTTAACCGCCATTAGATTTAAATGAATATCGGGAATGTCTAGTTATTAGGTAATAGATTGATAAGCTAAGAATTATGTATTTGAATCAACCGGAGATACTTGATAGGATATGGATTTGACCACAAATCTGAGGATTATATGAGCATAAATGTTCTTTGAGTTTCAAGAGGAGTATATGAGAAGGTAAAATAATGTAAACTGGCACTGTACTTTGCTGAAACTGAGTAGCTAAGTGAACCAAGAACTAAAAAAAACTCTACTTCGTTATAACGGTAAGTAAAAAAACTCTGCTACAATATGACGGTAAATAAAAAACATGAAGAAAAATTACAGCGATCTGAATATTGGCAACCTAAAAGAAAGGTTATTTTAGCATGTGAAGAACTATGGTTGCAATCAAGTATATAAGTGAGTATAAACATGCTGTGAAGTAATTGTTGATAAACCATCGGTATTATCGTGATGTGTGAGACAATGTAATTAAGCCATTGTGCCCAAAAATGTAAAAATAGGAAGCAATGAGCACGTGTGTTGCAAATATGACTTGAATATATGAAGTGTGAAAAGTACTTTTCACACTTCATATATTCAAGGTGTGAATATACCAGGGACTTATACAGAGGCATAATGATATTGTCAGTTTTGTTCTTCATCTCTTTTTGCATAATTCCTAACATTCTGTTTGCTTTTTTAGCAGCCGTGGCACATTGGGCTGAAAGTTTCAACATATTATGCACAATAATTCCAAGATCTCTTTCTTGGGTGGTAGCTCAACTCTGAACACAGCAATTTATACCTGTAGTTGGGATTCTTTTTCCCTGTGTGAATCACTTTGCACTTGTCCACAATAAGGACCAAATTCTATATATGGCGCTGAAAAATCAGCACTGAAAAAAATGAGCACTAAGCGCTATTCTATAAATGATGCTCTGCTATTTATAGAATAGCGTTTAGCACCGGGATCCGCGTCTAAATTTTAGGCATAAGAATTTACACTAACTGAAACCTAGTGTAAATCCTCATGCCTAAATTAGGTGCTGTATTCTGTAACAGTGTGCGCAAATTCTTGGAACACCCAAGACTCACCCATGCCCCTCCCATGGATACGCATAAGAATTTATGTGTGCATCTTTATAAAATAGTTCCTAACAAGATGCGTGTGCATAAATTCTAATTAGTTCTCAACTAGCACCAATAATTGATCGTTAGTGCCCAATTATCCATGCTGATTGGCTCATTTGTGTGAACAAATTGGGCACGATTTTGCACACCATATATAGAATACGGCGCTAAATGTCATCTGCCCAGTGATCTAATCTCGCAAGATCCTTCTGCAAGTCTTTACAATTCTCAACTATTTTAACAACTTTGAATAATTTTGTGTCATCTGCAAATTTGATCACATTACTCATCATTCCTGTCTCCAAATCATCTATAATAATAATTCTCACCTGGAAACATTCTGAAGCTCACTCTGTGGGAGGGAAACACTTATGGCTAGGCTCTTAGCTCACTCACTCTCACTCATGCACCACTCACTGTCACTCATAGACCCTCCCTCAGCCACGCCCCTTCCGGACATAATTCGTGACCCCAACATTCTAAATGAAGCCTCCAAACCACTCCAAACCGGAAGTGTGAGGCTCCAGAGATATCCGTTTTGCCCATAGCTCAAAAACGGAAGTGTGAGCCGTCCTGTGCCCCGCCCTCCCCTCAGAACGTCATCACAAGGAGGGCAGAGCACATTCCAGGAAACGAGAGGTCCCCCTGCCCACATCTTCTATATATATAATTCTCACCCTCATTCTCACCCTCAATGTACTATGAAGCCTCAACCGGAAGTGTGAGGCTCGGAGGTATCCTTTTTGTCCATCGGGGTGGGGAAACAACACGATGACGTCACCGGCGGGGCGGGGAAGGCACAAGCCTCGGAGAATCGGCAACAACAAAAAACAAAACGTCATCCTCAAAGGCGGGGCGGAGAACGCAGTCACGCAACACGATGACGTCGATGGCGGCCAGGGGAAGGCACAAGCCGCGGAGAATCGCCAACAGCAAAAAAACAAACCTGTCACGGGGGACCGAACGACCCAAACAACTTGCGCCTGGAAGGTGGGGGGGGGGGGGGGGGGAGAGGAAGAAAGCTGCAACTAAGATGACAGAAAGGAAAACCTTGCTAGCGCCCCTTTCATGCTCTTCGGAAACGGGCCTTTCTTACTAGTGTATGAATATGTTAAACAGTACAGATCCTTAGGCAAGTCCCTAATGACCATTTTCCATTTTGGTAATTAACTACTTTCTGTTTCCTGGCTTTTAGCCAATTTGGAGTTCTCAATAGGACATGGCCATTTTGGGTTTTATCTATTATTTTATAAGGTTTGTCTGTTAACAAATATAGGACATTAGTGTTTTTATATCCTTATTTATTTTCATAAAATTTTTTCTGTGGACTCCTGTGTCTATACATTTTCCCCTCTTGTTTGGTTAGGGTGGGGCATTTCATGTCTACTGTTTGCTTTTCTTTCAATTTGGCCTTTTCCTCATTGAGTCCCATGGAGATAGTATATATAGAGCTTAATTTACTAAGACCAGATTTTGTCTTTGGGAAATAAGCTTAATAAATGAGACTCATAAATGGATATGAATTGACCATACTTAAAGGACAGTGTGGAGATTTAGGTGTGGGTGCATTTATTTTTCCTTTAATTCAAGCTGACAGAATGGCTTCCTGTGCCTACTGTCAAGTTCTGGTGGAGTGGCCTAGTGGTTAGAGTGATGGACTTTGGTCCTGGGGAACTGGGTTCGATTCCCACTGCAGGCACAGGCAACTCCTTGTGACTCTGGGCAAGTCACTTAACCCTCCATTGCTCCAGGTACAAATAAGTACCTGTATATAATATGTAAGCCGCATTGAACCTGCTATGAGTGGGAAAGCACGGGGTACAAATGAAATAAAAATATATCTGAAAAAGGGTCATGAAGATTAGATGCTACATATAGTTCCTGATAGCACGAGAGGCAACCATGCCATCAGGTACAGTATATCACCTGGCCCACTGAAAATTAATAAATAAATATGACCTGACTTAGCGGCGTACCCACTCCTCCCCTCCCCCCACTTCTGCAACCCTCCTCATGATCTGATTCCCCCCCCCCCCCCCGTCATAATCCTACTCTCCATGATCCTAACCCTGCACCCCTAGCAACACAATCCCATCTCTGACTCCTCCCCCAACCAGTAAACCATACCCCTGTCAGGAAGGATGACCCCTAGTGGTAACATAGTAACATAGTAGTAACATAGTAGATGACGGCAGAAAAAGACCTGCACGGTCCATCTAGTCTGCCCACGATAAACTCATATGTGTATACCTTACCTTGATTTGTACCTGTCTTTTTCAGGGCACAGACCGTATAAGTCTGTCCAGCAGTATTTCCCGCCTCCCAACCACCAGTCCCGCCTCCCATCACCGGCTCTGGCACAGACCCCGTATAAGTCTGCCCTCCCCTATCCTAGCCTCTCAACCACCAACCCCTCTTCCCCCCGCCACCCAATTTCAGCTAAGCTTCTGTGGATCCATTCCTTCTACACATGCCTATCCCACGCATGTTTGAATTCCGTTACCGTTTTCATGTCCACCACCTCCCGCGGGAGGGCATTCCAAGCGTTCACCACCCTCTCCGTGAAGAAATACTTCCTGACATCTTTCCTGAGTCTGCCCCCCTTCAATCTCATTTCATGTCCTCTCGTTCTACCGCCTTCCCATCTCCGGAAAAGATTTGTTTGCGGATTAATACCTTTCAAATATTTGAACGTCTGTATCATATCACCCCTGTTCCTCCTTTCCTCCAGAGTATACATGTTCAGGTCAGCAAGTCTCTCTTCATACTTCTTGGAACGCAACTCCCATACCATCCTCGTAGCTTTTCTTTGTACCGCTTTCATTTTTTTAACATCCTTCGCAAGGTATGGCCTCCAATACTGAACACAATACTCCAGGTGGGGCCTCACCAACGTCTTATACAGGGGCATTAAAACCTCCTTTCTTCTGCTGGTCACACCTCTCTCTATACAGCCTAGCAACCTTCTCACTACGGCAACTGCCTTGTCGCACTGTTTCATCGCCTTCAGGTCCTCAGATACTATCACCCCAAGATCCCTCTCCCCGTCCGTGTCTATCAGGCTCTCCCCACCTAACACATACGCCTCCCTTGGATTTCTACTCCCTAAGTGCATCACTTTGCATTTCTTCGCATTGAATTTTAATTGCCAAATGTTAGACCATTCTTCCAGCTTCTTCAGATCTTTTTTCATGTTTTCCACTCCCTCCGGGGTGTCCACTCTGTTGCAAATCTTAGTGTCATCCGCAAAAAGGCAAACTTTACCTTGTAACCCTTCGGCAATGTCACTCACAAATATATTGAACAGAATGGGCCCCAGCACCGATCCCTGAGGCACTCCATTACTCACCTTTCCCTCCTCCGAGCGAACTCCATTTACCACCACCCTCTGGCGTCTGCCCGTCAACCAGTTCCTAATCCAGTTCACCACTTCGGGTCCTATCTTCAGCCCTTCTAGTTTATTCAAGAGCCTCCTGTGGGGAACCGTGTCAAAAGCCTTGCTGAAATCTAAGTAGATGACGTCCATAGCACGTCCTTGATTTAATTCTCCTGTCACCCAGTCAAAGAATTCAATGAGATTCGTTTGGCACGATTTCCCTTTGGTGAAACCATGTTGTCTCGGATCTTGCAACTTATTGGCTTCCAGGAAATTCACTATCCTTTCCTTCAGCATGGCTTCCATTATTTTTCCAATAACCGAAGTGAGGCTTACCGGCCTATAGTTTCCAGCTTCTTCCCTATCACCACTTTTGTGAAGAGGGACCACCTCCGCCGTTCTCCAATCCCTCGGAACCTCTCCCGTCTCCAAGGATTTATTAAACAAATCTTTAAGAGGACCCGCCAGAACCTCTCTGAGCTCCCTCAGTATTCTGGGGTGGATCCCGTCCGGCCCCATGGCTTTGTCCACCTTTAGCTTTCCAAGTTGTTCATATACACTCTCTTCCGTGAACGGTGCTCTATCCACTTCATTCTCAGGTGTACTTTTGCCAGTCCCTCTCGGTATTCCCCAGGATTTTCTTCAGTGAAAACAGAACAAAAGTATCTATTTAGCAAATTGGCTTTTTCTTCATCATTTTCTACATAGCGTTTTGCTGTATCTTTTAGTCTCACAATCCCCTTTTTAGTCTTTCTCCTTTCACTAATATACCTGAAGAAGTTTTTGTCTCCCCTCCGTACATTTCTAGCCATTTGTTCTTCCGCTTGCGCCTTCGCCAGACGTACCTCTCTCTTGGCTTCTTTCAGTTTCATCCGGTATTCCTCCCCGTGTTCCTCTACTTGAGATTTTTTGTATTTCTGGAACGCTAACTCTTTAGCCTTTATTTTCTCAGCCACTTGCTTTGAAAACCATATCGGTTTCCTTTTTCTCTTGCTTTTATTTACTCTCCTTACATAAAGGTCTGTGGCCCTGTTTATTACTTCTTTCAGCTTGGACCACTGTCCTTCCACATGTTGTGCGTTCTCGCAGCCCATCAGCTCCTTCCTCAGATATTCCCCCATTTTGTTAAAGTCAGTTCGCTTGAAGTCCAGGACTTTGAGTTTAGAGTGGCCGCTAACCACATGAGCCGTTATATCAAAACAAACCGTTTGATGGTCACTGCTTCCCAGGTGCGCAGCCACTCGGACATTTGACACACTATCTCCATTCGTGAGCACCAGATCCAGCGTCGCTCCCTCCCTTGTGGGTTCCGTCACCATTTGTCTGAGCAGAGCACTTTGGAAAGCATCCACAATCTCTCTACTTCTTTCCGATTTCGCAGAAGGAACCTTCCAATCTACATCCGGCAGATTAAAATCTCCCAACAACAGCACCTCTCTTTTCTTCCCCAACTTTTGAATATCAGCGATCAGATCTTTATCCAGTTCCTCCAATTGTGTCGGGGGTCTGTAGACAACACCCACGTGGACCAAGGTTCTATCCTCTCTTGTTAAGGTGATCCATATCGCTTCTTCCTTTCCCCACTTCCCTGTCATTTCAGTTGCTGCGATATCATTTCTCACATACAGAGCTACTCCTCCACCTTTACGTCCCTCTCTATCCTTCCTAAAAAGATTATAGCCTGGTATGTTTACATCCCATTCATGGGAACCATTGAGCCATGTCTCTGTGACTGCAACTATGTCCAAGTCAGTCTCCAACATCAGGGCTTGAAGGTCATGAATTTTATTGCTTAGACTGTGAGCATTTGTAGTCATTGCTTTCCAACTACATTTCCTAGTATATGTTTTGGGTTTAGTGATTTGTGAGTGTCTTTTCTCTTTGGGTACCTTCTCCTCTTTTTGTTCCCTCTTCCTTGCTTTTTCTTTTTCCTCTGCTTCAATTTTAGTTTCAGGAACATCACAGTGCTGTAGTGGAGCAAAAGAATTTTGTAGTGGCAACACTTGTGTGGGCGGATGCTTCTGTGTCACATGACGAATTCTGCCTGAGCCTACTGTGAACCATCTGTTCCTTTGTGGTTTTATTCTCTGAGGCAGTGGTGAGAAGTTATGATTCTGCACAGTCCTATAAGTTGCTTTAATTGCATCTAATTCTTGCATTACTTTATAGAGCTCTTGTTTTAAAGTAGATAGCTGAAGACAGATAGGACAAGCTTTAAGTTTCCAGATGATTGGCCTTGAAACTAAAGCAGCACAATTATTGCAGAGAATAAAAGTCATCCTGATTGGTTGAAATGGATATGAACAGGTGTACTATGTTGGAGTATCAGCCTGCAAGACTGCCTGTGTATGATTGTGGAGTAAAGTTAATGAGGTTTGGTTTGTCTATAAATGAGTGGACAACCCTGGAGTGGGTGGGATTATAAGTCCCAATGGGTCAGCTAAGTGCTGCTATCAAGGGAATTCTCTAGCTGAATGGACCAAAATGGTAGTGTCTGATCCAGGACTTTACAATTTATTTTACTTTTTAAAACTGCCCTAGATATTAATAACTTTCCTTTTAAATAAATCTATCTAGATAGCTGACACTGCTATAATTATTGGCAATATCTATTGCCAATAATTATAGCAGTGTCAGCTATGTAAAAATGCCCCTCCCCTCTATCAGAGTTTGGCAGGAACAGAAAGAATGAAAGACAGAAAGAGAGGTTTCCCAGTGCTAATTAAATTGATTAAGCAACAAGCCTTAAAAATTTAAGACAATATCAGGTAGGTTTCTCACCTAACGCTAGTCAATTTGAGAAGTATGGGATTTAGGGGTCAGAATAAACCTGTCCTTTTTGCAGGAGCTTGGTTCAGTCCCAGCAGTAGTAATGTGAAACTATTATTTAGGGTAATCAGTGACATTTTTCAGCTGATATTCAAAACCATTTAACCAGCCAGGAATGGTACCTGGCCGATTAAATGGTATTTAGCCAGTTATCCGCCGATATACAGTGGGAGATTTACTAGCTAAGTTTAGTGGCCAAATCTGGCCATATCAATAGCGGGTCTATCTTTCTATCTTTGGCCACTATGAACTTAGCTGGCTAGCACAGAATATCGGCTTGGCCAGCTATGTTCTTGGCCAAAAATAAACTGAATATTTAATATCAGTAACCAGAAATGGCCTGGCATTGAATATCTGGGCTCAGTGCTGACTGCAGTAGGCACCCCACTACCTCCTGTGGTATGAATATCAAGCCATTTGGATTCAGTCTCTGATCTGGGTGGCAGCGGAAGAGGATTGCTGCCACCAGGGACCACTGCCCCACCAATGCAAACCCCTGGGAAAGCTGAGTAATGGGTAATGCATTTGATAATACTACCTTTCTGTGGTACATCCAGAGTGGTTTACAGTGGTGGAAATAAGTATTTGATCCCTTGCTGATTTTGTAAGTTTGCCCACTGACAAAGACATGAGCAGCCCATAATTGAAGGGTAGGTTATTGGTAACAGTGAGAGATAGCACATCACAAATTAAATCCGGAAAATCACATTGTGGAAAGTATATGAATTTATTTGCATTCTGCAGAGGGAAATAAGTATTTGATCCCCCACCAACCAGTAAGAGATCTGGCCCCTACAGACCAGGTAGATGCTCCAAATCAACTCGTTACCTGCATGACAGACAGCTGTCGGCAATGGTCACCTGTATGAAAGACACCTGTCCACAGACTCAGTGAATCAGTCAGACTCTAACCTCTACAAAATGGCCAAGAGCAAGGAGCTGTCTAAGGATGTCAGGGACAAGATCATACACCTGCACAAGGCTGGAATGGGCTACAAAACCATCAGTAAGACGCTGGGCGAGAAGGAGACAACTGTTGGTGCCATAGTAAGAAAATGGAAGAAGTACAAAATGACTGTCAATCGACAAAGATCTGGGGCTCCACGCAAAATCTCACCTCGTGGGGTATCCTTGATCATGAGGAAGGTTAGAAATCAGCCTACAACTACAAGGGGGGAACTTGTCAATGATCTCAAGGCAGCTGGGACCACTGTCACCACGAAAACCATTGGTAACACATTACGACATAACGGATTGCAATCCTGCAGTGCCCGCAAGGTCCCCCTGCTCCGGAAGGCACATGTGACGGCCCGTCTGAAGTTTGCCAGTGAACACCTGGATGATGCCGAGAGTGATTGGGAGAAGGTGCTGTGGTCAGATGAGACAAAAATTGAGCTCTTTGGCATGAACTCAACTCGCCGTGTTTGGAGGAAGAGAAATGCTGCCTATGACCCAAAGAACACCGTCCCCACTGTCAAGCATGGAGGTGGAAATGTTATGTTTTGGGGGTGTTTCTCTGCTAAGGGCACAGGACTACTTCACCGCATCAATGGGAGAATGGATGGGGCCATGTACCGTACAATTCTGAGTGACAACCTCCTTCCCTCCGCCAGGGCCTTAAAAATGGGTCGTGGCTGGGTCTTCCAGCACGACAATGACCCAAAACATACAGCCAAGGCAACAAAGGAGTGGCTCAGGAAGAAGCACATTAGGGTCATGGAGTGGCCTAGCCAGTCACCAGACCTTAATCCCATTGAAAACTTATGGAGGGAGCTGAAGCTGCGAGTTGCCAAGCGACAGCCCAGAACTCTTAATGATTTAGAGATGATCTGCAAAGAGGAGTGGACCAAAATTCCTCCTGACATGTGTGCAAACCTCATCATCAACTACAGAAGACGTCTGACCGCTGTGCTTGCCAACAAGGGTTTTGCCACCAAGTATTAGGTCTTGTTTGCCAGAGGGATTAAATACTTATTTCCCTCTGCAGAATGCAAATAAATTCATATACTTTCCACAATGTGATTTTCCGGATTTAATTTGTGATGTGCTATCTCTCACTGTTACCAATAACCTACCCTTCAATTATGGGCTGCTCATGTCTTTGTCAGTGGGCAAACTTACAAAATCAGCAAGGGATCAAATACTTATTTCCATCACTGTATATTTATTTATTTATATACAGGTACCTTTTCACAATCTACGTAGGCTCATAATATATTTAACAATGTATGTTAAAATGGCCGCTGCCTAAGGGACACACAAACAGCTAGCTCCAATGGCCTAAGCTAGAAATCGGCTGGGAATCGACTAGAAACCTGGGCTGGAAATCGACCCCACGCAGACAGACCTACCCGACAGTGGTTGGAGCTAAAAGTGAGCCGGAGGTCTCCTGCAGGCATCCAACTAAGGTGCGACTCACCGTACCTGACCTCCAGCCTGACCTCCACCCTGTTCAGGGCCGCAAGCATCCCACAGGTACCTGGTCGCGGTGTGGCCGCCGCCGAGCATTGTGTGTGACATCCACCCTACCTAAAGCCGCTGCTGTAGCTGAACAAGAGACGCTGTGCTTGCTACTGCTACTGCTGCGGAGCGCCGCTGCCGAGGCATCCACCCTGTCGATTGAGACTCCCACCGCCACCTTCTCAAGAGGCCCATAACAGCAGACTGGACCAACCCAAGAAGAGCTACCACCCGATTGGATGCTTGTTGAAGGTAATGAAGCGAAAGGAAGCACGAAAAGCGAAACTGTAGAGTCCAAGAGCACAGCCGTTGAGCCAGTAAGTGCAGACGAGCGAATCAACGGTTGCTGGTGCTCACGAGGCTGGCCCACGCTGCGCTAAACCACCAACGCCGCTGGTGGAGGGGCACACTTATCCAAAGGAAGCAGCTTTGGTATTGCTGCAAAAGAACCAACAATTTAGATCCAAGATGGCACTGATCTAAGACGCTGCCTCAGACGCGCTCTGAAACTTACCCTCGTGGAAAGCTTCGGAGTGTCTCTAGGACCCCGTTCGACATCTTCTCCTGCTATCGGACCGGCTTCCAACAACTCGGTTGTCCCGTTCCGGGTCTTTACCTGCGCTCCCGCGGTGGGGAGCGATGATCGACGGGGGCCGCGGGCTCCAGTGCGGCAGAGACAAGCCGCCAACGGGGCCAGCGCTTCCGCGGGTCGGCCCGAGGCTGGCGACTCACGGGAGCGAACGCCGGCCTCGGGGAAGGGAGGACAGCGGCCAAGATGGCAGCGCCGGCGTCGTTGTCTCCCCGGCCAGAGCTAGGCAGCAAGCAAGTCCCGCCCACTGGCGCCGGATTGGCGCATGGAAGAAGGAACTCCGCCTGCGAGGCGGGTCCACCAATCCAGGCCCTCCTGGCCTGTCAGGGCTGAAAGGATTGGCTCCTCTCTAGGGAGGGGATGGACTGGTGGGGGATTTAAACCCCGGAACAAGAAGGGTTCAGCGCTTCTGTTTCTATTGCCAGGAGCCGACACAGTGGAGTGCGGAGCGTGTCCTTCAGAGACTGTGTTCCTCTTCAAGCTAGCCGTCCTTGCTAGCCACCTTCAGAGACTGTGTTCCTCTTCAAGCTAGCCGTCCTTGCTAGCCACCTTCAGAGACTGTGTTCCTCTTCAAGCTAGCCGTCCTTGCTAGCCACCTTCAGAGACTGTGTTCCTCTTCAAGCTAGCCGTCCTTGCTAGCCACCTTCAGAGACTGTGTTCCTCTTCAAGCTAGCCGTCCTTGCTAGCCACCTTCAGAGACTGTGTTCCTCTTCCGGCTAGCCGTCCTTGCTAGCCACCTTCAGAGACTGTGTTCCTCTTCAAGCTAGCCGTCCTTGCTAGCCACCTTTAGAGACTGTGTTCCTCTTCAAGCTAGCCGTCCTTGCTAGCCACCTTCAGAGGCTGTGTTCCTCTTCAAGCTAGCCGTCCTTGCTAGCCACCTTCAGAGACTGTGTGCTTCTTCAAGCTAGCCGTCCTGGCTAGCCACCCTCAAACCTTGAGTGCGTCTCCCAGCTAGCCGCCCTTGCTAGCTGTCCTTTAGAGACTGAGTTGCTGACTACCAGCCAGGCCGGCCGTCACCCCGTGGTTCCAGCAGTCCTGCTGGCCGCCTGCAGCTGAGGGCTCAACCCTCGGTGAACGGCGGTCGCCGCGGGTGAAGATTCGGGGTGCGCGGCGGTCCTCGGAGGTCTTACCGGGCCTCCAGGAACCTAAGGGCTCACCAATAACCGCGACAGGACAGGAAACAGAAGCCATGAGCTCGCCTACGCAGCCTGATCTACGGGACCTGGCCAAGGTACTCCAGCAGCAGCAGGAGCAGCTGAACGCCCTGTCGGGGGCGCTCCAAAACGTATGCTCCCAACTTTCAACGCTTCAGGTACAGAACCAGGCCGCTGCGGTCCAGGGGGCCGCAGCAGCTCCCCGTTCGGGAGGGTTCCGCACGGGACCTCGGTTCCCTGAGCCGGCACGATACGATGGGGCCCCCGGAGGGTGCCGGGGGTTCCTCAATCAGTGCAATCTGGCCTTCCGGATGCAACCGGAAACCTTTGCTTCGGACCAAAGTAAAGCGGGATATATTATGGGCCTATGCGAAGGGAAGGCCCTAGCCTGGGTGGCCCCACTAAACGAACAGCAGGACCCCATCTTGGATGACTATAGTGAATTTCAGCACCGTTTCCGTATGGTGTTCGACCTGCCTGGGAGACCATCTTCCGTGGCGTCGGAGCTGCTGCGAATTCATCAGGGGGACGGGAAGGTGGCCGATTATGCCATTCGGTTCCGGACTTTAGCTAAGGAGCTCCGTTGGAACCCGGAGTCCCTAATGGCAATTTTTATGGAGGGGTTACAAGAACGAATCAAGGACGAATTGGCAGGACGGGAAGTCCCGGGCCAATTGGATGCCCTGATTTCACTCTGTATCCGAGTTGATACCCAGTTCCAGGAGCGAGCTAGGGCCCGGTCCGAACGGCAGAAGTGGGCGCGGGGAACGTCCCGAACTGCTAAGGGGCCGTCCCCTCGCCGTGGGAACCGGGACTCCAAGGACAATGGAGAGGAGCCGATGGTGATGGGCCGTCAGCGGCTGGCTCCCTCCGACCGGAAGAAGCGCTTATGGGACGGACTGTGCCTCTATTGTGGTGAGGCTGGACATTTTATCCGAGCCTGTCCCTCCCGGGCGGGAAACGTCTCCCCCAAGGCACCTTGAGGGGAGGGGTCTTGGGGCATTCCGCTCCCCTGCCGGACTCCCTAATCACACTGCCAGTAATACTACGATGGCACGAGACCACGATCCAGACCCGAGCCCTAGTGGACTCTGGGTCAGGGGGCAACTTCATCGGGCACGAACTACTGCAACAGATGGGCTGGCCCACGCTCCCGCGGCGGCCGGCGCTGCAAATAACCTCCATCCAGGGAACTACATTACCGCAGCCAGTCACGGAGATCACCCTCTTTTTGGGATTACAGGTGGGGGAGGATCACCGGGAAGAAGTTCAATTCTTGGTTCTATCCCGGACCATCCATCCGGTGGTCCTAGGATTGCCATGGCTACGGAGTCATAGCCCGGTTATTGACTGGACCGGGGGAAGCATCCGAGCTTGGGGTAGTTCCTGTCGGGAGAACTGTTGTAAGGGCCGGACCGGCAGCTGCCCTGCCTTAGCTAGTGTGCCCGGGGGGGCACGGGTTGAGCTGGGCTCCCTGCCTATGGACTATAGAGACTTTGCAGATGTGTTTAGTCCAATAGAGGCAGAGGTTCTACCGCCTCATCGGTCGTTCGACTGTGCCATTAACTTGATGGCAGATACCACGCCACCGCGGGGCCGACTGTACACCTTGTCCCGAGGAGAGTCCAAGGCAATGCAGGAGTACATCCGGGAGAATCTGCGAAGAGGCTTCATCCGGCCTTCTACGTCCCCGGCCGGGGCAGGATTCTTTTTTGTTACTAAGAAGGATGGCTCCTTGAGGCCCTGTATTGATTATCGGGGGTTAAATGCCATCACGGTAAAGGATCACTTTCCTCTACCGCTCATTCCCGAACTCTTTGACAGGCTGCAAGGAGCCCAGATGTTTACTAAGTTGGACTTATGGGGGGCCTACAACTTAGTGCGAATCCGGCGAGGGGACGAATAGAAGACGGCTTTTAACACCCACGAGGGACATTTCGAGTATCGGGTGATGCCGTTTGGCCTATGTAATGCCCCGGCGGTGTTTCAGCGACTTATTAATTTTGTGCTCGAGGATTTGCTGAACTCCACGGTGATTGTATATCTGGACGACATCTTAGTGTTTTCCCAAAACCCCGCGGAACATGTGAGTCATGTTCGCGCAGTGCTCCAGCGGTTACGACAATACCGCCTGTTTGCTAAGCTCAGCAAGTGCGCTTTTCATCAGAGGTCGCTACCATTTTTGGGACACATTCTGTTACCCGTGGGGCTACAGATGGAGCCGGACAAACTCCGGGCGATTCGAGAATGGCCACAACCGCTGGGATTGAAAGCACTACAACGTTTCTTGGGATTCGCGAACTACTATCGCCAGTTTATTCCCCGGTATTCACAACTGACGGCGCCATTGACAGCGCTCACTAGAAAAAACGCGAAGGTCCGGGACTGGCCGCCCGAGGCGCAGGTGGCTTTTCGCCAGGTAAAGGAGGCATTCAACTCAGCGTCCATTTTGTTAGCCCCGGATCCAGAAAAACCCTTTATCGTGGAAGTGGACGCGTCCGCGTTGGGAGCCGGGGCGGTCCTCTCACAAGTGAATTCCAAGGGCCGGCGCCAGCCTTGTTCTTTCTTCTCTTGGAGATTCTCCCCGGCGGAATGTAATTATACAGTAGGGGACAGAGAGCTCTTAGCATTGAAATTAGCCCTGCAGGAATGGAGACATCTGCTGGAGGGAGTGGAACATCGATTCACGGTGATCACTGACCACAAAAATCTACTGTATCTACAAGAGGCTCAACAGCTCAATCCCCGACAAGCCCGGTGGTCATTGTTTTTCGCCAGATTTCATTTTCAATTGGTCTTTCGGGCTGCGGCTCAGAATACCCCTGCGGACTCCCTCTCCAGAGCATTTGAGGTTCCAGAGGAGACTAAGGAGACCCATTCCATGTTGGATCCGGCATGCCTCAGCGCTGCCGTGGGGGAGGTTGCTCCTACGAAGGAACTAGTGCCGGCCGCTGAGCGAGCGAAGGTAATGCAATGGGGGCATTCGTCCAGATGGGCGGGACATTTTGGGTATCAAAAGACTCTGCGTCTCATTTCCAGACAGTATCAATGGCCTCAGATGAGGCGGGACATTCTTCAATTTGTCACCACCTGTCCTGTGTGCGCCCGGACCAAACCGGTAATCGGGACCCCCATGGGGAAGCTACAACCACTGCCCGTACCGACAGGCCCCTGGACGGAGCTTTCCATGGATTTTATCACCGACCTCCCCAGTTCCCGGGGACAGACGGTGATTTGGGTGGTAATTGACCGTTTCTCCCGAATGGCCCATTTCGTGCCCTTGCCGGGACTTCCTTCGGCGGTCGTATTAGCCCAACTCTTCATTCAACACATTTTTCGACTTCATGGGCTGCCTCTTCGGATTATTAGTGACCGAGGCCCCCAATTCACCTCGCGTTTCTGGAGGGCCTTGTGTACAGCATTGGGGGTGAAGACCCATTTCTCATCAGCATACCATCCCCAAACCAATGGCATGGTCGAGAGGACGAACCAAACGTTAAAAGGGTTCCTACGAGCATTTGTCAACAAACGCCAAGATAACTGGGTCTCCCTACTTCCTTGGGCCGAGTTTGCATATAACCACAGTGTCCACTCGGCCTCGGGAGACTCTCCATTCTTCTTGGTGTATGGACGACATCCTCGACTTCCAGCACCTTTCCCGTCTGGATCTCCGACCCCCATGGTGAATGTCACTCTGGCAGATCTGCAAAGAGTCTGGGAAATGGCCCGAGAACAACTGCAGAAGGCAGCCACCAAATACAAGGTCTTCGCAGATCGGCATCGGAGAACCGCTCCCGACTTGCAACCAGGGCAGAAGGTATGGTTAAGCACCAAATATCTCCGACTTCGGGTGCCCTCTCGGAGATTGGGACCTCGGTATATTGGACCGTTTGCAATCCAATCATGAATTGGAGCTGTGACATATCGGTTGCGATTGCCTAGTACCCTGCGGGTGCATAACGCCTTCCATATTTCCCTATTGAAAAGTTTTCGAGGATCTCAATGGCACCCCCAACGGCAGGAGTCCGAAGATCTTGAAGCAGATCCCGATCCAGAGTATGAGGTGGAGGATATTCTGGATTCAAAGAAGCGGCGGGGGAAGCTATATTACTTATTGTCTTGGAAGAATTTTGGCCCCGAAGACAACTCCTGGGAGCCCGCGGTGAATGTACATGCTCCGGAGTTGGTCAAAGCCTTCCACGCCCGGTACCCTTCCAAACCCGGGCCCGGGGGAAAGGGGGCATCCGGGGAGGATACTGTCCCGTTCCGGGTCTTTACCTGCGCTCCCGCGGCGGGGAGCGATGATCGACGGGGGCCGCGGGCTCCAGTGCGGCAGAGACAAGCCACCGACGGGGCCAGCGCTTCCGCGGGTCGGCCCGAGGCTGGCGACTCGCGGGAGCGAACGCCGGCATCGGGGAAGGGAGGACGCCGGCCAAGATGGCGGCGCCGGCGTCGTTGTCTCCCCGGCCAGAGCTAGGCAGCAAGCAAGTCCCGCCCACTGGCGCCGGATTGGCGCATGGAAGGAACTCCGCCTGCGAGGCGGGTCCACCAATCCAGGCCCTCCTGGCCTGTCAGGGCTGAAAGGATTGGCTCCTCTCTAGGGAGGGGATGGACTGGCGGGGGATTTAAACCCCGGAACAAGAAGGGTTCAGCGCTTCTGTTTCTATTGCCAGGAGCCGACACAGTGGAGTGCGGAGCGTGTCCTTCAGAGACTGTGTTCCTCTTCAAGCTAGCCGTCCTTGCTAGCCACCTTCAGAGACTGTGTTCCTCTTCAAGCTAGCCGTCCTTGCTAGCCACCTTCAGAGACTGTGTTCCTCTTCAAGCTAGCCGTCCTTGCTAGCCACCTTCAGAGACTGTGTTCCTCTTCCAGCTAGCCGTCCTTGCTAGCCACCTTCAGAGACTGTGTTCCTCTTCAAGCTAGCCGTCCTTGCTAGCCACCTTCAGAGACTGTGTTCCTCTTCAAGCTAGCCGTCCTTGCTAGCCACCTTCAGAGACTGTGTTCCTCTTCAAGCTAGCCGTCCTTGCTAGCCACCTTCAGAGACTTTGTTCCTCTTCCGGCTAGCCGTCCTTGCTAGCCACCTTCAGAGACTGTGTTCCTCTTCAAGCTAGCCGTCCTTGCTAGCCACCTTTAGAGACTGTGTTCCTCTTCAAGCTAGCCGTCCTTGCTAGCCACCTTCAGAGACTGTGTTCCTCTTCAAGCTAGCCGTCCTTGCTAGCCACCTTCAGAGGCTGTGTTCCTCTTCAAGCTAGCCGTCCTTGCTAGCCACCTTCAGAGACTGTGTGCTTCTTCAAGCTAGCCATCCTGGCTAGCCACCCTCAAACCTTGAGTGCGTCTCCCAGCTAGCCGCCCTTGCTAGCTGTCCTTTAGAGACTGAGTTGCTGACTACCAGCCAGGCCGGCCGTCACCCCGTGGTTCCAGCAGGGCTCAACCCTCGGTGAACGGCGGTCGCCGCGGGTGAAGATTCGGGGTGCGCGGCGGTCCTCGGAGGTCTTACCGGGCCTCCAGGAACCTAAGGGCTCACCAATAACCGCGACAGGACAGGTCAGCAGTGCAGACGGGGCTTCCCTGAGCCCCGACCTCCATGCGGCACCACCCCAACCAGGAAGCATGCGAGCGGTTTGTGATTCGCGGGGTCCCATGCCTGAAATGGAGAGGACCCTTGAAGGAGGGAGCCCAACCGAGCACATGGGTGAGGAAGAAGAACTGGTAGGACAGAACTTTAAAAAATTTCCTTTGCCAACGAGAGACGGCTTAAAATTGATTTCTAACTCACCTCTTCCTGAGTTTAATATTGAAATGGTGAAACCTGCCGTAGTGACTATAGAAGCACTATGGGACCTAACTTTTTCAATGCATTCTTCGCTGCAGTTGGTTTTATTGAAGAGTGCAGGTGAAATAAAAACTTTGTCGAAAGCCCTATTGATTCAGGAACAGATTAATGCCCGACAGTTGTCCGAAACTAAACTACTTGAAGATAAAATTTTGAAACTGGAGAACTTGAATAAAGCCACGATTAAGGATAGTAACTTTGTTAAAAAGAAAATGGAATACCTTGAAAATCAACAAAGAAGACTTAATTTGCGGTTTGTCAACTTCCCCAGATCTCCTATTCTTTCTGCAACTGAAATGGTTAAAAGATATATGCGGGAAGTTCTAGGGATGCCTAGCGAATCTCTCCCACCCATAACAAGGGTAACCTATCTCCAGAGGTGACCAGGCTGTTGTGGATGGAGGACTGAACCTGACATCTTTCCTGGAGTCTTCATTAGAAATAGTTACCGAAAGGACAACAGCACTGGTAACATTTGCTCTTGAAATAGATAGGGAGATGGTATTGAAGTTATTCTTTAAACATTTAGACTCGATGTTTTTTGGCTCTAAAGTTAGGATTTTTCCGGATCTCGCAAGAGAGACTCAAGCTAGACGTAGGGCCTTTTTGGCTCTACGTCAAAGAACATTAAATCTAGGGGCAATGTTTACCCTTAAATTTCCTTGTATTTGCCGCTTTATATATCAACAGAATAGTTATCAATTTACCGAACCAAAACAACTCGAGGACTTTTTATGCTTGTTAAAGTTTAAGGTCCCATATGGACACTTGATGATAGATAGAGAATGTTTTCAGGGACTGTAACCGTCTGATTAATATTATTTCCTATGGTTAAATTGTATTTTGTATCTTGGATCTATTTAGGTATTTCCAATATTGAGGTCGATATCAGACTATATTATTTCTTTTAATGAGATAACTAGTTTATCTCAAGAATGTAAAAATTTTTTTTCCGATTTTGATTATTACAATTGTTTCCATGCTTCTTTGATAAGATGTATATATTGAAAAATTATAAATAAAAAAAAAAGAACCAACAAGTTGATCCAAAGATCTTTAGGCCTTGACTTGCCTCCCTCTTCTAAACCCCATCAAAAGTTCTCCGTGTCCTTTGCCTTTGACTGGCTGAGGCTTTCTATCCATCATCTACATTTCACCGTTATCCCAGCTTCCATAATTGTCCTATTTATAGCAATACAAATGATCAGCAAGGAGATCCTTACCTCTTATTGATTTTATTTTACTTCTCCAACTTTTTTATTAACTCTTACTGACTTATATTGCTGGTAACTGTCTTTTAAATGTTTCTACAGCATCACATTGTATTATTCTGAATTGCATTACTGACTAGTATTATTGGTTCTGACCTTCAACTGCTAATATTGCAACATATGAATTGAACATATGAATATAATGAATTGTATTACTGACCAGTATTATTGGCTACTGACCTCTATTGCTTTGTATTGATTAGTACTATTGTTTGTTAAAATCCCATCAGCTACTACTGCTTCTATTGCATTATACATTTTTCTAAATTGTACTATGAACTGTAAGTTTTCACCAATTATACTACCCTGAACTGCTAACTGCGAAAATTGCTCTTAGTAATTCATTCCATATCCCTGATCTCCCACGTACTGACCATCACTCCCATAGACAACAGTATACCCACAGTACTTAGTTCTTGCGGATTACCTAAATACAATTCTCCTCACCAGAAGAATAACAACCAATTAAAAGGAAAAACTACTACATATGGTTACAATCAACTTAAAGGAAAGAGAGGACAAAACAAGCCCAGATTCCAAGAGGATAGACAACTAATAAAAATGAATACATCTTCGATCCTAACCGAATCCTACCAATCAGTCCAACTGGGATATATAAATGCCAGATCAGTAGTCAATAAAACAACAACAATAACTGACTGGATCATTTCAGACAATCTTGATCTTCTTTTTATTATCGAGACCTGGATTCATGATCCTAAGGACCCCATAATTTTAGACTTATGCCCCCCTGGCTACAAAATTACCCACTGGACAAGAAATGGAAAAAGAAGAGAAGGCATAGCTATAATTCACAGATCCCACTTCACTGTTACTACCATAACTGAATCCTTACTTCCCCAACTCGAAATTGCCTCAGTCAGTATTAATCATATAAATCTGCTTGACCAGCTTAATGTAGTCCTCTTTAACAGACCACCAGGAAACTGGCTTGATTGCTAAACACACGCTGTGGACTTTATATCGAACACATGTTTCTACCTCCAACCTTATTATAGTAGGGGATATTAATCTTCACCTTGAAGATCCTAACTCTATTAATATGCGTGAATGCATGGATCGCTTCCTACTATGGGACCTTCATTGGCCAAATATGGAACCAACCCATATTAAAGGACATACACACTGGTTCTCTCTTCCCAATACTCTCCTTATCTCCCGACTACTCTCAACACCCCTGATGTCAAACTCCCCATATCTGACAACTTGAGTAACGATAGACAGCCATTTATCTTTTGATAACCACACTAAGCTCACCACGAAGAAAATGTTTAATATGATGTGGATATTGAAACGAGTGAAGCCTTATCTCCCACTCAACACTTTCCGGAACCTGATACAGTCTACTGTTATTACCCACGCCGACTACTGCAACAGTGTCTTTTTAGGATGCAAAACCCAAATACTGAAGAGACTCTAAACTGCCCAGAACATGGCTGCCAGACTTATTTTTGGCAAATCAAAATTCGAAAGTGCATCACCTCTTCGAGCAAAGCTTCACTGGCTCCCCATCAAAGAAAGAATAAATTTTAAGATCAACACAATGACCCACAAGATTATCCACGGCGAATCCCCTGGCTACATGAATGAATTGATCGACCTCCCTGCTAGAAACAGATTTATTTCTTCACGAACTTATCTTAACCTACACCTTCCCAATTGTAGAGGAATTAAGTACAAGACCTACTACGCATCCAGTTTCTCCTTTTTGGGTAGCCAGCTTTGGAACGCTATACCCAGACCAATCCGATTAATAGACGACTTCTTGCCCTTTACAAAAACGCTGAAAGCTCATCTCTTTAAGCAAGCCTACCCAAATGCCCCAACCTAATCTCGCCAACTTCCACCCCCAATTCTGTTCTGATTTAAATACCAACCTCCCATCCTTCTCTTTCCATCTCTCCTTAATTTTATCCCTCCTTACCCTTTCTCCCAAATTACACTATCCTATCCTGTCTACCCTCTTTTATCCTAGTCATATTTTATCTAGCTCAACTTATCATACACTACTAAGCCCAACTTTACATTGTTTTACTACTGTTTTATTAAAATTCTATTAACTTTGTATTTCAAATTACTATGTAAGCTGCATTGAGTCTGCATTATGTGGGAAAGCGCAGGGTACAAATGTAATAATAATAATCATTACATATAAATTCTGATCAGACAAATCTTTTATTAACAGCTACAAAATGGACAGCTATACCATGGTCTGACCACTACAAATTAAATCTTCTCCAATGGCGAAAAAATTACATACACCATAACAAAGAACGCTTATCCTATTCCACGAGAGGCCAAATTGACCTGATTATATTTTGGCAACAATTCTATAATACTGAATAGACAGCTCAAACAGATTCAACTCACTTCCTTCAAGAATGGGACAACAGGTGCAGAAGCATTTTAGACAAATAGCACCTTTACAAACTAGAACCTCATGTAAAAAGAACTCCATACCTTGGTTTAATGCAGAACTGAAAAAACTAAAAACCCAAGTTGGAAGGTTAGAACGAGCATGGAATAAAAAGAAAGACAACTCCACACTCAACGCTTAGAAACATTTACAAAGAAAATATAAATATACCATCAGACAAACCAAAAGAGCATACTACAAAACTAAAATTGGGCCAGCCCACGACACACATAAACTCTTCCAACTTGTAACCAAATTATTAGATACCACATCGATTACCTCTAACAGCACAAACACCCCTTCAGCAGATAATCTTGCAAATTACTTCAAAGAGAAAATTATTAAGCTACGACTCATGTTACCTATTAATTCCACAGACTACATAAAATTCCTTGATTGATTAGACCCAATCTCCGGTGAACATCCAGCAGACAGAACCTGGACTAACTTTGATACACTCCTGGATGATTCCATCTCCCTAGTGCTCAAAAAATTTGCCAAGTCCCACTGCAAACTAGATATATGCCCTAACATCCTTATAAAATCCGCCCCTCAACAATTCATATCAGACCTCACGTTACATTTGAATTATATGCTACAAAATGGACTATTCCCAAAGGATAAAAGAAATATTTTACTCACCCCTATACCCAAGGACTCAAAGAAAAGTACAAATGACTTAATCAACTATCATCCAATAGCATCTATCCCTCTGATAACCAAACTAATGGAAGGTATGGTGACCAAACAACTTACTGAATACTTAGATAAATTCTCAATTCTTCACGACTCTCAATCAGGATTTCGGTCTAATCACAGCACCGAAACAGTATTAACTACTCTTCTTACTAAATTTAAACGAACAATTGCAACTGGTAACAACATACTCCTCCTACAATTTGACATGTCTAGTGCATTCGACATGGTTAACCATAAAATATTATTAAACATTCTTGAATACTTCGGAGTTGGAGGTAACGTTCTTAATTGGTTTAGAGGATTCCTAACTACAAGATCATACCAAGTAAAATCTAATTCGAATACGTCAAGTCCATGGATACTGGAATGTGGAGTTCCCCAAGGATCTCCACTCTCCCGACCCTCTTTAACTTAATGATGACACCCTTAGCCAAGTCATTATCCAGTCAAGGCTTCAATCCATACATATATGCAGATGACGTCTCGATTTAAATCCCGTTCAAATATAATCTAACGGAAATTATGGACGACATCAGCCACAGCTTCCAAATCATGCATTCATGGGCGGATGCTTTTCAATTAAAACTTAATGCTGAAAAAACACAATGTCTTATACTTACTTCACAAAATAACACAAGCAAATTCACCACCATAAACACACCAAACTTTTCCCTTCCTGTTTTAGACACCCTGAAAATTCTTGGAGTCACCATTGATCGAAATCTCACACTTGAAAGTCATATGAAGAACACAACCAAGAAGTGGAGGAGTGGCTTAGTGGTTAGGGTGGTGGACTTTGGTCCTGGAAAACTGAGGAACTGAGTTTGATTCCCACTTCAGGCACAGGCAGCTCCTTGTGACTCTGGGCAAGTCACTTAACCCTCCATTGCCCCAGGTACAAATAAGTACCTGTATACAATATGTAAGCCGCATTGAGCCTGCCATGAGTGGGAAAGCGCAGGGTACAAATGTAACAACAACAAAAAAAGATGTTCCTGTCAATGTGGAAACTTAAAAGATTAAAACCTTTCTTCCCAAGAGGCATTTTTTGCAACCTGGTACAGTCAATGGTGCCTAGTCATCTAGACTATTGCAATGCACTACTACTATTTAGCATTTCTATAGTGCTACAAGGCGTACGCAGCGCTGCACAAACAGAAGAAAGTCAGTCCCTGCTCAAAGAGCTTACAATCTAATAGACAGAAAATAAAGTAAGCACTATATGCTGGCTGTAAGGGGCATATCATCAAGAAACTTCAGACAGCCCAGAACACCGCAGCCAGATTCATATTCGGAAAGAGAAAATGTGAAAGTGCTAAACCCCTGAGAGAAAGGCTACACTGGCTGTTCAAGGTCTGCACATTGGTTCATAAAATTATTCATGGAGATGCACCGGCCTACCTGTCAGACCTTATTGACTTGCCACCTAGGAATGCTAATAGTTTAGCACGCACATTCCTAAATCTTCACTTCCCAAGCTGTAAAGGACTAAAATACAAACTAACACATGCGTCCAGCTTTTCCTACGTGAGTACGAAGCTGTGGAATGCATTGCCTCTTGACCTGAAATCTATTCACGACCTACTCAACTTTCAAAAATCACTAAAGACTTTTCAACAAGGCATATCATAATGATCTATAATAGGAATTTTAGCTCATCACTACTTCCTGATACTATGACTGTTATCTTATATACCAATTTGCTTATATTTATTATGTTACACTTGTTCTTTATGTAATACCAACTGTTTCTTTACTCTTGTATTGTGATTGCCATGATGGAATATTGTAAATCACATTGAACCTGCAAATGGGTGGGAAAATGTGGGATACAAATGCAACAAACAAACAAACAAACGAATTAATTAATTAATAAATATAAATTATTGCACCTGGGACAATGGAGTGACTTGCCCAGGTCACAAGGAGCCTTGATGGGAAATGAGTTCAGTTCCCCTGGTTTTCAAGCCACTACACTAACTACCCCTCCACTTTAGGGGGTAAGGGTATGGGGCTAAAACATATATTATGCCTCCCGTAGAGAAAGGCAAAGACACAAGTAACAATAGCACTCTGGAGTGATATGTGAAATTATACGTTCCTCTAGACAGTGATACTCAAGCTCACTCTAGCCCAAAGAAATACTGACAGGAAAGGACACAACGCTCAGATGTTATTATAAAAATAGAAAAGCTGTTTGTTAACCATATTGGCAGCAATAATAGCAAATATTACCCAAAATGACTTTATGTCAAGGCAGGGCAAGGAAAACACACACTAGCTCCTAGTTCTAGAAATTATAGAACACGTGACTCCCAAGGCACATAGAGAAAGCAGTTTAACCTGATAGATTGACAACACTCTCACCCAATCACAAACACTGGATCCAGGAATAGTCACGTAGCTGTTGTAGTCGGAGTCACTACAGCTGGGATGGCAAGTGTGTTTCTCCTCTCAGCAAGGCAGCAGCAGAAACCCCAGGCAGGTCACCAGATGGTAGTTCTTCCCAAGCAGGGGGGGCCACTTCTTTAACGAGCCATTAGTGGATGGCCAGCTCGGCTGGCTAAAAGCCAGACTTCTCTCTCTGTTCTTTACTGCATCTTCTCCTCCTTTATGATGTTGTCTGGAGTCCTGCTTATACCTTTTCCTGGGGGTTTGTAGAGTCATGCTGTCCAATGATGTTTTCCATTGTTATGTCTTTGAGGAACCATAAATCCGGCTTCGGATGCTGTTTTTCTCTTGTCCATGAAGGTCCCTAGCTCGGTAAACAAAGTTGTTGTGGACAGAGTTGTTGGGGGAGGGGGAATTTAGAGTTCTGTTGGGGTTTGAGAGATGTTATAGGATTGTGTCAGGAGTCTGGAATTAGTATCAGGTTGTGTCAGCGGATGTAGGGCCTACAGAAGGCCTCTAGGATATGTGTCAGGAGATTGGGGGTGTACTTGGAAGGGAGTTGAGATCATGTGGATTATGGGGAGCACTACTGCACCTCCAGTAACAGTATATTATACTACCAGACTTCCATTAGCACAGCTTCACTTGCCACCATAGGAGCCAACTTCTATGGGAGAAGTCATTTCCATTGGGCTTAGCACCCCCAATAATTTTAAACAGTTCACTCCTATGCATTTCACCTCCTATGCATTTCACTGTTAGCATGCAGTACTACCTGTCACACCTTTGCCTGCTCACTCACGCCTGCGTGAGGCTAGTAACACAACATTTTTAGGGTACACTGCTGTTTTCAATGCAGTATTTATTATTATTATTATTATCATTGGATTTTGCTCACACCTTTTTCAGTAGTAGCTCAAGCTGTGTTATGTTCAGGTGCACTGGGTATTTCCATGTCCCAGGAGGGCTCACAATCTAAGAGACCCTTTTACAGAGCAGCGGTAAGCCCAGTGCAGGCTTACCACTCGCTCTTTCAGGACCACTGCAGGCCCGATGCGGCCACCGGTGGTATTCCTGCTCTGAGCGTGTGCCATTTCTGTTAGAAAAAGAAAACACCCAGAAATGGCTTGCACAGCAGTAACCCGGTTACTGCTGGGATAGCACGAGAGCCCTTATCGCCATGCGTTGAGCTGGGGCTTTTTTTACCCACTGCTCCTGGCGCGCAGGAAAAACGACCAGCGCAGGGCTCTTTGGGCTCTTTTTCCCGCAGCTTGGTAAAAGGGCCCCTAAGTTTGTACCTGAGGCAATGGAGGGTTAAATGACTTGCCCAAGATCACAAGGAGCAGTAGTGGGAATTGAACCAGGATATCAAGACTGGTGCTGTAATCACTAGGTCACTGATTAACACAACTTAATAAAAAGGACCCCATAGTATATGATTATTTTTATTTGCCGCAATCTATGAACCTTGCCTCCCTGCTTTCAATTCTGTCTCCACTACTCCTTATGTAACATCCTTAAATTTCTAGCTTGAGGGATGGTCAATCAAATTTTAATAAAAAATAAAAGTAATAGGGCTACATTTCAATTAAAATGTGTAATAACCACTGTGTGACAATAGGCAGTATATCAAATTATATCCCCCTTCCCTAAAGGACTGATAATATCCCTCTCTCCCACCCCCTCCAGATCCAACATCTCTCCCTTTCTCTTCCTTCCCTCCCTTTCCTCTTCCCCATATCCATTATCTCTCTTTCTTTCCTGGGGTCCACTATCTCTCCCTCCCTCCCTCCCATTGTCCAGCACCTCTCCTTACCTCCCCTTTACCCCCATGAGCAGTGACACAAACTAGGTGATGAGCAGCACCAAACCCTTCTCATGGCTGCTGGAGTTCACTGCCTTGGTTGTAGCTTTCACCAGTGGCCCCTCCACTTCTGTTCACAGGTCTGCAGCTCACTCCCCAGACCCGGGGTACAACATCTGCCCCTCTCAAGTCCGCTGCTCCCCCCCCTTAAAAGTGGTCTTCTGTTGCTCCCCAGTAAATATTGCAGATATGTTGCCTGCTGCCTGCTCCAAACCTTTCTTTCTGACTCATCCTGCCTTCTCTGACATCACGTCCTGTTTCTGTATGGGCAGGTGGGGGTGGGGTAATGTTGAATCACAAGTGGGGGGAAAGATACTGGATTGCGCTGAGGACAGGGGTTGGGAGTGGAAGAGAGCAGAAGAAATGTTTAGAGGAGACAAGAGACGAGAGTAAATGTTTAAATAATTAATACATTAATCGCAGAGTTAACTGCAATTAACTTGCAACCCATATATAGAGCTGTGTACAAATGCTGTTATAAAAAATATTATAGTCCAAATATATTATCCATTTAGTTTTTCTTGTTGTTTTTCAGGAGCTGCATTCCAAGATAACTTTGAATGATGAAGATTTTGATCTGTTATTTGAAAACAGCAGTTACTATGAGTACCCTAATGACACCAACGGTTGCTGCCCTCTTCCTCCCTGCACAATGTACAAAATTCAAGCTTTTGATAAAATCTTCCTTCCGATATTTTATACCATGGTTTTCTTGCTGGGGTTAATTGGGAACCTTGTAGTGATAGCTGTAATGCTACGGTACAAGCACACTCTGACAGGTACTGACACTTTCATTTTGCACCTTGCTATTGCAGACATCCTCCTGGTTCTGACACTTCCCTTCTGGGCAGTCCAAGCTGTTTTAGGCTGGATTTTTGGTGATGTGTTTTGCAAAATCATTGGTTCTGTCTTCAAGATCAACTTCTATTCCAGTATATTCCTGCTTGTCTGCATCAGCTTTGATCGCTATCTTTCCATTGTCCATGCTGTGCAAATGTACAAAAAACACAAGACACTGTTGGTGCATATGAGTTGCCTAGCAGTTTGGGGCTTCTGCTTCCTACTGTCTATCCCAGATTTGGTGCTTCTTCAGTCAGTGAATGAAATCCGGTTCAATACCATTGAATGTCTGCATAACTTCAGTTCCAACACTGCTCGTTACTGGAGGGCCACCTTGCGCTTCCTATTCCATGTGGTGGGGTTTTTCCTACCCTTTTGTGTTATGCTGTACTGCTATGTTAGGATCATTGTGACCTTGCTCAGTTCTCAAGGCTTCCAGAAGCATAAAGCTATGAGAGTTATCATTGCCGTGGTTGTAACTTTTATCTTGTGTTGGGCTCCCTATAATGTGGTCCTTCTGACAGACACATTGGTAAGTTTCAATGTACTCAACCGAAACTGTGATCTGGACACTCAGATTGATATTGGGAAATCTATCACTTCCAGCCTCGGTTATTTCCACTGCTGCCTGAACCCCTTCCTCTATGCCTTCATTGGAATAAAATTCAGGAACAACTTCTTGATGCTCCTCAATCAAATTGGTTGTATTGGCAGTCAATTTGTGAAGAAATATTTGACACCTCAGCGCAGAAATTCCACACGGTCTGAGTCTGGGGAGACAACCTATTCTGCTTTATAAGTTGGACTTTATAAATTTGCCAGATGTATTAAGTAATAGAGGTGTGCTTCAATATGTTTTTATTTTGCTTTATTTTTAGTTTTGTTTCTTTTTTCTTTTTTGTATTCATTTTGCTTTGGTTATTTAAAAATACAATAAAACCAAATTGGAACAATATAAAAGAAATGGAAAACAAAATACAAAAAGAGGTCCCTTCTCCCAAGAAAAATTACACCTTGTAAATAAAACAAGGAACCTCTTCTTTCCAGATACCATCCCACCTCTTATTCCATCTGCCAAATCTTCCTGAGGCAGAAGTAATTCCTACTCATTCCTAATTCGGCGATGCTATTTGTTGAAATAGTGCCAACTGACCTGAAACTGGTGCCATTTTAAATATTTGATATACAACATAATGGTTCCAGCCCAGTGTATGTCACACATTCAAAATGCACCAGACTGGCAGATGACGATTAATGTGAGAAAGTGCAAAGAGGAACCCCAATTATAGCTATGTAATGCAAGTTTCAACATTAGGAGTCACTGACCAGGAAAGGGATCTAGGCATCATCGTTGATGATACAGTGAAATCCTCTGCTCAGTGTGTAGCGGCAGCTAAGAAAGCAAATAGAATGTTAGGTATTATTAGGAAAGGAATGGAAAACAAAAATCAGGACATTATGCCTTTGTATGGTGCAATCACATCTCAAATATTGTGTGCAATTCTGGTCACCACATCTCAAAAAAGATATAGTGGAATTAGAAAAAATACAGAGAAGGGCGACGAAAATGATAAAGGGAATGGGACAAGTTCCCAATAAGGAAAGGCTAAAGCGGCTAGGGCTGTTCAGCTTGGAGAAAAGACAGCTGAGGGAAGATATGATAAAGGTCTATAAAATAATGAGTGGAGTGGAACGGGTAGATGTGAATCGCTTGTTTACTTTTTTCAAAAATACTAGGACTAGGGGACACACAATGAAGCTACAAAGTAGTCAATTTAAAACGAATCAGAGAAAATATTTCTTCTCTCAACTTGTAATTAAACTCTGGAATTCTTTGCCAGAGAATGTAGTTAGCTTAGCGGGTTTAAAAAAGGTTTGGATAGCTTCCTAAAAGAGAAATCTATAAGCCAATAATAAAATGGACTTGGGGAAAATCCACTGCTTATTTTTAGTATAATGTATTGTATACTGTTTTGGGATCTTGCCAGGTACTTGTAACTTGGATTGGCCACTGTTGGAAACAGGATGCTGGGCTTGATGGACCTTCGGTCTATCCAGTATGACAATAATTATGTTCTTATGTTCTTGGATCCACAAGTGCTATAGAAATAGGAAGAACAGAACAATAGCAACTATGGATGTCTCCTACCTCTTGAAAACTTGTCAGATGACATAAGAAGCATCTGACAAGGAGGTTTTCTTTATTCATAAGCTGCATTTTTTTCAGCAGGGACCCAGGGTCCTATATTGGCTTTCGTTCATTTTGTTTTCTAAGCACAATAAAAATGGGACATTTTGTTAAAATGTTCTGTTTCATTTCAAACAAATTCACATCCCTCCTGAATAAACGCTAGTGTGCCTTTGTAAACAGGGTCCCAAGATTCACATGGAGGAAACGTTCTTTATGTAAGATTCTATATCAAGTGCTTTTCCTGTAACAAGATTTCATGACTTTATTCATCATTTACCTTGAGGAAGATTTTGTTTGCTGATAAACAAATCTAGTGTAGGGATGGGGAACTTGTGGACCTCGAGGGTCACGAATCATTTGGGTTTTCAGGATATCTCTTGTAAAGATGCACTGTATTGATTTATATATTATTGTGGCATTGTATATTCAAATATCTCTCATGCATACTTTTCCTAAAAACTTTAGCTCTGATTAATAATTAATGATTACTGCTGAATATTTGTCTTGATAAAGCTTTAAAATGTGTGCTTTGAATGCAAAATATGACAAGTTATTGACTAGTTGCAACCAGAAGTATCAAATGTAATTTAAGTAAAATGCTTTATTATTAAACTGGTGTGCTGGCACTGTCTTAGTTCAAAGAGCTATTCCAGACCTGGTGGTTCTCATGCACCGGATTAACCCGTGGGTATCAAAAGCCCTATGCAAATTTTCAGCCATGTGCCCCTCACCCATGGTGGCTCAAGATCCTACTGCCCCCCCCCCCTAGTTTAGCTCTTCCCTTCCCTATGTTCCCCCATATATCCCCTTCCCCTCTCCCCCAAGGTGTTAGCATATCATGTCATCTCCCTTTCCCTACCCTCACCCTATGTCCATAATCTCCCCCATCATTCTATCCATCTTATAGGCCACTGCCTTCGCCCTTTTACCTCCTCCTATCGGGCCACCAAGCTTAAAGCACTGTAACTACAGGCCAGCACTGCCATGTTCCCCTCCCCTTCCCTTACTTAGGTCTTCATCTAACATAGCTCAGCCATGAGAATCTGTTCTAGTTCTGGTTTTGACCCATTTTATCTATGAATTTTAGTCCTGTCCATACAAAATGCAAAAGCCATTTTTTCAGGTAAATTAGAGCTTTGTTTAATTTTTCAGCTTGTCTAGGGGCAAGCTGTTTGAGGATATCCGATACCCTAGATTAACTTTCAATGCATTTCCACCCCCCCCCCCCCAGGGTAGCAAGGTCCTGCCTTTGCTATCCCATAGTCCAGCATTTCCCCTTCCCTCCCCCCCCTGAGGTGTTCAGTATCTGCTCTTTTCTTCATCCCATGTTTCCTCATTTTTCCATCTCCTTAATTCCATCCCCATCCCCACTGGGCCTACCTCACTCTTCCCCCCATTCACTGCTGCTGCACTACCAGCTGGGCATTTTTTTAATTTAGGATTTACCTTACAACTTTTTCAGTAGTAGCTGAAGGTGAGTTATATTCAGGAATACTGGTTATTCCTCTGTCCTCAAGAGGGTTTATAATCCAGGTTGTATCTGAGGCAATTAGGTGATACCCAAGCAGTAGTATCACGAGACATTTATTCCTCTACCCCTCCATCTCCACCTTATTCCTCTATCCCTCAATCTCCATCTTCTGCTGCTTATGCCCTTGTTTCACCCCTGCCACATTGTCTGTCCTCCTCTTTTTTCTCACTACTCAAGCATCAACCCCTTTATCTCACTACCATTTGCCATCATCTTCCCCTTTCTCCTAGAATCTGCTTCTATCAATTCAATCCCCAGACCATGTGTCAGACCTCAGCTCCCTTCTCTTAGTCCCAGCATCAGACCCTTCTCTCTCCTCAGTCCTTAGCCCTGTGCCCTGTTCTCCCATCCCCATATCATGCACTGCCTCCTTCCAGCCCCCACATCAGACCCTCTCCCACCCCAAAATTGGCCTAATATTTTGGCCTAGTTTTCTTTACTTTCATTCCCTGCCCCTCACCTTGGTTCAGCAGTATCTCTCCCCCTTCTTGCAGTATCTCTCCTATCACCCTATCTTCCAGTGGTGGTCTGCCCCCTTCTCTCAAGCTTACCCTCCTCCTGCAGCTCCTTCCTGCCTCAGGACTGTCAGCAGTATGAAAACAAACAAACGAAAGCAAAAGGTTGTTGGCACAGAGTTTCATGCTGCAGCTGTCAGGCACTGGCAGTCCCCCCCCCCCCCCCCCCCCCCCCCCCCCCCCACACACACAGAGCAGCAGCAGTCAGAGGGGGCAGGGCCACAAGAGCTGACTGAGATCTACAGGCTGACCTTTATTTTATTTATTTATTTTTTACCCAGCACTAACAATCCTGGAGCAGGAAGGAGCTACAGGAGGAGGGCAAGTTTGAGGAAGGGGAGCAGACCATAGGGAAGAAGTGAATTTGGGGTGGCAAACCATATTTTTTTTTCTACCCCGTACTGATGGGTTTCGTATTGATGCCCAAGTGTTGCAGGAATTGATGCATGAATTACCCCTAGTGTTAGCAGAATCTGTGGTACTTCAGGAGTCAAACAGCACACACCAGAATGAGAGAGAAATCTTCTTTATTTGCCAGCAAACAAAGCAGGACATCAGTTCTAGCTCTCTTCTTCTCTTTCTCAGCTCTCTGGATGTTATGGCTTCTGTCTCAGCTCCTTCTCTTCTTCTGCTGTCTGTCTTCCTTCAGCTCTCTTTCTTCTGTCTGTTCCTTCTGACGTAAGCTGCTTCTACTCCCACTTATATACCGTTCTATCTCCCTCCTAGCCCCCCTTACTCTCCAGATGGTAAAGAATAGATTGGTTACCTTGCCTCAGCCAATCATTACTTTAAAAATATCAGTTACATAGGTTTGATATTTCTCAAACTGACCTATGACCTGGGGCCCCTCAAGCTAGACAATATGGCACCAGTCTCTTACATTTTCATTATGATTAATTTCTCATATTCCTAGTCAACTTCATACTAACTGCTAACTGAACTCTGGCATTCATTAAGGGGTCAAGGGCCAGTCTTACTTAATAGCATACAGATATAGTCTGTTATTACTTTCAGGACCATTCCTATACTTAGCTAATCAATCAAGGAGAAGGCTTTTCCTGACCTTTTTCACCCACCAGCTCCATACATTGAACCAGCCAGAACTGTGGCTAAGTCAAACCACTGCAGTCCTACTCAGAACATAAGGCAAAGAGTTCAACAAACATTAGATTTAAAAAGGTATTCTACATATTAACTACACAGAATAAACATATTCTAAAATAAGCATCCTTATAAAACATATTCTAAATATCAAGAACATCTAAAATTATTTAAACAGCATTCAGCCTACTTTTTAAACTACAGTATGTCTGGCTCATGCCTTGTTCATTCATAATAGTATACAGATGTGCCAGCATTTAGCAATCCATCACTCACAAAGGGTGAAAGAAGTTTCTCTCTCTGACCTTTCTAACCTTTAGCCTGGCAAACGTAAAATTTCTAAATAATCTAAACCAGATGACATTCCTCCATCACTTGCAGAACTGAACCAAACTTTTAAACACCAATTAATATGGCTTCTTATATATGTATAATTATGCCCATGCTGCCTCACAAGGTCACAAGGAGCAGCAGCAAGGTTTGAACCAGGCTTCCCTGCTTGTCAGCACAATGCTGTAACCACTAAGTTACCCCTTTCCATGTGCATCAACACTAGAGAGTTGCATTGGGATAGAAATTTCACTCATCCACATTGGAATCTAGTCTATACCCTTTAAGATCCATTCCATCCCACAGTTAATCTCCTCCATCCCTACCCATAGGTACTTTTTCAATATCTCACCCAAACTTTCATTCATAAATTATTGTGGTGGTCATACCATGGTCCCAGGCATAGGCAGTCGGTGGCCCAACTGTTTGGGGAGGCTAAAGGGGGCGGGGTTAGGGTGGAGCTTAAATCCATAAAAATAAGTCACAATTAATACCTTTTATTAAATTTAGATATTAGATATGAATCATATGTCAAAGAATAAATTGGTTGCTCAAAGCATATACTAACCACAATCGCTCAACTGCAAATCACTATGCACAACTTTGTGCAAAAACACACTCAGAACCTTACTGTACCATAAATATTACACTGGGCAGAACCTAATACACCTATATACCACCCATATGGAAAATGCAGACCGTCAACAATATGAAACAAGGGATCATAATATGATACGTGTAGAGCCACAAAACACCCTAATTCATGTTTAATGTGGGATAAAATGCTATAAATAGGTAAATAAATATAAACTTTTAATGTTGAGCACCTAATTCTCAAAGTGGACATATTCCAAACCAGGGGCGTAGCCAGACAGCAGATTTTGGGTGGGCCTAGTCAAGAAGTGGGTGGGCACCAAATGTTCTCCTCCCCCCCCCCCCCCCCCAATGCAATGAGGCCAGTATCAGCAGCTTAGGAAGCTTAGACTACTGAAGTGGAAAGCAGTGTTTTCAGCACCATCAGGGGGAGGTCTTCAGCTGGCGCAGCTTGGGATCCCCACTAGGTAGCACTAAATATGTGCTGCTGTTGGGTGGGCCTGAGCCCTAAATGGATGGGCCCCGGCCCACCCAGGCCCACCTGTGGCTACGCCACTGTTCCAAACACTATAATGAAAATAAAATGATCTTTTCTACCTTTCTTGTCTGGTGAATTTGTTTTTCTGATCATGCTGGCCCAGTATCCGATTCTGCTGATATCTGTCCTCTTAACTCCGTTTCCAGGGCTTCCTTTCCATTTATTTCTTTACTTTCCGCCTTTCTTCTTCATTTCTTGCCCTACATCCGTAAGTAAAAGCTGGGTCCTCCACAGACTTGACTGTCCAGTGGATCCAGTTTCTGCCTATTTTCTTCCTCCATGTGCAGTTTTTCTCTCTTCCTTTTCCCTCATCTCATCTCCTTCCTCACTCTTCCCTCCCCTCCATCCATGTCCAGCAACCCTCCTCTCTCCTCCCCTCCATCCACCCATGTCCAGCAACCCTCCTCTCCCCTCCATCCACCCATGTCCAGCAACCCTTCTCCCCCCTCCATCCACCCATGTCCAGCAACTCTCCTCTCCCCTGCACTCCCCTCCATCTTCCCATGTCCAGCAACCCTCCTCTCCCCTCCATCCACCCATGTCCAGCAACCCTCCTCTCCCCTCCCCTCCATTCACCCATGTCCAGCAACCCTCCTCTCCCCTCCATCCACCCATGTCCAGCAACCCTCCTCTCCCCTCCCTGCCATCCTCCCATGTCCAGCAACCCTCCTCTCCCCTCCCCCTCCCCTCCATCCAGCAGCCCATGTCAACCATCTCCCTTCTGCCAGCCATTTCCTGCCTTCTTCCAGCCCCCCCGCTCCCCCCGTCGTCAATCATCTCACGTCTGCCCTCAGCTGATAGCCCTCGTTCCCTTCCTGCCCTCGCCCTACCTTAAAATATTGTAATTTTCCTCGAGCGGGCAGTGCCGGCATTGCAAGCAGCAGCAGGCTCCAGCCTTCTCTCACATGGTTTTGCGCTCACAGAAACAGGAAATACGTCAGAAGAGGGTGGAGCCATGCGAGGGAAGGCTGGAGCCTGCTGCTGCTTGCAATGACCGCGCCGCCCGCTTGAGGAAAATTACAATATTTAAAGGTAGGGCGAGAGCAGGAAGGGAACGAGGGCTATCGGGCAGCTGAGGGCAGAGACGGGAGATGATTGGCGACTGGGGAGCGGCCGTGAAAGTCTGCAGCTCGCGGGGCGGGGGCAGCGGTTGGGCTAAGCCTCTTATACCGGGCGCCTATGGTCCCAGGGCTTAGAGCCTTCTGTCCTCCATTGGGAATGGCATACAGGAGCATTAAGAGGGAATATGGGCTCAGAATGGAAGAAGGAAAACATGGGCTGGAATTCCAGGAATGGAGAGACATAGTGTCTCTTAGCAATAGGAACACCTGAATAGGAGGAAGGTTTCAGTTACTCCATACACTCTAGCTGCCACTCACAGGTGGGAGGGGCTTGGGGGAGGGGTTGGAGAACTCCCACAGTAAGGAAACCCCAGCCCAGAGGGAGAGAGCCCACACATAGTGAGGAGAGGGAGAGAAGGGAGCTCCCTCACAGCTTTGACAGAGAATCCCAGAGCAAGTCCTTGTCCAGGAAGTGGGTTATCTAGCTCAGGGAAAGGAGGACCCCAAAATAGACACTTAGCCAAGAAGTGGTGGAACCGATGGTGTACGCCCTGTATAGATCTCTGACTCCTAGCCCCCTGTCTCTCTATCATACAGTCTAACACATGTCTATTGATGCTAACAGTGTCCAACACTGAAGCAAATAGAACCTGTTATAATTACAAGAAAGAGAGGAGACACAGAAGGCTTGTTAGATTGTATGAGAAGAAGCAAATTTATTATTACAATATCCATCACTTACCAATATAAGAGTACTATGGTTATTGGGCAATACAGCATAAAGTTGGTGCATTAATCAAAATACAGGCCTCAGGCTTGTTCTCATAGAGAGTAGTAATCTGGTCACAAGAATGTGAATACTCAGGCTTACATCTCTGATTCCTATTGATTTGGTTACAACTTATATAGTTTAAGCCTTACATTGAAGTCTATTGAGTACTTGCCATTTTACATCACTAACTCCACCTTTTGCTAGTTCCTTAAATGCGATTTTCTACTTCTTCTTTTAACCATCTGTTATTCTGTTTATTCGTATTGAATTTCCATATAATCAGCAGACATATTTAGATATTACCACTTACTTCATACACCATTTACAAGAAATAGGCCTACTTCTAATTACTGAGGATCATTCTCACTTGACCTACACAACCACAGGTTTTGTTTACCTATTTTCCACTTCCTTATTCTCTTTTATTATCTTGACATAATCTAGTTCATTGCTTATTTTCTCAGAAAAACATATTTATATTTTTCTCTGAACTGTCTATACTTCCTTGTTCTTTCATCTCACAAGGTCATTTCACATAGCAGCTGGTATTAACACTTCCTCAGCAACTCAATACTGCTGTTCCAGAATTTTTCTAAATTGCCATTTAATTATTAACCTTTTTGAGGCCTGGTTACACATCTAGACAGGCTATTGATCAGCCTTTAACATGGCCTTCAGAAACTGACAGGTCTATATTAACAGTCCCCCCTTGAAGGCATGCAAACACCATTGCAACTGCCATGCCTTCACAGGTATAATACAGGTGAGACTACAGGTGTTGCGTCTGTTTTCCTGTAACTTATGGGACAATTATTAAATGTGGTATCCATAACCCATTATAGGTTTCATACAATGACAAAGAAAAAGATTATTATGGTTTTAGTAAGACCTCTATTATATGGTTATATATATATATATATATATATATATATATATATATATATATATATATATATATATATATATATATATGGAAGTGCTATATATATAAGTGAAAAGCCACAGTTTACAACTTACACCTCACTTTCTTGATTTTGATCATTTGAATCAGTATTGGTAGCAACATCAATGGTGACTGTTTTGGTAGTGGCTGTATCATTAGAATCAGTATCAGCATCATTATTGTCTAAATCTGGAGGTGGTGAGTTGCAACGGATTATTCTTTCATACATTACATATTGTCCTGGGGTTCTTTCTTAATTGATGTTTCAACAACACGCTCAACTAACCTCCTAGTACATGGAATAATACAGCATCCATAAAGCATAAAAACAGCAATTACAACAATAATGGCAGTCAAAGCAGATAGAATGATTTTTTTCTATTTCCCAAACATAGATTCAAACCATCCAGTCCATGTAGTATCTATACCAGAGTTCTCAGCTAATTCATTAGCAAGTGCAGTACGTCCTTCTAACGCTTTGGTAATGCTTCCATCAGGGGCTGTATTGTTGGGAATATAATTACAATAGTTTGACACAAACACCGCCTTCTTTCGCCAGTATCATGTCCAAAGCTAAGCGATTTTCCCAAGCCATCTGGCTTGTGGCATCCAATTGGTCAGCAATTCCTTTGACAGCATCTCTAGTATAGTTGATAAATCTTTGTTGATTGTAGTAAATGTAATTAATCCAGTCAACGTTCTTTTTTTTTTTTTTTAAATATCTTTATTGTGTCTTTGGTGTACAGTATTGTCAGGGAAAAAGTACAGACATGAAGTACATAAACATGTCCCTATAGGGGGACTTCCTCTGATACAGCAACAAACATGTTGATAACCAGTACACAGGTATATCACAAGAAAGGCTACATGACTATGTCTTGTAATTTTGTAGAACACCTTAGACTTTTTTGTGATTAAACTTCCCATCCCTCCCATCCCCCTTCCCCCCCCCCCCCTGTTGCCCACTGCTATTAACCCAACACTTCCAAATCTCCTTGATTTCTGCTTGGAGATGTCTTTCACTCTCTTTTCCGTGTATTAGCTTAGAATCAATCAATTAGCCCTCAATTGCTCTCTGCTGAGGGATCTATTAGCAAGGTTTCAGCCTCTGGGATTCTACCCCAAATCAGTCGATATTGCTGCAAACCTGTAGATGCCTGGGGTTGTATTGTCTTCAGTACCCAGCTAGCCATTTCTCTCATAAGACCCATCCACACATTGAGCTGGGGAGGGACATTGTCTATCCAAGACATCAGGATACACTTTTTCACTAGTATGGTGGCCACTATAATGAACTTACATTGGGCCTCATTCAGCCCTTGCTCTCTCAGATTTATCGAGCTACCCATGTATACAACTGAGTAGGACCAGTCAAATTCCGCTTGTACCAGACGTTCTATATGAGTAAGAGCGCCCTGCCAGAGCTTATCCAGTTTGGGGCATTCCATAAAAGAGTGCAGCAGAGTCCCCACATGCGCCCTGCATCTCACACATTGATCATCTGTCCACAGCCCTAATGCTTTCCCTTTTGCCCTGGAGATGTGAACCCTGTGCAAAATGCGAAATTGTATCTCCTGCAAAGCAGCGTTGGGTGTAACTTTGCAAAGCTCTCCAAAGGCCGTCCCTAATTCTTCCTCGGTTACTGTGCCCCCAATTTCTTTACTCCACGTATGTGCTAGTTGTGTCAGGTATGTAGTCTTTCTATTGTCCCTGATAATCTTATGCCACATAGACAACTTGTTTAAGATAGGTGGCACTTGCATAAGCACTAAATCCAGTTTACTAAAGGTTACCGGGCCCCCGTTTTTACGTTCTATTGACAGTACATAGTCCCTGGCTTGCAAAAAAGCATAAAACTGGGTATTAGGGAAGTTCCATGCACGCTTGAGCTGCTCGAAAGACGGGAAATTCTGTTCTCCCACCTGACGGAATTCCCCAATGTATCTACACCCCCTTGCTTTCCAAGATTTAAATACCGTGTTTCCAAGACCTGCTGGGAAGTCTGGGTTCCCCGTCAACGTGACAAAAGGACTCACTCCTCCCCTAGTGCCACCAAGCTCTTTCCACCATTTCCAGGCCCTCCGCAGTGCAAGCAAGTATGGGCTGATTTTTACCTTGCAAAGACCACTAGTCTGAGCCTTGTCTATAAGTACGAATGGGTCTAGAGGAGCACACCAACTCTCCCAAAAATCATCCGGGGAGAAAGTCGATCCCCCGGAATATAACTCATGTATCCAGCGCATCAGTGCTGCCACGTTGTATGCTCTAAGGTCGGGGAGCCGGAGGCCTCCCTGTGTTTTATCTAGCACCAATTTAGCAAATGAGATTCTGGGTCTTTTCGCGTGCCAAATGAATGAAGTAATTATGCTGCGATATTGGCTCTCTTCCTTTTTACAGATCCATAATGGCACCATCTGTAAGGGATACAATACTTTCGGTAGCAGGACCATTTTTACTAGAGCCACTCGCCCCATAAAACTGACTGGGAGGTCTTTCCATTTGTTGCATAACTTTTTAATGGCTTCCAGTCTTTCCACTACATTTTTTTTGTACACCCAGTCTACCCTTGCACTTAAATACACTCCCAGATATTTGATCCCTTCACTGGCCCATCCCAACGGAAAATCTGACATCTGGGCACATGCACAGGGGTTACTAATTGGAAGTGCCTCCGACTTCCCAAAGTTGATGCACAAACCCGAAAATTGGCCAAACTTTTTAATAAGGTCCATCACTTGGAAGATGCCTGTGGATGCATCATCCACCAGTAACAACATGTCGTCAGCGAACATATTTATGCGGTATTCCCGACCTCCTACCTGAACCCCTTTCAATGTCGGCTCTTGTCTGATTTTTGCCGCTAATGGCTCGAGGGTGAGGATAAACAGAAGGGGCGACAAGGGGCACCCCTGTCTGGTGCCTCCCCCCAAGCGCACCACAGGAGTCAACATGTCATTTATTATAATTTGAGCAGTGGGATTGCTATATAGTGCCTGAACCCACTTCAGGAACTCGCCTGTAATACCAAATTTGCGGAGTACCCAAAATAGGTATTCCCACACTACTTTGTCGAAAGCCTTTTCGGCATCTAGGCTTGCCATGATCTTGTCCCCTGCTTTTTTCCTGCCCTCCAACAGAATGCGGCTGACCTTCAGTATGTTGGCTGAGGCGAATCTGCCCTTTACAAAGCCCACTTGGTCTTGATGCACTAGATGTGGGACCACTGTGCCCAGACGCGCTGCTAAGACTGCTGCCAAGATCTTAATGTCCTGGTTCAGCAGGGATATAGGGCGGTAAGAACCTACAAGCTCCACATCTTTACCGGGTTTTGGTAATACCGTGATATGTACATGGTTCAGAACAGTACCCATATCACCAGAATCACGTACCTCCTCACACATAGCCACAAATGAAGGGACTAACTCACCCTGCAGAATTTTATAGAACTCTGTTCCCAGGCCATCGGGTCCAGGGGCCTTTGCCAGTTTCAATTGTTTAATGACATTCAGTACCTCCTGCCCCTCAATTGGTCTATTCAGACTAGCCACCTGAGTCTCTGCAAGGGATGGCAATCTCAGCCCTGCAAAAAAACTCTCACAACTGGCCTCTGAGAAAGAACCCTTTGCATAGAGTGAGGAATAAAATTGAACAAATTCTTGTTGAATCTCTGTCCTCCCCGTTTGAATTTTACCTAGTCTATCCTTAATTTTTCCTATGAAACTTTTCCCACTTCTTTGCCGCACCAGGGTTGCTAGCAGTTTCCCCGTTTTATTGCCCCATCTGTGCATGCGGTATTTATATAGACGGATATCATACAATGCTCTGGCATCTAGCGCTGTCTGTAATCTCTTTCTGGCTGCTGCGTATTCCAACCTTTTAACCTCTGAGGGCGCGAGGACAAGCTCTCTCCTTGCTCCCTGCACCTGGGCTATAAGTGCGTGAAGCTCCGCATCCCTTTTCCTATTGAGTGCAGCGGTATACGCCAGAATCTTTCCGCGGATTACCGCCTTTGCTGCTTCCCAAAAGATTCTGCTATTTACTGGCTGCTTTGAATTGTCTTCTACATATTCTTTCCACACCTGCTTTAGATATTTGCAGAAGGCCTGGTCCTGGTACATTGCCGGGTTCATTCGCCAACGGTTCATCTTTTCCTTTCCACCCCACCTCAGTTGGACCCACACTGGGGCATGATCAGATACGACCGCCTCGCCAATTTCTGCTTTCTCAGTCAATCTCACTAAAGATTGACTTATCAGCACATAGTCAAGGCGTGCATGGACTCCGTGTGGGTGAGAAAAAAAAGTAAACTCTCTCTCTTCTAGGTGTAATAATCTCCAAATATCAATTACTCCCAATTCATTGATAAGGAAGTTCACCCCCCTCCCATCATGGTCTTTGCTGACTATCTTAGCGGGTTTCCTGTCTATCGAGGGGTCACTGGTTATATTAAGGTCTCCCCCCAGTATAAACGGGTAGTTATCGAAGGTGGTGAGCTTTGCAGCCAACAGGGTAAAGAACTTCTGTGAATATATATTAGGTGCATATATACTACATATAGCTACTTTCTGTCCCTGCAAAAGGCCTGCTATGATTACATACCGGCCCTCCGGATCCTGATATAATCTGTGCAGCTCAAATGCCAAGTTCTTTTTTAATAGGATTGCCACACCTCTCTGCCTATTATTGTAAGAGGCGTAGTATACTTCCCCCACCCAATCTCTACGCAATTTGATATGCTCAGCGTTCCCCAAGTGTGTTTCCTGCAATAAGGCGATGTCAGCTTGTTGTTTCCGTAATGTCTGTAAAATTTTAAAGCGCTTGACTGGTGAGTGGACTCCGTCCACATTTAGTGATATCACTCTCAAACTAGCCATATAAAAGCAATCTCCATAGCCGAAAGTTTTCAGTAAATATCATGAGGTTCATACCAAGGGGGCCTCCCAGCCAAACCCCCCAGGAAGTTCTAGTACCAGCATACAGTGTGTTAGTTAGCTTCTTCATTTGTGCAGTGAGCAACTTCTTCCCCGCTCCCTCCCCCCTTCTCTTCACTCCCTGCCCCCCTCCCGTGGAAGGATCCCCCCCCTTGCCTTCCAAGCTCTCCCGCCCATTCAACCCAATCATACTCCCCTCCACACACAACCAGTCCTTCACGTCATTCATCCCCCTAACACTAACTCTCCCCGTTCCCTTGAGCTTACCCTCCCCCCCTACAAGATAATCTCTTATAACCTTCTTTGAGCCTGTCCTGATTCTGCTCCATGGTGCCCTGCTTGTATCATGTGTTACATTGTTAAACGTAATGCCTTTAAACTTAAGTCTCTTTACATAGACCAGTCAGCAGACCACCCACTAAAGGAGCTTATAACATTTGGAACATGTTAACCATAGCATGTAAAACGTAAACATAACTAAACTAGTACAGATAATCAATTGCAAGTTGAGAGGCTCACAATCTTTGCAGGTCATAACTGAGTGTAGAACTCCTCAGGCACTGCCACTTTTCTCATCTCGTGCCCCACAGCTTGGGCAAAGTGAGATACAATAAGAACTGTGAGGAGGCTCTCTTTGCTGCCAGACCGGAGAGGGTGTCGGCACATTGCTTGGCGTGATCCTGCTCCTCCCAACTCCACGCGCATCCTTCTCTAGCAGGCAGCGTTTGTTAGTCTGATCCAGTAGCCTGCAAGCGTCCAACACATGTCGAGAGCCTCCTTCCCCTTGCTGAACTTGCTGTGGGGCTCTGCCCATTGTCAACTAACATTTGCCGTCAGGGCTGCGGCCATATCTTCTTTGTCTCAGAATTTGTGAAATAAGAAAATTGGTAACTGTAAACTGAAAAACACACTTTCAAAACTGCATACGTTCCACATAGTTCTCCAAATCTTTAGGTTCTGTAAAGAACAGTACTTTGTTATCCTGCATGATACGAACTTTAGCGGGGAAAAGCAATGCAAACTTCACTCCTTTCTCATACAGCCTCTTGCAATGCTGTCCCATCTTTCGACGCTGTTCAGTTACTGCGGCAGAGTAATCCTGAAACAGTAAGATTTTATGCCCCTCGTATTCCAGGCCCTCTTTTCCTTTCCGGAATGCTAATAGAAGTTTTTCCTTATCAGCATAATTTAGGATTCTGGCAATAACCGTCCTAGGGCGTGCATTTCCCTCTTTCAGAGCACCGAGTCTATGTACCCGCTCAACCTTCAATCCATTCTCAGGCTCCTTTAATCCCAGCTTTTCCGGTAGCCATGACTCCATGAAATGCCATAAATCTTTCTCTTTTACTGTTTCTGGAAGTCCCACTACTCTCACATTGTTTCTTCTGCTCCTATTCTCCAGATCGTCTAGTTGCTGCTCCAGTTTCCCGCATTTCTGTTCAAGTGCCACCAACCTCGTGTCTGCTGCCTCTGCCCTGTCCTCCTGTCTGGAGATTCTTTCCTCTGCTTGTTGCAGCCTCGCGCCCTGCCGCTCCACAGCCTCTCTGATTTGTTCCACTGATGTCTGGAACTTGGATAGTTTTTCTTCCAGAATTGCGGTAACTTGTTGAATCAAGTCTTTAAAGGCGTCTGCTGGCTGGCTGACCTCCCCCGCGGCCATGTTTATCGTCGCCATTTTGGCGCGCGCTTCCACCTCGCGGGTCTTTTTAGGCCGCTGGGTCTTAGCGGGCATACCCGTCTCTCGTCCTCGTAAGGCTGTTGATTAGGGCTCAGATGCGTTGCCCCGCTCTTCCGCTGTACGCGACTCCGTTTTTTATAATTTAAAAGAGCTTTGTGCGGTTAATTTTGCAGATTTTCAGGGGCGTCGGGAGCGGAGCTAGATCGCGTGCGTCCGATCAGCCGCGTTGCATCATGGGACCCCCCCCAGTCAACGTTCTTACTAATGCCAACTGCAGGAAACAAAGCTTCGAAACCAGCAGCAATTTGATTGCGGACCTTAAATTCATTAGGGACCCCACCTTGAAACTCCAATAGAATCAAGATAAACTTGATCAAATGAGCCATAAGGAGAGTCTGAGTGGAAACGTGCATCTCTTTTCATTTGAGAACCAACTTTGTTGTTATGTAGGCAGCAACAGTACATGGTATTACCAATTGAACAATTGCACATTGTCCTTCCCAGTCACAAGGTAAAGTAGAATATAAAGTTCCATTTCCACAGTACCACCAAACATCGGCATGAGCAGTTGAAAAATCTGACAAGTTCATGGTTCCACCAGCAATCAAGCTGTCCTATTTTAAAGGAATTTGTAACCTTCAAACTTCGTATGTTTATTTGGAAGTTGAAACACTGGGGGCACTCTTATCCTTAGGAATTTCAGGAAACATTAGTGCCAGAGACTTACAAGAAGCATTAGTAGTCTTTTCTTTATGGAGTAAATATACCATGCAGAGAGCACCAGCGTAATCAGTATGAAAATTCAAAGCAAAGGAACCACAACAGGTTGAGGATGAGAAGTGGTGCAAACATAGCAATTAGACAGATGTAATGAATTGGTTGTATATTTTACCCAATCTAATCACAAATTTGAGTCAGCATAGCCTGCCTCAATGGTAAATGTATCTCTAAGGCTAGATACTTTGTGAATCTGGATTGGGATATGAATTTCAGGGAGTTGTGGCAGTAAAGGATTATTCAATTTAGATACTGTTTTGCTTTTATAAGAGTGGACTAGAACACGGAAACAACCAACAGGGTCTGTGTTCATGGCTTCAATACCAATACATGCAGGCTGTGCAGAGGAGTGAGGTGAGGCGGACGTGAGTAGCAGGAGGGAGACCCGAGCACTGGAGTGGACGACGAGTTGTGCCATGAACAATGCGTGAGAGTAACCTGAAGCGAGTTGGAAGAAATTCGGAGCGGCTCAAGGCAAAACAACACTGCTTTGCATAGCACGTGGAGGACAATGGACAGTGAACATTTACCACTCAGATTAATACTAAACATTCAAACCATCCAAGTGCATCCAGTACAATACTAACCATTTGGGCCTCGACCCAGATTTCACTCCGAGGTTGCTGGGAGAGAGAAGTGAGTGTCTGAATTTTCACTAAACCGGTCATAGGAAGCTATCATACGGTCGGACGCCGAGTGAAGGTAATCGGAGCGTGAGGAGATACGAAATCCTACACAGCAGAGTGTGGGTTCATAGCCATTAAACCAGACCAGACCCTGAAGCAGGTTTCAAAACATGGGCCATGTTGGTGTGGGTCCATCAGTATTCAATAGAACTGTTTGAGAAAGCTAAGGCTGTGTGTCCACACCACATCCGAGGGACAAGATCTGCATTGGACCAGATGGACATCTGAGGGACACACTGACATCTGAAATATCCATGTTTACTTATTATTTGATAGGCCTCAAGCTTCTCTAGAACCATTTTAAGACCAAATATCATACCTTTTATAGTATTGTATTGCTCAAGTTTATCTGCTATCTCTAAGCTATATGCTCATGTTTACCTGCTATCTCTAAGCTATATGCTCATGTTTACCTGTTATTTGTAAGATATTTCTTTAAGATCTATGCTCCCTCTGAAGCTTCCATTGGAGTATAAATTGCTTTAAATAATATATTTAACCATAGCCAAGACCTACTAACATAACACACCTACCAATTTACTTTACACTAATCCTGACTGATACCAAAATGGAGACAACTAAACTGCTTCTAATAATCTACTCCTTATCCCTGATACATCATATAATAACCACACCCCTTACTGTCACCAAGAGCATACCCACATTATATAATATAAATAGCTCACCCACTGTCACGATGGTGACTGTTTCCTTGTCTGTGCTCACCTCGCCCTCTGGTGGCCAGAACCGGTGGCTGCTATGGACTGTCACATGTTCCAGACTTCAGCCCAGTCCAGTCTGGATCTTCCAGGCTGCCAGACTTGCTTCTCTTGATTAGGCCTATATAGCACCCCTAGCTGCCTTGTGATTCCTGCAGTGAACTTCAGCTGCTGATGGGCTTTATTAACCACCTGGAAACTTCTGTGTTTGCCTTTGCATCGTCTAAGGTCCCTGGTATGTTGGTGTGCTCTGTTACACTTCTGTTGCATTTCTGGTTATTCTGTTTCTTGTCTGAAATCTTTGCTTGGTTCTAGTCTAGTCTTTGTGTAGTTAGCTTGTACTTTATTGCTTGTTTTCTAGTCTTGTTTCTTGTTTGTATTTCCTTGTCTGGTCCCTGATTAGTCTGTGTGTAGGTTAGCTGTTAGCTTTTTCTGCTAGTTCCCTCCTTGGTGGCTGCCTTGGGCTTTCTATTCTTGCCCTCTTGTCTGTCCCTAGTGGCTGCTTGGCAGCTTTCAGACCTTGCTGTTACCTGTCTTTGTACCCTTTTCAGTGGCTGCCTGGCAACTTTCAGTTCTTGTCCTTTAGCCTGTCCACTTCCTGCCTAGTGTTGTATTGTCTGTCTGTGAGTCCTAGCCCAGTTTTCTGTCTTCCTTCCCATGTATATTCCTTTCCCCTCTGACCCTCAGTCCCTGTTCAGCCTAGTTGGTATCCAGTTCCTGCCCTGTCCTGTAACTCCTGCCGGCCACCTGCACCCAGGGGCTCAACTCCTGGGGAACGGCGGTCAAGTGCAGGTGAAGTCTAGCTGTTCCTGCTCTGCCTGTTCTAGCTTGTTTGCCTCAGCTGCAACTCCAGTCCAGGGTTCCAGTCCTGTTCTGCCTTGTCTCTGGTTTGGGGGTGGTTTTGCCTGCCACTGCCGCTCCATGGCAGTGGTCCAAGGGCTCACGAATCTGGTTTCTGCCTTGAGAACCTAACACCCACCAACAATTTATCTTATCAAAATAATCATAACCAGATTAATGGAAGATCCGCTACACGGGAACAAAATCAATACAAAGGAAAGAAAGGACCTAACAAACCTAAACTACAAGATAATAAACAATTAATAAAAATTAATTTACCTTCAAATCAGACTGACCCTTACCAAACAATTCTACTGGCTTATAGTAATGCTAGATCAGCTGTTAATAAAACAACTATAATAACAGACTGGATCACGACTGACAACCTTGACCTCCTACTCATCACTGAACCTTGGCTTCATGATCAAAATGACCCTACAATTTTAGACCTATGCCCCCCCCCAGGTTATAAAATCACTCATTGGACAAGAAAAGGAAAACGAGGAGGAGGTATAGCACTAATCCATAAATCCCAATTCATCATTACAACAACAGCCGAATCTATAACGCCTCAGCTTGAAATAGCCTCAGTAAGAATCCATCATAAATCCTTGGTTGACCACCTGAATGTTGTTCTGTTTTATAGACCACCAGGGAACTGGCTTGATTGCCAACCACTACTTGTGGAATTTATATTGAACACATGTGTAGCTAACTCTAATGTTCTTATTATAGGGGACATAAACTTACACCTAGATGATCCCAATTCAACCAATGTAAGTGAATGTAAATAGTTCTTTCAACTATGCGACCTTATCTGGCCAAATATACAAGCAACTCACACCAAAGGACACACTCTTGCAGTGGCATAGCAAGGGGGGGCGGGGGGGTCCGCCCCGGGTGTCAGCTCAAGGGGGTGCTCCCTGCCAGCTCCCCCCCCCCCTCGGCGCATCAACACCCCCAGACCCAGTGCCTACCCTCAGCTCCGTCCAACCAGCTCCCGCATCCTACCTTTAAAGAAATCTCGGAAGCCGTGGCGAGGCAAGGCGCAGCGCCTCGCGCCTGCATGTAAAAGAAGTGTGGATCGTCTCATCGGGCCTTCCCTCACTCTGTCTGTCCCGCCCTCCGCTGACGCAACTTCCTATTTCCGCAAGGGCGGGACAGACAGAATGAGGGAAGGCCCGATGGACGATCCCACTTCTTTTACATGCAGGCGTGAGGCGCTGCGCCTCGCCTCGCCACGGCATCTGAGATTTCTTTAAAGGTAGGGTGCGGGAGCTGGTTGGACGGAGTTGAGGAGGGTAGGCACTGGGTGGGGGGGGGGATGTTGATGTACGGAGGGGGGGGATGTCATCGTGCTGCACCCGGGGGGGGGGGTGCAACGGTGAACCGCACCGGGTGGCAGCCCCCCTTGCTAAGCCACTGCACTCTTGACCTCATTACATACAAATTAGCATCAGATCTTAATCCAACTCTAGTAGATACAAAATGGGAAGAACTACCTTGGTCAGATCACCATAAATTAAACATATCCTTACAATGGAGAAGAAAAAACACACGCCATAACCAAGAACACACAACCTACACCTCAAGAGGAATAATAGATCCCATGACATTCTGGCAACAGCTCTACACTGATGAATGGACAATACAAACAGACTCGAAAAATTATCTCCAAGATTGGGACACTAGATGCAGGAATACACTAGATAATATAGCACCTTTACGAAGAAGATCCTCACGAAGAAACAACTCGATGCCTTGGTTTAACGAAGAATTGAAAAAGTTAAAAACCCAGGTTAGGAGCATGGAATAAAAGGAAAAATGAAGACACATTGAACTCTTGGAAACAAATCCAAAGGAAATACAAATATGCAATACGTCATTCCAAAAGATCGTACTACAAAACAAAAATTGGACCAGATTACAAAGACACACACAAACTTTTTCTACTAGTGAACAAACTACTAAATACCACCCCAGTCACTTCAACTACCACAGATACCCCATCAGCAGACAGTCTTGCTAAATACTTTAATGAGAAAATTGCGAAGATCCGAATCACATTATCATCTATTACTACTAACCACGAAATATTCTTCAACTGCTTGGACCCAACCCCAGAGCAATATCCAACTGACAGAATTTGGTCTAACTTCTCCACCCTTACTGAGGAGTCCGTCACCCAAGCGATCAGTAAATTTGCTAAATCCCACTGCAAGCTTGATACATGCCCCAATAATCTAATAAGATTCGCCCCTCAACGATTCATAACAGACCTCACGAAATATCTAAATTATATGCTACAACATGGACTCTTCCCCAATGATAAAGGAAATATACTACTCACACCAATACCTAAGGACCTAAAGAAAAAAGTAAATGATATAAGCAATTACCGCCCAGTAGCATCCATAGTAGTCAAACTGATGGAAGGAATGGTAACTAAGCAGCTCACCAATTATTTAAACAAGTTTTTAATTTTACATGAATCACAATCAGGATTTCAATCTAACCACAGTACAGAAACTGTGTTGATCACTCTACTAACCAAATTTAAGCAAGCAATTGCAACCGGAGACAGCATACTTCTCCTGCAATTCGACATGTCCAGTGCATTTGATTTGGTCAACCACGAAATACTGTTAAATATCCTAGAATACTTTGGAATAACAGGAAACATACTTAACTGGATTAAAGGTTTCTTAACAACAAGAACATACCAAGTGATATCAAATTCAACTATATCATCACCTTGGAAACCAGAATGTGGAGTCCCTCAAGGATCTCCACTTTCACCGTCCCTTTTCAATCTAATGATGACACCTTTAGCCAAAACATTATCCAACCAAGGCCTTAATCCTTTCATTTATGCAGATGATGTTACGATTTATATCCCATTTAAACATGACCTAACAGAAATCACTAAAGCAATAAATGAGAGTTTCCACATTATGAACTCATGGGCGGATGCTTTTCAATTAAAACTCAATGCAGAGAAAACACAATGTCTCATTCTCTCATCACAGCACAAGTACAAACCCACTAATTTAAATATCCCTAACTTTACCCTTCCTGTATCAGAAACTTTGAAGATTTTAGGAGTTACAATTGATCGAAACCTTACATTAGAAAACCATGCGAAAAACATAACAAAGAAAATGTTTCATTCAATGTGGAAACTCAAAAGAATTAAACCTTTCTTCCCAAGAGAAGTATTCTGCAGACTGTTGCAATCATTGGTATTATGCCAGCTAGACTATTGCAATGCCAGCTATGCTGGGTGTAAAGAACAAATTATCAAAAAACTTCAAACTGCACAAAATACGGCAGCCAGACTCATATTTGGCAAAATGAAATATGAAAACGCCAGTCCCTTACGAGAAAAGCTACACTGACTTCCATTAAAAGAGTGTATTGCTTTTAAGGTTTGCACCCTGGTTCCTACCAGGAACTCTATTAGCTCATCACGTACATTCTTGAATCTCCACTATCCAAGCTGTAGCGGATTGAAATATAAATTAACGTATGCATCTAGCTTCTCCTACATATGCACGCAAATTTGGAATGAATTACCAAAATCCATAAAAATAACCCATGACACAATGAACTTCCATAAACTATTGAAAACCTATTTATTTGAGAAAGCATACAATAACAACTCATCCTAAATACCAACTAACAAAACATACCTATAAAAAATGTATTCTTTATGTCTTAATTGTTTATGCTAAACTATCCTGATTTATAGTTTAATATTCCTAATTGTTCAAGTTAATCTGTCATGAATGAAGTTTAACCTAATTACCTTTCATTTCCTCTCATAAGACAAACTTTCTTTTCTGTAACCTAATCCACTAGCAGCCTTATTTTCGAAAGTGATGGGCGCCCAGATTTCGACCCAAATCGGGAGATAGGCGCCCATCTCGCAAAGGTGCCCAAATCGGTATAATCGAAAGCCGATTTTGGGCATCTTCAACTGCACTCCGTCGCAGGAACGAACAAAGTTGATGGGGGCATGTCGGAGGCGTGGTGAAGGCGGGCATGGGGTGTGTTTATCGGCCGAGGAGAGATGGGCGCCTTCGGCCAATAATTGAAAAAACAAAGGCATTTTTAGCGCAAATTTAGGTCACTTGTTTTGGACCCTTTTTTTTCACGAACAAGTCCCAAAAAAGTGCCATAAATGACTACCGGAGGGAATCGGGGATGACCACCCCTGACTCCCCCAGTGGTCACTAACCCCCTCCCACCAAAAAAAAAAACAACTTTAACAACTTTATTTTCCAGCCTGTATGCCATCGTCAAATGCCATATCCAGCTCCATCACAGCAGTATGCAGGTCCCTGGAGCAGTTGTTAGTGGGTACAGTGGACTTCACCCAGGTGGACCCAGGCCCATCCCCCCCCCTACCTATTACACTTGTGGTGGTAAATGGGAGCCCTCTAAACTGCCCCCAAAACCCACTGTACCCACATGTAGGTGCCCCCCTTCAGCCATGTTTTGGGGGGGATTTGTGGGGCTCAGCACCCAAGGGATGGGAGCTATGGACTTGGGAGGTATTTGACTTTTTTTAAAATTGTTACAACTGCCCCCTAGGGTGCCCGGTTGGTGTCCTGGCATGTGAGGGGGACCAGTGCACTACGAATCCTGGCCCCTCCCACGACCAAATGCCTTGGATTTGTTCGTTTTTGAGCTGGGCGCCTTCGGTTTCCATTATCGCTGAAAAATAAAACTGCCCAGCTCAAATCCGCACAAATCCAATGCATTTGCCCGGCACAAACCGTATTATCGAAAAAAAAGATGGACGCCCATTTTTTTTGAAAATACGGTCTGTCCCGCCCCTTCACATACCCGTTCTCGGAGATAGACGCCCATGGAGATGGGCGTTCGCATTCGATTATGCCCCTCATCACGTCTCCTCTTCCTCAACTATGTATTTATCCTGGTAATCACCACTTACGGAACTATGTAAGCCACACTGAGCCTGCAAATAGGTGGGAAAATGTGGGATACAAATGTTATAAATAAATAAATACCGATTTATGGTAAGGTCCACTCCTTTAAAAGTAATAGAAACTGGATTGCATCTTCCTAGGGTACATTTGTCTTTATTGACAGGTCTACGGATGAGGGTAATTTTCTTCCATAGAGGCTTGTTCCAAGCATGATGACTACTGGTAGGATAGTTTGGGCCTGTATACCACCATACATCTGACCAAGTATGGCATGGGCTAGCAGAATAAGTGCCAGCGCCCAAAACAGAATAAGTACAAAGATAAACATAGTATTTTGCATATGATCGTTGCCAGGACAAGTCTCCATAATCAGCAATTTGACACACATCAAATTGGATTCTTACCGTTCTATTACTTCGAATTAGTGGAAAAGTCATTTTGACAGGACAAGTCTCCACAATCAGCGATTTGACACACATTAAATTGGATTGTTACTGTTCTATTACTTCAAATTAGTGGAAAAGTCATTTTGACAGGATAGAACTGATCCATGTCACAAGTTTCAGAGTACGGGCCAGACATAATAGTGGCATGGTTTGTGGCCGAATGTCCCGCAACATTTCCATATGTACAATCGGTGCTCTTGATTCGAGAAGGCACATGCGAGAGACAGAACATAACAGACAGGATTGTTATAAACATCATGAAATCAAGGTGCACGCAGGTTATGAATTCTTTGAGCCCACAGGATTATAAGTGCAAAACAAAATATGATAGCAACTAACATTAGACAGAAAATACAACAATCCTGAAAATGTGAATCAGGTTCAGAGTCAAGTTGACTTCCATTCTGCATTCGTAGTACACAATGAGGGGCATAATCGAATGCGAACGCCCATCCCCATGGGCGTCTATGTCCGCGAACGGGTACGTGAAGGGACGGGACAGACTATTTTCGAAAAAAAATGGGCACCCATCTTTTTTTTCGATAATACGGTTTGTGCCCAGCAAATGCACTGGATTTGTGCGGATTTAAGCTGGGCGGTTTCGTTGTTCAGCGATAATGCAAACCGAAGGCGCCCAGCTCAAAAACGAACAAATCCAAGGCATTTGGTCATGGTAGGGGCCAGGATTCCTAGTACACTGGTCCCCCTCACATGCCAGGACACCAACCGGGCACCCTAGGGGGCACTTGTAACAATTAGAAAAAAAAAATTTAAATACCTCCCAAGTCCATAGCTCCCATCCCTTGGGTGCTGAGCCCCTCAAATCCCCCCAAAACCCACTGCTCACAACTCTACACCATTACCATAGCACTTATGGCTGAAGGGGGGCACCTACCTGTGGGTACAGTGGGTTTTGGGGGTGGTTTGGAGGGCTCCCATTTATCACCACAAATGTAACAGGTAGGGGGGATGGGCCTGGGTCCACCTGGGTGAAGTCCACTGCACCCACTAACAACTGCTCCAGGGACCTGAATACTGCTGTGATGGAGCTGGGTCTGGCATTTGAGGCTGGCATACAGGCTGGAAAAAAAGTTGTTAAAGTTGTTTTTTTTATGCTGGGAGGGGGTTAGTGACCACTGGGGGAGTCAGGGGTGATCATCCCCGATTCCCTTCGGTGGTCATGTGGTCATTTAGGGCACTTTTTTGGGACTTGTTCGTGAAAAAAAAGGGGGCCAATAAAAATGACCCAAATTCACGCTAAAAACGCCTTTCTTTTTTCGATTATTGGCCGAAGGCGCCCATCTCTCCTTGGCTGATAAACACGCCCCAGTCCCGCCTTCACCACGCCTCCAACATGCCCCCGTCAACTTTGCCCGTTTCCGCGACAGATTGCAGTTGACGCCCAAAATCAGCTTTCGATTATACCGATTTGGGCACCTTTGCGAGATGGGTGCCTATCTCCCGATTTGGGTCAAAATCTGGGCGCCCATCACTTTCGAAAATAAGGTTGAATGTAGAACAAAAGAATACTATGATGTCTTGTAGTGCAGATATGGTGGGTCAACCTGAAATAAAGCATTAAGAAGGTAAAGGAATAGCACCTATTCTATTTTCTCCAATAGGGGTTATAGAAATATGATACACCATTTCGTATACCTCAGATGTCTCATCACCTATTTGTCTAAAGAAAAACCATGGAAGCCAATTTCTACCTTGAATTTTATAGGAAATTATCCAATATTGTACTGTTACCACCCCTCTCGGCTGGACTGTAGTGATGTGCTCCCAGATACCTGATGGTTGTAGTCGTGGTGAATATCCAGGGAACATACACTCACAGTCGAGGGAGTGGAACAAATAAACTAACCTCGTCCTTTACTCTCAAAGAATAAAGGAGGAAAAGAAGCTAAATTTAGGATTTGTTCCTGAACTGGAAGAACCGCACCTTCAGATTTGCAAATTATCTTTTTCTTTATTGAATACAAATGCAAGCAAATTTTCATTCAAATAAACTCAAATTCACAATTAGTGTGTGGCTTAATAGAACTGCAATAACATATTCAACATTCAAATGTAGTTTTACATGTATACCCTTAACTTTTTCTGTTTCTTTCAACAAAATCACCTAAAAAGGCAGAAAAGAACCTTTTCAGATAAATATTTAAATTGTCTTTTTTTTAATCAAAATCAGATATTTGTTTTAATACTCTTTCCTTGCTACTGATGTCAGAATTTGAGTCTTTATGGGTATTATGGATGTTTGTGCAAGGATCTCACTTGAACCCAGAACACTTAGGCAAGTCAGGAAAACATGGATTTTTTTAAATTATATTTGATGTTGTTCTGTTCTTTAGTTTTCCCTTAAAATGTTGTAAACCAAAAAAAACTATATGTCCTTCAACACCCTTTGCAAATGTCACTTAGCTGTGGTTGAATTTATTTAGGTGAGGTCTTTCTTGCGTTGGAGCTCAGCCGGAACACTTCAGGGGATAATTCACCGATCTCTTCTCCCTAAACCTCACTTATAAAGAAAATAATTTGGGAAGCAAAACCTTAGAACTGCCTGAGCTGGATCAGGAACGGACTCTACTGTGGTGACAATTAATCAGTTCTCAATATTGTGGCCACACTCTCTAATTGAAATAAAATAAGTTAAAGGGTTTCTCACTACAAAACCTATTTCTCACTGTTATTTCCCTAGTCTAAAATGATCCAGCAGGATTCAACATTCCATCTCACAGACTTCACATAAAAACATAACATTTCCCTTCACAGCTATCAGATCTATCTGAAAAATACAGCACACTCATACACAGGCAGTGCTGGATTTTCTTTATTCTGAAGTCAGATTCCAAACCTTGCTTGCACTGAACTCAGAACTCTCACAAACAACACACCTTCCCCACAGACACAGCTTAATGGCTTCTTTTTTTCAAAAATCCAATTCACCTCTCAGTCCTTCCCCTGTGTCACACTTTAAATCCTTACACACTTTTAGGCTTTCTCATGTAGTACAATTCCCACCACAAATCAAAGCCTCTCTCACCCTAAAATGGTAGGCAGCCATGTGTCCTCTTAGTACCTTTGCATACAGACTCTCATTCCACCTTCCATGACCTTAAATTCCCTTAGAACTTAACCATTCCATGCACTGCATGCAGAAACATAACTCTGTTTCACTCAAAACCAAACTAAATTTGGTTTAAACTTTCTCACAACTTTCTATTAGTACAGCTCCCTCACCCAAAACACAGTTTTACCCAAATGAATTCAACAATACAGCCATGAAAAAGGCAGTCTGTTTATTTAAGTACTCACTTTTAAGCTCTAATCATCTCATTCTCAGTACCAAGGCTCACCTTCACTCACTTTCAATATCAAAGTACCCCTTTTCAATGTCACATTTCACTTTAAACTCATAAAATATACTTTTATTTCTTACATTTCACACACTCAGCATACGTTTCTAACTCAGTCATTCCCTGCTCTGTCTTCAGATCACTCCGCAGGGTTGCCAGGTGGAAAAAATTTTTTCCCACCCAATCCAGCCTCAAAACAGCCCAAAACCCGCCCAAACTCAAACCCCGCCCCTGACACCCCCACCCCCGCGTCATCACCCCGCCCCCGTCGTCATCAACCCCGCCCCCGTTGTCACCAGCCCCGCCTCTCTCATCATCGGCCCCGCTTCCCCCGTCATCGGCCCCGCCCAGAACGTCAGTAACCCCGCCCAAAACGTCATTAACCCCGCCCCCCGCGGCCGAAAAACCCGCCGGAAAACCGCCCAAAATAAAAAAAAAATGCCCAAAAAACCGCAACCCGCCGCGGGCAAAAATTACCTGCGGCGGGTCGCGGAAAACCGCCCAATTGGGCGGTAAAACCGCCCACCTGGCAACACTGTCACTCCACAGTCTCCCTGGCAACTCACCCCCCCCTAGAGGAACACCTGACGTCCCTCAACCAATCAGCTTGTCAGCTAAAGACTGTTTTTTTTTCTCTTATCTGTTTGGTTTAGAATCTTCCTCCCCCATAGAAGTTACTGCAAAACTTCCTATATACAGAATCTCCAGGTCAATTTTAACCTGACTTAAAACAGCAAGAACCATTTTATAGTACAATCCCCACTTAATCCTGGTTTATTCCTTGAAAAATAAAACCATATTTAAGAAACATCTCACACTTTCTTCACCTACCTCTATTAATAATTTCCAAACCAACTTTAAACCTTTTCCAGCCAGTAGCATCCACCAAAACCCTGGAACAGCTCCCCCCCAGAGCCCCAGAAAAAAACATTTAATATATGTTACCATATATTACAGTACTAAATCTCCATTGTTTGGTCGATTGACAGGGATCTCCAATTGGTCCAATTTAAAATGACCTATCCCATAAATGTTGGTCAAATCAATTGTTACAACTCCAGAACCTATGTGCCATATATCTAATATGGGTTGACAAAGCTTCTGAAATCTATCATAAGGGTCCCAATCAGCATTGTCAACAAGACCGGGATCCCATCCAGTGCTACTCATGATAATCTAGATATAATAGGTCAAAAATGAGGTCTATTTAAGAAGAGATCAGCAGCAATGGAATATACTTCTTGTAGTAACAAAGATCTCAATCTGGAATAAAACATCAATAGTGTAATGGAATTGCTCCCCAATAAGTGTGTGTGAAAATAAGCTGAGCCACAAAACAAATAGCACCAAGGGCCTCCAAAAATGGGGATTTAAGTCTTTAATCATATGTTGAAAAAACAATACTTGAGTCCGTGTTTCTGCACACAGCGCCTGCCTCAGGGGTCTATAATAACCATAAGAACAAAAGTTTAAAAAATAAATATATATTTATATATATACACACAATTACATACATGTGTGATAGGAACCGTAAACATTGGAGTACAATCACATTGTAAATGAGAACAAAGATATACCCATATATATAAAAAAAAACCTTGAAATTAAGTGTACATATAAATGACATATATAGCCCATACACATTCAAAGTATGTATTATAGGAATCCATAATGTTGATTTAATAAGCCTCCAAATTAATATATATAAAACCAATAACATAATATGTCTATAATAAAATATTGTCCTACTGACATTGTGCCTGTGTGAGGTTCTCCAATATCTTGTACAGTATAAACAAGTCCACAAAGTTCAAAAAATATATGTGTTAAAAAAGCAAACATATTGAAAAACTGTATGAATAATACAAAATAATAATAAAATGATGGTAATAAGAAATAATAATAAATGAAAAAACAAAAAGAACAAAACATATAAAAAATACTGTTAAAATCATCACTGGGTGTATATTGAAAAAAGCCATATTTACTCTCTCATTATATTCTTCACGTTAGTGTGGAATATAAGTGAATAATGAGCAAATTGAAAAATGAAATAAAAAGTAAAAACAAAAATAGATTTTGAAAAAATACAAGAGATAAAAAATAATAAAACATAAAAAATAATAAATTGGTATATATGTAACATTAAAACATATATTTGAGAGCATAACTTAATTTATTTTGTAATCACACAAATATCAATAATTAAAACCACATTCAAAAATTGCTTTGATATCATAAAAGTCTACACATATGAATTGCATTTATTTGAAAAGCTATTGAAATTTTTTTTTAATATATATCAAAGTATGTATGAAAATTCAAAAATATAGGAAAATATATATATAAAAAAGGTAGAAAATGAGTGATGAAATCATACATCCAGACTGAGCAATTGAGTCTATAGCAAGTGTTGTATATCCACAGGGTGATGTAAATGATAAAAATGGGAAAATGTGTTAGTTGTGAAAAACGTTAAACGCAGCACCGAAAATAGGCAGACAAGATGCATAAATACAAATGTTTAAAATGAAAATATGAAAGAACGGGCTCACCGCAAGAAACAGCTGACAACATGTGGCAGTATTGTGAAGACCTTACGGATCAATGAACTGCAATGCTGTATGATCCCCTAAAAGAGCGTATTATATTAATAATATGTGATGAATAACACGATTGTAGATAATAGGCGTCACAACTATATAAAAAAATCACGAGAATTAATGATAATGCACAATAGTATATCATGTTGACATTGAGTAGCCTATCCAGCTTGATGTATTGCCATTAGCATTAATGACAATACGGGCTCAACCCAATGGGCGTACAAAATTGTCCCCATTCAATTTTTTCCTATGCAAACTGTAGATGTGAAAAACACTACGCAGTATTGGCAAAAATTACAACCAATGCTAAATTTGACCAGTGACATGATTCGTACCAATGTGTCACATCAGGTAGGGAATAATGATGTTTGTGCTTTTAAAGTAGGTGATCTAGTACTACGAAAGAACTTTACACATAAAACGTGGAAGGATCCTGTGTATGTAGGGCCTTTTGCTATCACGACCCTTACTCAGATCTCTGCCCGTCTGGAAGGTCATACTTCTTGGATACATTTATCAGATATTCGACGAACTCATAATATTGAAGTGGACAAAGAATAAACAAACACCATGTCCCTAAACATGATGGTACTGGGATGTTATTGTTTGTTAATTTTCTCAGCGGAGTGGACAATGAACACATATGAGAATAGACTTATTACAGCGGCCAAGATGTTGAATTTGACTGATTGTATCATACAGTGGTGGAAATAAGTATTTGATCCCTTGCTGATTTTGTAAGTTTGCCCACTGACAAAGACATGAGCAGCCCATAATTGAAGGGTAGGTTATTGGTAACAGTGAGAGATAGCACATCACAAATTAAATCCGGAAAATCACATTGTGGAAAGTATATGAATTTATTTGCATTCTGCAGAGGGAAATAAGTATTTGATCCCCCACCAACCAGTAAGAGATCTGGCCCCTACAGACCAGGTAGATGCTCCAAATCAACTCGTTACCTGCATGACAGACAGCTGTCGGCAATGGTCACCTGTATGAAAGACACCTGTCCACAGACTCAGTGAATCAGTCAGACTCTAACCTCTACAAAATGGCCAAGAGCAAGGAGCTGTCTAAGGATGTCAGGGACAAGATCATACACCTGCACAAGGCTGGAATGGGCTACAAAACCATCAGTAAGACGCTGGGCGAGAAGGAGACAACTGTTGGTGCCATAGTAAGAAAATGGAAGAAGTACAAAATGACTGTCAATCGACAAAGATCTGGGGCTCCACGCAAAATCTCACCTTGTGGGGTATCCTTGATCATGAGGAAGGTTAGAAATCAGCCTACAACTACAAGGGGGGAACTTGTCAATGATCTCAAGGCAGCTGGGACCACTGTCACCACGAAAACCATTGGTAACACATTACGACATAACGGATTGCAATCCTGCAGTGCCCGCAAGGTCCCCCTGCTCCGGAAGGCACATGTGACGGCCCGTCTGAAGTTTGCCAGTGAACACCTGGATGATGCCGAGAGTGATTGGGAGAAGGTGCTGTGGTCAGATGAGACAAAAATTGAGCTCTTTGGCATGAACTCAACTCGCCGTGTTTGGAGGAAGAGAAATGCTGCCTATGACCCAAAGAACACCGTCCCCACTGTCAAGCATGGAGGTGGAAATGTTATGTTTTGGGGGTGTTTCTCTGCTAAGGGCACAGGACTACTTCACCGCATCAATGGGAGAATGGATGGGGCCATGTACCGTACAATTCTGAGTGACAACCTCCTTCCCTCCGCCAGGGCCTTAAAAATGGGTCGTGGCTGGGTCTTCCAGCACGACAATGACCCAAAACATACAGCCAAGGCAACAAAGGAGTGGCTCAGGAAGAAGCACATTAGGGTCATGGAGTGGTCTAGCCAGTCACCAGACCTTAATCCCATTGAAAATTTATGGAGGGAGCTGAAGCTGCGAGTTGCCAAGCGACAGCCCAGAACTCTTAATGATTTAGAGATGATCTGCAAAGAGGAGTGGACCAAAATTCCTCCTGACATGTGTGCAAACCTCATCATCAACTACAGAAGACGTCTGACCGCTGTGCTTGCCAACAAGGGTTTTGCCACCAAGTATTAGGTCTTGTTTGCCAGAGGGATTAAATACTTATTTCCCTCTGCAGAATGCAAATAAATTCATATACTTTCCACAATGTGATTTTCCGGATTTAATTTGTGATGTGCTATCTCTCACTGTTACCAATAACCTACCCTTCAATTATGGGCTGCTCATGTCTTTGTCAGTGGGCAAACTTACAAAATCAGCAAGGGATCAAATACTTATTTCCACCACTGTATGTGCCCACCGACTGACATCATCCTTGTCCTTGCCAGCTATGATGTATGGGACTACAATGATAAAGTTGGGTGGGCACCATGTCTGTTATCCCAATAATACCTGTGTAAGGGATGATGGAAACCTTCATTGGACAAATGAGACTATTTATAAGCAAGCCTTGCTTATGGACAAGTATCCACAGACATCATTTTGGTGTCTGATTAATAGTACGGCGACTGCCCCCGATAAAGTGCAATTACACGCACAATGTTGTAACAGGTAATTGGTCTATAGGAGGAAGTACAGTGATTATAAATGTCACAGCCACCAAAGAAAAGTGTGGCAATAAAACAAGCTGTAATAAGACTTTAACTCAATGGTATGTAACAACTGATTCAATGAATGTTATGCTTTTAATTTGTGTAATTTTTAATGCCACATCAGCTAATGAAAAGTAAGAATGAATGACAGTGTATTCCCCTTTGATGAAGCTCACTGTCCATATTCGAATCTCACCTCCTTGGACCAACTAAGGTTGGGAGATTATCTGTGGTGTGATTATAAATTATATACCTCAAGAGATATAAATTTTGTACCCTAGTACAATTGAATCTGTTTAATACTGTGTACCATGTGTATTAGCATGTTTTCAAAAGATGTGCCTTTAAAATGACAATGATAACTGAAATCAAGAATGAACAGAACTTTAATATGTCAGCCAAAAATATTGAAAAACGTATGTTAAAAATGATAGAAAGACAAACCTTGTAGAAACTGAATGCCACAAACAAGGGGGAGGAGATTTAGAAGGGAGGTAAGAAGAAACAGACTGGAGCTGAAACAGATGTGTGAGTCCTGGAACACCAGGCCTCAAGGGAGGATTTGTTGAATAAAAGCATAAAAAAATGGAAGTGGAAGGCTCCATTATCAGAACAAGCTGTGTTAACACTAAAACCTCCTGAGGCATGAGAAAAGAATGTGACGGACATTAAACATCAGCCAAAGGCACGGCTCCAGAAAGTCTGTGGGAAAGAAGGGAGCAATAAGGGGAAACAGATGCAGCAGCATGTTCTGCACATGATTAACAGCTTTGTGGTATTCAGAGACTTGCACAGGAATGTTGTATAAGAATTAGTCAGATGCCAGGGAAAAATGCTATATAAGACCAACGGGAAATCTGTATATTAAGCATTCTGACTGCTTTGTCTGTACAGATATGCTTCCTGAATACCCCATTGATGGTATACAGTAAAATTGTAAACTAAAAAGTGAATAAACTTTTTATATTGAGGGAAATGACGGAACTGTGACCCCGAGGTGGACCGGGGTCCCGAACGCGGATTCGCCCGTTCCCGGGCTCTCTCCTGAAACCGGACATCCACTCAGGTACATAGGGAGATCACTGCATCCAAGGACGTAGGTACCTCTCGTCCGGCTAACTCGTCTTTAATGTGGCTATTTAATCCCTGCCAGAATATGGCAGTCAAGGCTTCTTGATTCCAGCCAAGTTCCACAGCTAGCGTCCGGAAGTGAATAGCATATACCCCTACAGAGTCAGTACCCTGTTGCACTTGCAACAGCTCCCCAGCGGCGGAGGATGGTCTTCCGGGAACATCGAACACCATCCGGAATTGGTGTAGGAACTCATTGTAATTAGTTAACATGGGATCCCGCTGCTCCCAAAGGGGAGTGGCCCACGCCAGGGCTGGTCCAGACAAGAGAGTTATCATATATGTAATTTTAACTTGGTCAGATGGAAAGGCCCAGGGCTGCATTTCAAATAGCATTCTGCATTGGTTGATGAAACCTCGGCAGGCAGAAGGTGTGCCATCAAAGCATGGCAGGTCCGGCAGCCGGAGTCCCAAGGGAGATCCTCCCCGGCTCCGAAGGGCTAGGAACAACCTGGCGGCCTGCCTGCATGGTCTGCATCTGGGAGCAGACATTCTGCAGCACCATGGATAGTTGGTTCAGCTGTCCTTGCTGCTGTTGTACAATTCGGGTCAACTCGGCCATCTCGGACTTGTCCAACGAGCTCATGGCTTCGGCTTTCTGTCAGGCACGCCAAGTGGAGATGTGAGCCCTTGTGCCCGATGGAGGAAGAATTCCCACTGAGCTGTCGGCCAACCCCGAGTTCCCCCTGTGTCTCCCTCCATTCCCCACGGAGTTTTGCTATTTGAAATTTAATAGACTTCTCCTGAAAACTTTTCAATTTAACACCTCAAGAGGAGGAGAATTGTAACATGAGATATGTATAAGTTTGTTGATCACTAAAGTCACCCAACAAAGTAATTAATAATGTCAGATCAGTTGGACAGTGACCCTCTAAAATTTTAAAAGCAAGATTATTTTGAAGACTACTCGTGCTTTTACCGGGAGCCAGTGTAGCTCAATCAACAATGAAGACACATGATCAAATTTGGCTTTACGAAAAATAAGCCTAGCTGCTGTGTTCTCAATCAACTGCAATCTCTGTAATTGTTAATTCCAATATACAAGGAATTACAGTAGTCCAGTTGTGATAGAATTAGTAACTGCACTAGCACTTAAGTGATTAGGAATAAAAAAGAATAACTAGTTGAAGTTGCTTCAACTTGAAGAAAGCTATTTGAAATAAATGTTTAATTTGAACATTCATGTTAAAGCAGAATCTAGAATAACCCTCTAAATTCTTGAAGTTCTGTTCACCATCAATTGAGAACCATCTGATCAAATAATATAGCTGTGAATATTATCTACATAATCTCTGGAAACAGATTAACCAAATGGCCTCCTTGCCTACAACGGACTAGACAAGTCCACTTCCACCCCAGCCTATTAAACCCCCTTCGAAACTTGTCAGGTAAGAGGAGAATAAAGAACCGCAGCGCTGGGTTGGGTCTGCTGACCGCAACATACTGTGAGCGGCGCCAGCTGTCAAAAACAAAAAAGTGCAGATTCTGTAATTAAACTTTAATTATCCCAAGAACACTGGGTCCTGCTAAGTCACACCATGTTACCATTGCACAACGGAGGCCTCACATCTTTTAATGAGGACAAGATTGAAATGCATATTTATTTTATTTTTATTACATTTGTACCCTGTGCTTTCCCACTCATGGCAGGCTCAATGTGGCTTACATATTGTATACAGGTACTTATTTGTACCTGGGGAAATGGAGGGTTAAGTGACTTGCCCAGAGTCCTGTGCCTGAAGTGGGAATTGAACTCAGTTCCTCAGGACCAAGGTCCACCACCCTAACCACTAGGCCACTTCCCTTCAAGGGTCTGGGAGAATAATCTTCAATGTTGAATACAGCAACAATCTTCTTCTAAAAACTAATGACATGATACCACAATGAACACCACCAAACTGTTCCATACAATCTACTCCTTATCCCTGATCCAGCCAACAATGACCACCCCATTCACAGAAATCAACAATATACCCAGACTAATCAATAACTGAACACTGACCAGACATACCACATCACACCAAACCGACATAAAACAAAGGAAAAGAACCAACAAGTGTACAACCTCAACAAAATGAAAAGAAAGATCATAAAAAACCCACACAATCCAAGAAACGACAACTAACAAAAGTCCACATGACACCGAAAGTAGAAGACCCATACCAAAAAATTCAAATAGGCTACACCAATGCCAGATCTGTAGTAAACAAAACAACAATAATTACAGACTGGATCACGTCAGAGAAACTTGATCTACTCTTCATCACTGAGACCTGGATCCATGACCAGAAGGACCCTATCATCTTAAACCTATGCCCTCCAGGATACAAAATCACCCACTGGACCAGAAAAGAAAAAAGAGGAGGGGGCATAGCACTCATATACCAATCTCACCTCACAATTGAAACCATTGCGGAATCAGTAACAACCCACCTCGAAATAGCATCAATCAGAATCCACCACAAAACCCTGCTTGACCACCTAAACCGCATCCTATTCTACAGACCACCATGTAACTGGAACAAAAGCCAGTCGGATTTCATGGACTTCGTTTCAAACATATGTGTATCTAACTCCAATACACTAGTATTAGGAGACATTAACCTTCACCTCAAAGACCCTAATTCTACCAATGCATGAGATTGCATGGACTTCCTCCATCTATGTGGCCTCACATGGCCACACATGCAAACAACCCACGTGAAGGGTCACACATTCGACCACATCTCATACAAACTGTCGACTGATCAGAACCTAACCATAACACAAATTAGATGGACAGAAACACCATGGACTGACGATTATAAATTAAACCTATCCCTAAAATGGCGAAAAAGAGGTTCTCTCCACACACGAGAACACACAACCTATACCACGAGAGGCCAAATAGACCCGATCACATTCTGGCAACAGATATACAACAACGATTGGACAGCACAAACGGAATCCATATATTACCTCTCAGAATGGGACAATAGATGCAGACAAATAGTAGACGAAATAGCACCCTTACAAATAAGAACTTCACGTAGACACAACGCTATACTGTGGTTCAATGAAGAACTGAAAAAATTAAAAACACAATCTAGGAAACTAGAATGTGCATGGAAAAAAATAAAAAATGAACACACACTCAACGAATGGAAACTAATACAAAGGAAATACAAATGCGCAATAAGACAGACAAAAGGTCGTAGTACAAAACTAAAATTGGACCGGACTACAAAAACACAAAGAAACTATACCATCTCATGAATAAACTACTAGACACATCGGTCACCACTACCAACACTGCCACCCCACCTGCAGACAACCTTGCTAAATATTTCAATGAAAAAATCGTAAACTACTACTACTACTACTACAAATCATTTCTATAGCGCTACCAGTCGTATGCAGCGCTTCACAATTGAACATGAAGAAAAGACAGTCCCTGCTCAAAAGAGCTTACAATCTAAATCAGGACAGACAGACAGGACAAATAAGGGATACAGGAAGGACAGACAGGTAGGACACATAGGGAAAAGGGACTATTGAAGAGAGGAAGAGAAGATAAAGGTTACAAGCAGGTGACAAGTTAGGAATTGAAAGCAGCATCAAACAGGTAGGTCTTTAGCCTGGATTTGAAGGCGGCCAGGGATGGAGCTTGACGTAATGGCTCAGGAAGTTTATTCCAGGCATAAGGTGCGGCGAGATAAAAGGAACAGAGTCTGGAGTTAGCGATGAAGAAGAAGGGTGCAATTAGAAGAGATTTACCTAGTGAACGGAGTTCCTGGGAAGAAGTGTAGGGAGAGATGAGGGTGGAGAGGTAGTGAGGGGCAGCAGAGTGAATGCACTTATAGGTTAATAAGAGGAGCTTGAACTGTATACAGAAACTGTAAACCTAAGCAAAACCCTACCTCAGAACAATATGGGCATAGAAAACTTCATTAATGGCTTAGACCCAACCCCTGTCGAATACCCTGCTGACCGAATATGGTCATCGTTTACTCTGCTATTGATTAAACAATACTCAAACAGCCATTGTCAACTAGACACTTGCAATCTAAAAAAGGAAGCCACACAAAGTGTGGAGGTGCACTTAATCCCCACGAAACAATACAGGAAGAAAAAAGAGAAGAGTGGGGGAAGATAGGCTCTTTCCAATCAATAAGGGAGACGTATATTTGAAAAAAGTATAATGTTTATTATAACAGGTCGACTCGACACAGCTGTGTTTTGGCGACGTAGCGCCTTCTTCAGGAGTTTTCCAACAGTATATCGAGTACTTGAGTGTTTAATACTCCAAGAAAAACAATTTTGAAGAACATGCAGTTCCTTCTCTTTCAGAGTAGTAACAGAAATGCATACAGCAAGCGAGGCCGTAGTGACACTTGCTCCAGCTACCTAATACAATCTGCCCCCTCACCGTTTCATAAAAGATCTCACATCCCACCTAAACTTCATGCTTCAACAAGGCACCTACCCTCAAGAAAAAGGCAACATCCTGCTCACCCCAATACCAAAGGACACCAAGAAAAAAAAAAACGATATTACCAACTACCGCCCAGTAGCATCTATCCCATTAGTAGCCAAACTAATGGAAGGACTGGTGACCAAGCAACTCATAAACAAATTCACTATACTACATGAATCACAATCAGGATTTCGACCCCTAAATAGCACCGAAACAGTACTACTCACTCTCCTAACCAAATTCAAACAAGAAATAGCAATAGGCAAGAGTATACTCCTCCTCCAATTTGACATGTCACGTGCATTTGACATGGTTAACCACAACATACTGCTAAGACTCCTTGACTACTTCGGAATCAGTGGTGACACTCAACTGGATTAGGGGTTTTCTAACCACAAGGACATATCAAGTGAAATAAAAAACAAACATATCGTCACCGTGGAAACCAGGCTGCGGAGTACCGCAAGGATCACCATTATCACCAATTCTTTTCAACCTCATGATGACTCCACTAGCTAAGACCCTATCCACCCAAGGCCTTAACCCATTCATCTACGTTGATGATGTTACACTCTACATCCCATACAAACATGATCTGGTGGAAATTACCAACGAAATCAAACTAAGCTTAAACATCATGAACTCATGGGCAAATGCATTCCAACTAAAACTCAATACAGAAAAAACACACTGTCTCATCATCTCACCCCAATACAATACATACAAACAAACCCACAAACATAATCACCCCAGGTACACACTCCCTGTCTCAGACAACCTGAAAATTCTCGGAGTAACAATCGATCGTAATCTATCACTAGAGACCGAAGCAAAATCCACCATAAAGAAAATGTTTTTCTCAATGTGGAAACTCAAACGCATAAAACCATTCTTCCCGAGAGAAATATATCGTAATCTGGTACAGTCCATGGTACTAAACCACACAGATTACTGTAATGGAATCTATGTGGGATGCAAGGCTCAAATCATAAAGAAACTTCAGACCACCCAAAATACAGCAGCCAGACTTATATTTGGAAAAATTCATTTTGACAATGCCAAACCACTCAGAGAAAAATTGCACTGGCTACCAATCAAAGAACGTATCACTTTCAAAATCTGCACGACTGTTCATAAAATTATTTATGGCGAGGCTCCAGGATACATGACAGACCTCATCGACCTGCCAACCAGAAACACCACAAAATCTACACGATCATACCTAAACCTCCACTACCCAAGCAGCAAAAGACTCAAATACAAATCTACCTATGCAACCAGCTTTTTCTACCTAAGGCACAACTATGGAACGAATTACCAAAAGCAGTAAAAACTACACTCGACCACCTAAATTTTCGGAAAGCACTAAAGACTGTCCTGTTCAGAAGAGCATACCCCACCTGGTCACATGCGACACAATGTAACCAAAGACCATAACGGACATTATCTGACTCTTCTTCCCCCTTTCCCTCTCTAACTTCCCTCAACACACCGACCACACATGTAACTGTCACATTTGTGACCGTTTCCTTGTCTGTACTCACCTCACCCTCTGGTGGCCAGACCTGGTGGCTGCAATGGACTGTCTATTTACTGTCACCCATTCCAGACTTCAGCCCAGTTCAGTCCAGATCTTCCAGGCTGCCAGAATTGCTTTCCTTGTTTGTACCTGAACAGCACCTATAGTTGCCTTGTGATTGCTGCAGCTGAGCTGAGCTTTAGCAGCTGATGGGCTTTATTAATCACCTAGAAACTTTTTTGTTTGCCTTTGCATCGTCTAAGGTCCCTGGTATACTACTACTACTACTTAACATTTCTAAAGCGCTACTAGGGTTACGCAGCGCTGTACAATTTACAAAGAAGGACAGTCCCTGCTCAAAGGAGCTTACAATCTAAAGGACGAAATGTCAAGTTGGGGCAGTCTAGATTTCCTGAATGGGGTATAATGGTTAGGTGCCGAAGGCGACATTGAAGAGGTGGGCTTTGAGTAAGGATTTGAAGATGGGCAGGGAGGGGGCTTGGCGTATGGGCTCGGGGAGTTTATTCCAAGCATAGGGTGAGGCGAGGCAGAAAGGGCGGAGCCTGGAGTTGGCGGTGGTGGAGAAGGGTACTGAGAGGAGGGATTTGTCCTGTGAGCGGAGGTTACAGGTAGGAGCGTAAGGTATGTGGGTGTGCTCAGTGCACTTCTGCCTAGTCCAGTTTTATTCTGAGTTCTTGCCTGGTTCTTGTTTGTTTGTGTGTAGTTAGCTTTGGTTTTATTGTTTAGTTCATAGTCTTGTTTCTGGTCTTCATTTCCTTGTCTTGTGTCTATGTTCCTTATTAGTGGCTGCTTGGCAGCTTATAGTCCTGACTCCCTCCTGTCTGTGATTCTGTCTTAGTGGCTGCCTGGCAGCTTGTAGTCTTGACTCTGTTGTGTGTTTCCTGCTGGTATCCAGTTCCTGCCCAGTCCGGTAAGTCCTGCCGGCCACCTGCACCCAGGGGCTCAACTCCTGGGGAAGGGTGATCAAGTGCAGGTGAAGCCTTGCTCCAGTCCTGTGTTCCAGTCCAAGTGTTCTTGTCCAGTGTGTTCCTGTTTGCTTATCCCCGTCTGCAGTCCCTGCTTTGTGTGTGTGTTAGCCCAGTGCTGGTTGGGGTGGTTTTGCCTGCCACTGCCACTCCTTGGCAGCGGCCCAAGGGCTCACAAACCTAGTTGCTGCTTTGAGACCTGACAGTAACCACCTTAAATCTACCTCATTCTACTACAATATCACTTTGTATTCATTCATACCATGTATTTGTTCAGACCGTAATCGGCTAACACTGTTAACGGTTATCTGTAAGCCACATTGAGCCTGCAAAAGGTGGAGAAATGTGGGATACAAATGTAACAAATAATAATAATAATTTACAATGAAGCAAAGAACTTTTGTCTTATCCATATTTAACTTGAGCATAACAGAGAAGGACCAATGTCTAATTTTCTCAATACAGTAGTTAATTCTAGAAAAGGTAATATTTTGAGATAAGTCCACCAGATTCAACAAAAAAATATCTGCAGGAGTTCCAAGATGGCCGCTGACTGAGCTCCTCCAGATTTTACTGTTACTCTCTAATTACCTTGTAATGCCGAAGAGAAGGGGCAGAGCTGCTGCTACTGCAGCCCAGCAGCAAAGACCTTTGATATCTTCTGGCTTGATTGAATCTTATCTGCAACGAGCTCAGGTTTCAACAGCAGCGTGGGTGAGCAGTTTGCTGGAACAGCCCAGGAATGGAGACCAGGAGCTGAACCTTGAACTGGAAGTTTCTTTGAGCCCCCACGCAAGGGCCCCTCCTCCCCAGCCTGTGAGAAGTAGTTCTCTGGTGGGGGGTCCTTAGCCCTGAATACCGAAGTGTTACAGGGTGGAACAGGACGGGAGGCAGTGTTAGCCTTAACGAAGAACGTGGGAGATTTGTCAGCTTCTTCCCTGTTATCTCACACTGCCGGAAAAACACAGGAGGAGTTGCGAGGGACATTGGAAGGTGAGAAACATGTTTCACAGGAAGAGAGTGAGAGCATTGCATTTGCTAAACTTTTTCAGAAACCAGATGAAGTGACTTTGGACAATCTAAGGCAGCTGATTGCAGAAATGGGAAGTTTTTGTGCCCCCAGATGAGGAAAATAAGAATGAAGTTGTGATATTAGATGGGAAGGTAACAGAAATTGAGAATGAGGTGAAAATAGTTAAAGCAGATTTGGCTAAACAGGAAAAGGATGTTTTAGAGTTGAAATCACAGCAAACAAGAATGCTTAAAGACTTGGTTAATTTAAGGAAAAAATCAGAAATGCTGGAAAATACTTCAAAATCTAATAATCTGCGTTTTATAAATTTTCCGCAACAACCACTTATCTCCCCTTGGGAGATGCTAAAAAATTACCTCAGAGAAATTCTAGAGATAGAAGATAAAGATATGCCACCCTTTTCACAGGTTTTTATATACCTGTGAAGGGTTTGGATCCTTTACAAAGGAATAATATTCAGAATGCGCAACCATTGGATGTTTCTGCCCTTCTTGAAATGTCGGATTCAGAACAGATAACACCAACTACTATGCTGGCCACAGTAGCTTTACCTTCGGACAAGATCTGGATTTAAAGATGTTTTTTCAGAATAAAGAAAAAACCTTTTGTGGTTTGCAAACTCGTGTTTTTCCAGATCTAGCGAGGGAAACACAAAGGCGACAACAAAAGTTTTTACAGATGAGACAGGAGACACTTCAACTTGGCACAACTTTTTACCTTAAATATCCTTGCAAATGTTTAATCTCCTATCAAGCTGTGAAATATGTTTATTTTGATCCTGACCAATTGTCATCTTTTTAACATCTAAGAGAGCTCCTAGTTAAGTAAAGTTGAATAGAAACTCGTCTGTATCTCAAAATTTGATTTATAACGTTATTACCTGTTTTCTCCTATTTAGGAATCTTGGACTCCTGTTGTGGACTTTAAATGAAGCGATAATATTTAATTTGTGTTATGAATAATATCTTTAGATTTAATTGTAATAATGGATTTTTCTTTACAAGTTTATACTTGTTTACTATGTATAAAAACGATAAATAAAATATATATAAAAAAAATATCTGCATACAACAAGAGTTTCACACCAGTCTCCAATTTAACATTTCCAGGTGAGTGGAGAAATAGGAGACCCCTGTGGGACTCCACAGGGAGATCGCCAAAGAAAGCTAATGCTACATACCTGTAGAAGGTATTCTCCGAGGACAGCAGGCTGATTGTTCTCACTGATGGGTGACGTCCACGGCAGCCCCTCCAATCGGAATCTTCACTAGCAAAGTCCTTTGCTAGCCCTCGCGCGCCCGTGCGCACCGCGCATGCGCGGCCATCTTCCCGCCCGAAACCGGCTTGAGCCGGCCAGTCTGATATGTAGCAAAAGAAAGACAAGGGAAGACACAACTCCAAAGGGGAGGCGGGCGGGTTTGTGAGAACAATCAGCCTGCTGTCCTCGGAGAATACCTTCTACAGGTATGTAGCATTCGCTTTCTCCGAGGACAAGCAGGCTGCTTGTTCTCACTGATGGGGTATCCCTAGCCCCCAGGCTCACTCAAAACAACAACCATGGTCAATTGGGCCTCGCAACGGCGAGGACATAACTGAGATTGTCCTAAAAAATTTACCAACTAACTGAGAGTGTAGCCTGGAACAGAACAAACAGGGCCCTCGGGGGGTGGAGTTGGATCCTAAAGCCCAAACAGGTTCTGAAGAACTGACTGCCCGAACCGACTGTCGCGTCGGGTATCCTGCTGCAGGCAGTAATGAGATGTGAATGTGTGGACAGATGACCACGTCGCAGCCTTGCAAATCTCTTCAATAGTGGCTGACTTCAAGTGGGCCACTGACGCTGCCATGGCTCTAACACTATGAGCCGTGACATGACCCTCAAGAGCCAGCCCAGCCTGGGCGTAAGTGAAGGAAATGCAATCTGCTAGCCAATTGGAGATGGTGCGTTTCCCGACAGCGACCCCTAGCCTGTTAGGGTCGAAAGAAACAAACAATTGGGCGGACTGTCTGTGGGGCTGTGTCCGCTCCAAGTAGAAGGCCAATGCTCTCTTGCAGTCCAATGTGTGCAACTGTGTGCAATTTGGTGGGACAGCCGATCTCTGAAAGCCTTCAGAGCGTTCCAGATCGCTCGCAACTCCAGAAGATTGATCTGTAGATCGCATTCCTGGAGGGACCAGCTTCCTTGGGTGTGAAGCCCATCGACATGAGCTCCCCATCCCAGGAGAGACGCATCCGTGGTCAGCACTTTTTGTGGCTGAGGAATTTGGAAAGGACGTCCCAGAGTCAAATTGGACCAAATCGTCCACCAATACAGGGATTCGAGAAACTCGTGGACAGGTGGATCACGTCTTCTAGATCCCCAGCAGCCTGAAACCACTGGGAAGCTAGGGTCCATTGAGCAGATCTCATGTGAAGGCGGGCCATGGGAGTCACATGAACTGTGGAGGCCATGTGGCCCAGCAATCTCAACATCTGCCGAGCTGTGATCTGCTGGGACGCTCGCACCCGTGAGACGAGGGACAACAAGTTGTTGGCTCTCGCCTCTGGGAGATAGGCGCGAGCCGTCCGAGAATCCAGCAGAGCTCCTATGAATTCGAGTCTCTGCGCCGGGAGAAGATGGGACTTTGGGTAATTTATCACAAACCCCAGTAGCTCCAGGAGGCGAATAGTCATCTGCATGGACTGCAGGGCTCCTGCCTCGGACGTGTTCTTCACCAGCAAATCGTCGAGATATGGGAACACGTGCACCCCCAGCCTGCGAAGTGCTGCTGCTACTACAGCCAAGCACTTTGTGAACACCCTGGGCGCAGAGGCGAGCCCAAAGGGTAGCACACAGTACTGGAAGTGACGTGTGCCCAGCTGAAATCGCAGATACTGTCTGTGAGCTGGCAGTATCGGGATGTGTGTGTAGGCATCCTTCAAGTCCAGAGAGCATAGCCAATCGTTTTCCTGAATCATGGGAAGTAGGGTGCCCAGGGAAAGCATCCTGAACTTTTCTTGACCAGATATTTGTTCAGGACCCTTAGGTCTAGGATGGGACGCATCCCCCCTTTTTCTTTCCACAAGGAAGTACCTGGAATAGAATCCCAGCCCTTCTTGCCCGGATGGCACGGGCTCGACCGCATTGGCGCTGAGAAGGGTGGAGAGTTTCCTCTGCAAGTACCTGCTTGTGCTGGAAGCTGTAAGACTGAGCTCCCGGTGGACAATTTGGAGGTTTTGAGGCCAAATTGAGGGTGTATCCTTGCCGGACTATTGGAGAACCCACTGATCGGAGGTTATGAGAGGCCACCTTTGGTGAAAAGCTTTCAACCTCCCTCCGACTGGTAGGTCGCCCGGCCCTGACACTTGGATGTCGGCTATGCTCTGCTGGAGCCAGTCAAAAGCTCGTCCCTTGCTTTTGCTGGGGAGCTGGGGAGCCGAGGGGCCTTGCTGAGTCGCACGCTGCTGACGAGAGCGAGCGCGCTGGGGCTTAGCCTGGGGCCGCAGGCTGTCGAGAAGGAGGATTGTACCTACGCTTGCCAGAAGAGTAGGGAACAGTCTTCCTTCCCCCGAAAAAATCGTCTACCTGTAGAGGTAGAAGCTGAAGGCTGCCGGCGGGAGAACTTGTCGAATGCGGTGTCCCGCTGGTGGAGCTGCTCTACCACCTGTTCGACTTTCTCTCCAAACATATTATCCGCACGGCAAGGCGAGTCCGCAATCCGCTGCTGGATTCTATCCTCCAGGTCGGAGGCACGCAGCCATGACAGCCTGCGCATCACCACACCTTGAGCAGCGGCCCTGGACGCAACATCAAAGGTGTCTTACCCCCTCTGGCCAGGAATTTCTGCACGCCTTCAGCTGCCTGACCACCTCCTGAAAAGGCTTGGCTTGCTCGGGGGGAGAGCATCAACCAAGCCCGCCAACTGCCGCACATTGTTCCGCATGTGTATGCTCGTGTAGAGCTGGTAAGACTGAAATTTTGGCCACGAGCATAGAAGAATGGTAGGCCTTCCTCCCAAAGGAGTCTAAGGTTCTAGAGTCCTTGCCGGGGGGCGCCGAAGCATGCTCCCTAGAACTCTTAGCCTTCTTTAGGGCCAGATCCACAACTCCAGAATCATGAGGCAACTGAGTGCGCATCAGATCTGGGTCCCCATGGATCCGGTACTGGGACTCGATCTTCTTGGGGATGTGGGGATTAGTTAAAGGCTGGTCCAGTTCGCCAGCAATGTCTTTTTGAGGACATGGTGCAGTGGAACAGTGGACGCTTCCTTTGGTGGAGAAGGATAGTCCAGGAGCTCAAACATTTCAGCCCTGGGCTCGTCCTCCACAACCCACCGGGAAGGGGATGGCCGTAGACATCTCCCGGACAAAGTAAGCGAAAGACAGACTCTCAGGAGGGGAAAGCTGTCTTTCAGGAGAGGGAGTGGGATCGGAAGGAAGACCCTCAGACTCCTCGTCAGAGAAATATCTGGGGTCTTCTTCCTCTTCCCACGAGGCCTCACCCTCGTGTCAGACACAAGTTCACGGACCTGTGTCTGCAACCGTGCCCGACTCGACTCCGTGGAGCCATGTCCACGATGGGGGCGTCGAGAGGTAGACTCCCTCGCCCGCATTGGCGAAGCTCCCTCCGCCGACGTAGTCGGGGAGCCTTCCTGGGAGGCGACGGCAGCCGCACCGCACGCGGTACCGACAACACGGAGACCTCACCTCGGGCGATGGGGCAGCCGGCGCCACGCTCGACGGTACCGGAGGCGCAAGCACCGCCGGTACCGGAGGGGTAGGGCGCAAACAGCTCTCCCAGAATCTCCGGGAGAACGGCCCGGAGGCTCTCGTTCAGAGCGGCTGCAGAGAAGGCATGGAAGTCGATGCAGGCGTCGACGTCAGAAACCTGTTCGGCGTGGAGGCTGTTCCGGGCTGTCCAGAGTGGAGCGCATCGACACCTCCTGAACAGAGGGTGAGCGGTCCTCTCGGTGCCGATGCCTGCTGGTGCCGACTCCCTCGGCGACCCAGGAGCTCTCGGTACCGCACGGGTAAGGGGACCGTGACGATGCTTCTTCGGACTTCTTGGAAACAAGCATGGCACCGGAGCTTCCCGGTACCCCGGACGATGGATGACGTAGAATCCAGCCGTCGCTTCCTCGGGGCCGAGGCCGAAGGAGGTCGGTCTCGGGGGGCTGTACCGCAGGAGCCCTCAGGGTTGGGGCCAATCTCGCTACCTGAGTCCGCCTTTGCAAAAGGGAACACAGACTACAGGCCTGAGGGCGGTGCTCGGCCCCCAGACACTGAAGACACGACGCGTGCCTGTCAGTGAGCGAGATTACCCGGGCGCACTGGGTGCACTTCTTGAAGCCGCTGGAAGGCTTCGATGTCACTGGGCGGAAAAATCACGCCGGCGAAATCAAAAGTCGAAATGACGAAAGTGGCACCAGAAAAAATTTAAGGAGAAATTTGACCGAGGCCTAAGTAAGACCTACCCGACGACGAAAGAAAACTTACCGGGGCAAAAGCTGAAAATACGGGAAGGGGCAAAATGAAACCCGAAGGGCTTCCGGAGCACTTCCCGAACAATTTTATGATTTTCCGAAGAAAAAACACGTCGAAAAAGGACGCGCGAGGTCGACTTTCCGGGGCTCGACACGGCGAAAACACGACCGTACCGAGTGCGGACAAAAGAAGACTGGCCGGCTCAAGCCGGTTTCGGGCGGGAAGATGGCCGCGCATGCGCGGTGTGCACGGGCGCGCGAGGGCTAGCAAGGACTTTGCTAGTGAAGATTCCGATTGGAGGGGCTGCCGTGGACGTCACCCATCAGTGAGAACAAGCAGCCTGCTTGTCCTCGGAGAAAGTGAATGATACATACCTGTAGCAGGTGTTCTCCGAGGACAGCAGGCTGATTGTTCTCACGGACTGGGTGACGTCCGCGGCAGCCCCCACCAACCGGAAAAAAGCTTCGCGGGACGGTCGGCACGCAGGACACGCCCACCGCGCATGCGCGGCCGTCTTCCCGCCCGTGCGCGACCGCTCCCGCCAGTTGAATGACTAGCAAAAGATGAAACACACAACTCCAAAGGGGAGGAGGGAGGGTAGGTGAGAACAATCAGCCTGCTGTCCTCGGAGAACACCTGCTTCAGGTATGTATCATTCACTTTCTCCGAGGACAAGCAGGCTGCTTGTTCTCACGACTGGGGTATCCCTAGCTTTCAGGCTCACTCAAAACAAGAACCCAGGTCAATTGAACCTCGCAACGGCGAGGGTACAACAGAAATTGACCTACGAAGAACAACTAACTGAGAGTGCAGCCTGACCAGAATAAATTCGGGTCCTGGAGGGTGGAGTTGGATTTACACCCCAAACAGATTCTGCAGCACCGACTGCCCGAACCGACTGTCGCGTCGGGTATCCTGCTGGAGGCAGTAATGTGATGTGAATGTGTGGACAGATGACCACGTCGCAGCCTTGCAAATCTCTTCAATAGTGGCTGACTTCAAGTGGGCCACTGACGCTGCCATGGCTCTAACACTATGAGCCGTGACATGACCCTCAAGAGCCAGCCCAGCCTGGGCGTAAGTGAAGGAAATGCAATCTGCTAGCCAATTGGAGATGGTGCGTTTCCCGACAGCGACCCCTAGCCTGTTAGGGTCGAAAGAAACAAACAATTGGGCGGACTGTCTGTGGGGCTGTGTCCGCTCCAAGTAGAAGGCCAATGCTCTCTTGCAGTCCAATGTGTGCAACTGACGTTCAGCAGGGCGGGTATGCGGCCTGGGGAAGAATGTTGGCAAGACAATTGACTGGTTAAGATGGAACTCCGACACCACCTTTGGCAGGAACTTTGGGTGGGTGCGGAGCACTACTCTGTTGTGATGAAATTTTGGTATATGGAGCATGAGCTACTAGGGCTTGAAGCTCACTGACCCTACGAGCTGAAGTAACTTGCCACCAAGAAAATGACCTTCCAGGTCAAGTACTTCAGATGGCAGGTATTCAGTGGCTCAAAAGGAGGTTTCATCAGCTGGGTGAGGACGACGTTGAGATCCCATGACACAGTAGGAGGCTTGATAGGGGGCTTTGACAAAAGCAAGCCTCTCATGAATCGAACGACTAAAGGCTCTCCAGAGATGGCTTTACCTTCCACACGATAGTGGTAAGCACTAATCGCACTAAGGTGATTCCTTACTGAGTTGGTCTTGAGGCCAGACTCTGATAAGTGCAGAAGGTATTCAAGCAGGTTCTGTGCAGGGCAAGAACGAGGTTCTAGGGCCTTGCTCTCACACCACACGACAACCTCCTCCACTTGAAAAAGTAACTCTTTTTAGTGGAATCCTTCCTAGAGGCAAGCAAGACCCGGGAGACACCCTCAGACAGACCCAACGCAGTGAAGTCTACGCCCTCAACATCCAGGCCGTGAGAGCCAGTGACTGAAGGTTGGGGTGCAGCAACACTCCGTCGTTCTGCGAGATGAGAGTCGGAAAAACACTCCAATCTCCACGGTTCCTCGGAGGACAACTCCAGAAGAAGAGGGAACCAGATCTGACGGGGCCAAAAGGCGCTATCAGAATCATGGTGCCGCGGTCTGCTTGAGCTTCAGTAAGGTCTTCCCCACCAAAGGTAGGGGAGGATAAGCATACAGGAGGCCGGTCCCCCAATGGAGGAGAAAGGCGTCCGACGCTAGCCTGCCGTGTGCTGAAGTCTGGAACAGAACAGAGGCAGCTTGTGGTTGGTCTGAGAGGCGAAAGGTCCACCGAGGGGGTGCCCCACTCTCGGAAGATCTTGCGTACCACTCTGGCATGGATCGACCACTCGTGAGGTTGCATGACTCTGCTCAGTCTGTCGGCCAGACTGTTGTTTACGCCTGCCAGGTACGTGGCTTGGAGGAGCATGCCGAACTGACACGCCCAACGCCACATCCCGACGGCCTCCTGACACAGGGGGCGAGATCTGGTGCCCCCTGCTTGTTGACGTAATACATTGCAACCTGATTGTCTGTCCGAATTTGGATAATTTGGCAGGACAGCCGATCTCTGAAAGCCTTCAGTGCGTTCCAGATCGCTCGGAGCTCCAGGAGGTTGATCTGCAGATCCTTTTCCTGGAGGGACCACAGACCCTGGGTGTGAAGCCCATCTACATGAGCTCCCACCCCAGGCGAGAGGCATCCGTCGTCAGCACTTTCGTGGGCTGCGGAATTTGAAATGGACGTCCCAGTGTCAAATTGGTCCGGATGGTCCACCAGAGCAGTGAAGTGCGGCAACTGGTGGAGAGGCGGATGACATCTTCTAGATTCCCGGTGGCTTGGAACCACTGGGAAGCTAGGGTCCATTGAGCAGATCTCATGTGAAGACGAAGCCATGGGAGTCACATGAACTGTGGAGGCCATATGACCCAGAAGTCTCAACATCTGCCGAGCTGTGATCTGCTGAGACGCTCTGGTCTGCGAAGCCAGGGCCAGGAGATTGGTGGCCCTCGCTTCGGGAAGGTAGGCCTGAGCCGTCTGGGTATTCAGCAGAGCTCCTATGAATTCCAGAGACTGGGCTGGCTGGAGATGAGACTTTGGGTAATTTATCACAAACCCCAGCAGCTCCAGAAGTTGAATAGTGCACTGCATGGACCGGAGGGCTCCTGCCTCCGACCTCTTGACCAGCCAATCGTCGAGATATGGGAACACGTGCACTCCCAGCTTGCGTAGGTAGGCCGCTACCACCACGAGGCACTTGGTAAACACTCGTGGGGCAGAGGCGAGCCCAAAGGGCAGCACACAATACTGAAAGTGCCGTGCGCCCAGGCGGAATCGGAGATACTGTCTGTGAGCTGGCAGTATCGGTATGTGAGTATATGCGTCCTTTAAATCCAGGGAACATAGCCAATCGTTTTTCTGAATCATTGGCAGAAGGGTGCCCAAGGAAAGCATCCTGAACTTTTCTTTGACCAGGAATTTGTTCAGGCCTCTCAGGTCTAGGATGGGACGCATCCCCCCTGTTTTCTTTTCCACAAGGAAGTACCTGGAATAGAATCCCTGCCCTTCCTGCCCGGGTGGTACGGGCTCGACCGCATTGGCGCTGAGAAGGGCGGAGAGTTCCTCTGCAAGTACCTGCTTGTGATGGGAGCTGAAAGACTGAGCTCCCGGAGGACATTTGGTGGCAGGGAGGCCAAATTCAGGGCGTATCCGCACCGCACTATTTGGAGAACCCACTGGTCGGAGGTTATGAGAGGCCACCTTTGGTGAAAAAATTTTAACCTCCCTCCGACCGGCAGATCGTCCGGTACGGACACTTGTAGGGCGGCTATGTTCCCGTGGTCCAGTCAAAAGCCCGTCCCCGGCTTTTGCTGTGGAGGCGCAGGGGGCTGCTTAGGCGCACGCTGTTGACGAGAACAAGCGCGCTGGGGCTGTCCCTGTGCCTGACGAGGGCCTTCGGGCCGGCTGGTTGTACCTACGCTTTGCAAAAGAATAGGGTGCAGCCTGCCGGGCCCGGGAAAAACGTCCACCTGTGGAGGTGGATGCTGAAGGCGCCCGGTGGGAGAGCTTGTCGAGAGCGGTTTCCCGCTGATGCAGTTGGTCCACCATCTGCTCGACCTTCTCACCGAAAATGTTATCCCTCCGGCAAGGGACGTCGGCCAGTCTCTGCTGGGTGCGGTTGTCCAGGTCAGAGGCACGCAGCCATGAGAGCCTGCGCATCACTATACCTTGGGCCGCAGCACGAGATGCCACGTCACAGGTGTCATAGATACCCCTGGACAGGAACTTTCTGCACGCCTTCAGCTGCCTGACCACCTCCTGATAAGGCCTGGACTGCTCCGGCGGGAGCTTCTCGACCAGGTCCGCCAGTTGTTGCACATAGGTCCGCATGTGGATGCTCATATAGAGCAGGTATGACTGGATGCGGGTCACGAGCATGGAGGATTGGTAGGCCTTCCTCCCAAACGAGTCCAGAGTGCGAGACTCCCACCCCGGGGGCGCCGAGGCGGTAGCCCTCGAACTCCGTGCCCTCTTGAGAGCAGAATCCACGACCGCCGAGTCATGGGGCAATTGTGGCCCGCATTAGCTCTGGGTCAGAGTGGATCCTGTACTGGGACTCTGCTTTCTTGGGAATGGTGGGGTTAGTTAAAGGTCGCACCCAGTTCCGAAGCAGCGTCTCCTTGAGGACATTGTGCAGCGGCACCGTGGAGGACTCTCTAGGTGGTGATGGATAGTCGAGGACCTCGAGCATCTCGGCCCTCGGCTCTTCCACAGAGACCACGGGAAAGGGAATGCTAATAGACATATCCCGCACAAAGGAGGCAAAGGAGAGACTCTCGGGGGGCGAGAGTTTCCTCTCCGGTGAAGGCGTGGGGTCCGAGGGAAGGCCCGTAGACTCCTCTGAGGAGAAATATCTAGGGTCCTCCTCTTCCCCCCACGAGGTCCTCATCCTCGGTGTCGGACATAAGCTCATGTAGCTGAGTCCTGAACCGGGCCCGGCCTCGACGTCGAGGCACCAGGGTCTCGGTGTCGTCGAGCGGCGGACTCCCGCGCCGGCGGGACGGAAGCTCCCTCCATCGACGTCAACGGGGACTCCACCTGCGTGGCGGTCGAGACCGGCACCGCAAGCGGCGACGGTGTCGACGGCCCCGGCGCCGGGCTAGAGCTCGCCGCGCCACAGTCCATCGGCGCCGAGGGCGCAAGCACCCCCGGCGCCGGCACAGCCTGGCGCATCAGCCCTTCCAGGATCCCCGGAAGGATGGCTCTGAGGCACTCGTCCAGGCCCGCTGCCGGGAAAGGCGATGGGGCCGGTAGGGGTGTCGGTGCCCGAATCTGGTGGGAGCCAGGAGACGGCACCGAGGTGCCGGGACCCTGTTGCGTCGGCAACTCTATCACCGACGGGGACCTCTCCTCTCGATGGAGACGCTTCGGCGTCGACTCCTCTCCGATGTGCATCGAGGGCGACCGGTTGACGGCGCTTCTTATCCTTCTTCCGATGCCCGTCACGGCGCCGGGAGGCATGGAGGAGGAGGATGAGGATCCCCTCGGTCTCGAGGAACCGGGTCAGACAGGGGTTCGGTCCCGTGGGCCATGGGCTGAGGGAGTGACCGGGGCCGACTGCCCACGCGGCCTCTCACCTCTACCCTCACCGGAGGACCGGCGGGCCGACGGGACTGTTCTCCTGGGGTCGATGCCCATCGGTGCCGATGTCTCGGGCATCGATACCGGTACCGAAGGACCGGGCGTCGATACCGATGCCGTCGAGGTCGACGTCGAGGGGCCGGCGCAAGTTCCAAAAATACGGTCCCGTTGAACTTGCCTCGCAACCTGAGTCCGTTTCCGGAGACCGAGACACAGGGGACACGACTTGAAATTGTGCTCCGGCCCGAGGCACTGGAGGCACCAAGCGTGGGTGTCGGTCTGCGAGATGGGCCGGCCGCACCGACCACACTTTTTAAATCCACTCGGACCTTCGAGGACATCGACGGAAAAATCGCGTCGGCGAAATTAAAGTCGTCGATGGTGGCGGAAATCACACCTCGAAAAAGGAAAACGACCGTGCGGCCACCAGGCCGCAACGCAACGTCCCCGCTGGAAGCGAGGGAAAATGGGAGCGCGTGCTCCTTTTTTTTTTTTTTTTTGAAAAGAAAAGTGGAGCGCGCGGCAATTAAATAAATATAAAAGAAAAAAGAGAAGATCGCGTAAACGCGACGGTTTTTCCGGGGCTGAAACAGAGAGAGTGGCACAGGCACGACTCTCTCCAGGCGCGGAAAAAAAGGAACTGCGGGAGCGGTCGCGCACGGGCGGGAAGACGGCCCGCGCATGCGCGGTGGGCGTGTCCTGCGTGCCGACCGTCCCGCGAAGCTTTTTTCCGGTTGGTGGGGGCTGCCGCGGACGTCACCCAGTCGTGAGAACAAGCAGCCTGCTTGTCCTCGGAGAAAAGAAGATACACCATCCTTAATAACTGAGTATTGTATATTAACGAGAGCCTTGACTCAGATTACAAATTCAGCAGGACACAAATCACACCTTTGAATCATTGTGGGTTGAAATTCCATGGAGCGATACAACGGCATTATAACATTACTCCCATCTCTAAATCATTTATAAATATATTAAAAAGCAGCGGTCCTAGCACAGACCCCTGAGGAACCCCACTAACTACCCTTCTCCATTGTGAATACTGCCCATTTAACCCCACTCTCTGTGTCCTATTCTTCAACCAGTTTTTAATCCACAATAGGACATTCCCTCCTAACCCATGACCCTCCAATTTCCTCTGTAGCCTTTCATGAGGTGCTAGGACCGCTGCTTTTTAACATATTTATAAATGATTTAGAGATGAGAGTAACTAGCGAGGTAATTAAATTTGCTGATGACACAAAGTTATTCAAAGTTGTTAACTCGCGACAGGATTGTGAAAAATTACAGAAGGACCTTACGAGACTGGGAGACTGGGCGGCTAAATGGCAGATGACGTTTAATGTGAGCAAAAATTATAGTTACGTCATGCAAGGTTCCATGTTAGGAGTTACAGACCAAGAAAGGGATCTGGGTGTCGTCGTCCATAATACACTGAAACCTTCTGCTCAGTGTGCTGCTGCGGCTAGGAAAGCGAATAGAATGTTGGGTATTATTAGGAAAGGTATGCAAAAAACAGGTGTGAGGATGTTATAATGCCATTGTATTGCTCCATGGTGTGACTGCACCTTGAGTACTGTGTTCAATTCTGGTCGCCGCATCTCAAGAAAGATATAGTAGAATTGGAAAAGGTGCAGAGAAGGGCGACTAAAATGATAGCGGGGATGGGACAACTTCCCTATGAAGAAAGATTAAGGAGGCTAGGGCTTTTCAGCTTGGAGAAGAGATGGCTGAGGGGGAGACATGATAGAGGTATATAAAATATTGAGTGGACCCCTCCGAAGGGACACCACCTTGTAAGTGGTGGAGGGGCTTCCGTGTTTTCAATGACTCAGAGGGCTATGCTGTAGGGTTACCCATTTCAGGCAGGCCTCTGAGGAGAAACCAGACAAAGAGTGTCCCAACCTGGAGGATCCAAGATGGCGTTGAGGGAGGACGTACGCTAGTTGAGTTCCCGTTTACACCAGAATGCCTGAAGAAGAGGGCGCGCTCCCCAGAGAATGGGGAAGAGAAAAGGCAAAGTCGTGGTGTTGTCCTCCTTGAACACGGCTGGGTTTTCCCACCACTTCTCAGTCTATTTTGGAGAGATTCGGGGTCATAACATCGGGATATCGGTTCTTGCTTCAGGGAACAGCAAGGCTTTATTGCCGAATCTCAGTGGAGGGAGTGACTTTGAGTCCCCCTGTTGGCACGACCCCTCCAAGACCCGGAAATAGTAGTGCTTCGCTATGGAGGTCAATAATGGAAACGCCCAAGTGGGTTAGGATTTCATGTGACCCGAGGAGGTCCTGGCGCAGCATCGACTCAGATAATAAACCAACTGGGGGATGGGAGAGTGAGCTCTTCCCCCCGAAGATATCTGGAGCGGTTTCTGTGGAGAAATTGGACTTGGTGAAGCAATAATGTCATAATGGACATACTATAGGAACTGCAGCAGAATGTGAATAACTCTCTTCTTCAGATGTTAAAATTTTTCACTATCCAGCTTATTTTCGAAAGAGACGGACGCCCATCTTCCAACACAAATCGGGAGATGGACGTCCGTCTCAAAACAGGTATAATCGAAAGCTGAATTTGGATGGCCCCAACTGCTTTCCCTCACGGGGATGGGCCGAACATTCTCGGGGGCGTGGCCGAATGGTAGCGAAGGCGGGACAGGGGCGTTCCGGGGCGTGTTAACAGATGGACCTCCGCGCCTGATAATGGAAAGAAGCAAGACGTCCCCGACAAGCATTTAGTCCACACAAAGTTGGTCCTGTTTTTTTCACGACCAAGCTTCCAAAAGTGCCCAAACTGACCAGATGACCACCGGAGGGAATCGGGGATGATCTCCCCTGTCTCCCCAGTGGTCACTAACCCCCTCCCACCCTAAAGAACAAACTGTTTAAATATTTTTTCCAGCCTCTATGTCAGCCTCAAATACCATACCTAGCTCCATGACAGCAGTATGCAGGTCCCCCAAGCAATTTTAGTTTAGCTGGTGCTGTGCACGACCCATGCAGAGAGCAAAAATCGGAAGATAAAAAAATATGCAAGTGCAGTCAGGGATGTCCAAATTAAAACAATAGTAATAGGGGGATTTGAACCAGCCACTTCTGGTTACAAGACCTGTCCCCTAACCACTGCACCACTTACTCAGCTGCCTAGGACCTTCTTCCTTTTCCATTCCAAGTTTCTGTCAGCCAATCACAGCTCGTTTAGCTGACACTGATGTCGCTCGTTTAGCTGACACTGATGTCAGGTAAATGAGCTATGATTGGCTGACAGAAACTTGGAGGGACTTAATGGAAAAGGAAGGACTGTCTAACTGAATAAGTAGTGCAGTGGTTAGAGCACAAGTCTTGTAATCAGAAGGTGGCTGGTTTGAATCCCCCTGTTACTATTGTTTTAATTTGGATGTCCATGACTGCACTTGCATGTTTTTTTTTTGGACGTCCCTGACTGCACTTGCATGTTTTTTTTTTCTTCCGATTTTTGCTCTCTGCATGGGTCCCGCGCAGCACCAACTAAGCTAAAATTGCTCCGGGGACCTGTCATGGAGCTAGGTATGATATTTGAGGCTGGCATAGAGGCATCTCAGGGGGACCAGTGCACTACGAATGCTGGCCCTCCCACGACCAAATGGCTTGGAGTAGGTCCGTTTTTGAGATGGCCGGCAGCGGTTTCGATTATCGCTGAAAACCGCGGATGGCCATCTCTAGGTCCAGCGATCTCACCATTTGTGTCGTCTAGCTCTAGAGGTCGGACACAAATGATGGGATTTCAGCGGGCCAAACCGTATAATCGAAACGAAGATGGACGGCCATCTCGTTTCGATTTACGGTTCGTCTCCGGAGATGGACGTTTTTTCACATGGGCATTCGCGTTCGATTATGCCCCTCTATGTGAGTTAAAGAATTTTATATTAATACTTATCTAACAAAGTGGAAGTCAAGATATAAAAATAGAGACTTTGATTACGGAATTGGCTTCTCTATGAAATCAGATAATTTGGTAATGAAGAATAGTTATCTTTCTTGTAAAAATTGGAACTTCTGGAGAACCAATTAAGGGAAAATAACTTGAGAATGATAAATTTACCTATAATATCCTATATATCAGCTACTGAATTCTTGAGAAATATTTTTCTGATACTTTGCTAATACCTTCTGATAGCCACCTTTTGGTGAATAAATTACATTTCCTTTATATTTCCTTTAAAATCCTCTTTATCAAAGAAAGAGATGTAAGTTTAACTGACATTTTGGAAATTCAGAAGTTATAGATAGAGTGACTTTCGTCTTTGATTTAGATAGGAACAATGTTTTGAAATTGTATTTCCGATACATGGTGATAGTTTTTTGGGTTCCAGATGCATATATTTCCTGACACATCAAGGGAATCGCCAGACTGGGAGGTGTGAGGTCTTGGCTTTTAAGCCAGGAATCATTGCCCTAGGTGGGACCTTCCTAGCACGATTCCCCTTGTGTTTTATTCCTTACTAGCCGTTGAGCCCGTTTAAAACGGGCTAGTGGGTCGCCGCTGCCGGTACCCCCCCCCCGAGCCGCGCCGCTGCCGCCACCCCTCCACCCGGCCGTCTCTTCGCTATTCAACTTACATCTCCGCAGCAGGCAGAGCAGCTGAGCTCCTGTCGGCCTTCCTTCTCTGCCTGTGTCCCGCCCTCATGTGACGTAACGTTGGCGAGGGCGGGACACAGGCAGGGAAGGAAGGCCAACGGCAGCTCAGCTGATCTGCCTGCTGCAGAGATGTAAGTTGAATAGCAAAGAGACGGACGGGTGGAGGGGGTGGCGGCAGCGGCGACTCCAGGGGGACGACCAGTGGCGGCGACCTCGGGGGGGAGGGGGAGCAGTGGCGACCTCGGTGGTTCCCTCCCCTTCGCGCAGTTTCCCTCTCTGTCCCACCCCTCGTCATCACGTATTGACGCGGGGGGTGGGACAGAGAGGGAAGTCTTTACTGCGCATTTGCGAGTGAGTACGGTCACTTGCCTTTTATATGTTTGATTACTTATTTGTTTGAACCTAAGAAATTGTAAGAGTTTGTGGAAACAGATGAAGAATCCTCTGCAGCAACTTCCTTCAGTTACCACTGTACCGGCTGCAATAACTGATTAACCTTCCTCCCTCAGAAAATGTGAAGTGTAAGATTAACCATTTTGAGTTTTTCTTATTTTCTTTAAGATTGTTTTCCTGATCTTGGATCTTCCAATTGTGGACAATTATGTAAATATATATTGTTGAGAGAAAATGTTTTTCTTTTTATATTAATTTCTGTATTTCCTTACATTTATGTGATAAATGTGAATGTAGTTAAGTAAAATGATAATAAAAAATATATATATTGAGTGAAGTGGAACAGGTGGATGTGAAGTGTCTGATCACGCTTTCCAAAAATACTAGGACTAGGAGGCATGCGATGAAACTACAGTGTAGTAAATTTAAAACAAATCGGAGAAAATTTTTCTTCACCCAACGCATAATTAAACTCTGGAATTCGTTGCCGGAGAACGTGGTGAAGGCGGTTAGCTTAGCAAAGTTTTAAAAGGAGTTAGACGGTTTCCTAAAGGACAAGTCCATAAACCGCTACTAAATGGACTTGGGAAAAATCCACAATTCCAGGAATAACGTGTAGAATGTTTGTACGTGCCCTTGGCCTGGATTGGCCACTGTCGTGGACAGGATGCTGGGCTCGATGGACCTTTGGTCTTTTCCCAGTGTGGCCTTACTTATGTAATGTCTATTTTTTTAAAAAAAGCTGAACCATTGAAGTACAGTAGCAATGAAACCTAATTCTGATAACATATGATAACATAGCAAATAGCATATGAATGACCGTGTCAAAGGCAGCAACTTCCTCTGCCCCCTCATTCCCCTCCAGCAGAGGCATGTCCCATGTAATATCCACTTTGTCTTCCTCCTCTGCCTTCTGCGGCCTAGGCCCCTAGGGTGAGGCATGTGGACCTCCACAGGCCAGGGTCCTCAACCACTAGCTCCTGCTGTATCTCCTCCTCGTGTGTGGCTGGATGGGTGGCTGGATGGTCAGCTGCTGGCCTGAGCCTTGGCTGGCTGATGGGGAAGGGGTCTGGGCAGCTGGGGGCTAGGACAGCTCCTCTTCCTCCCTTTCTTCGTCCCTTTCTCCCTCCTCCTCCTCTGCTGGTGAGATGTTGCTGGAGGGTGACCTGTGTGTGAACATAGTGCACATATACACAGCCTACATAGTTTCAGCTGGGCAGCGATAGGCAAGTACAGGGGGAGTTGAGGGCCTATATGTAGGTGGATGGAGGACATCATTGATTTGTATGACCTATATAGGATGACATGGCAAGGAGGCGGGGAGCCATTGATGTGATGCATGTTTGTCCCATGAGCGGTTGGCATCTATACAGGCATGCAGGAGGAGACTTGTGGCTACTGGAGGTCCTGGGGTGACTAGTCACTGGCTGTGATGTTGGATGCTAATGTGTATTTCCAAGGATGGTGACAGGGTTACAGGTGCAGCCAGGGATCTGGATGTAGTTGGTTCCTATGGCTTTGAGGTCTACAGCTAACTGGGAGGTGATGGGAGACCCTGTTTGGTCTTTCCTGTCTTCTAACCACCTCTGCAGGACCCTCCATGATACAGTCACTGTGCTGTCTTGGAGGTGGGAGACATATTGGTGGATGGGTTCTCCTGTGGTATAACCATAGCAGTTATGTGGAGCCTCACAGCTGCCAGTACCAGCATGCTACCACTTACTTGATTCATGTGCATGCATTTAGAGATGGCAAAGAAACCTGAGGGGGAGGGTCCAATCTGTCTGGGTGGATGTTCCATGGTCCAGCTGTGGCGTAGCTGTATGTTTCACTGTGAGCGAGCCTTCACTTTGGGCTTCACAGTATCATGCACATTCTATATGGACTGTGCATTGCAGGTGGCACCTTGGGCTGTGTGTGTGCCTTGTGTGGCTACAGGGCTGTACTCCCTGAACATTTGTGTTTGTGAAGTATAGATTACTATCCTGCTTATAATCGAACGAGAATAACGCCCAAGTTCCGACCTAAATCGGGAGATGGGCGTTCTTCTCACAAAAACAAATAAGCGGCATAATCGAAAGCCGAACTTTGGACGCTTTCAACTGCACTCCGTCGCGGATGCGGACAAAGTTGACGGGGGGAGTGTCGGAGGCGTGGTGAAGGCGGAACTGGGGCGTGGTTATCACCCGAACAGAGATGGGCGCCCTTCGCCGATACTGGATGCGTTTGTAGCTAGAATTTAGGGCACTTTTCCGGACCCTGTTTTTTGACGAATACGGCCCCAAAAGTGCCCCTAAATGACCAGATGACCCCCAGAGGGAGTCGGGGTGACCTCCCCTGATCCCCCAGTGGTCCACTAACCCACTCCAACCACAACAAATGATGTTTCACAACTTTTTACTTTCACCCTCAATGTCATACCCTCCTCCAAGCAGCAGTATGCAGGTCCCTGGAACAGTTGTTAGGGGGGTGCAGTGGACGTCAGGCAGGTGGACCCAGGCCCATCCCCCCCCTACCTGTTACAATTGTGCTGCTTAATGCTACTAGTCGTCCAACCCCCCCCCAAATCCCCCTCTACCACATGTAGGTGCCCCCCTCACCGCTCTAGGGCTATAGTATGGTGTAGACTTGTGGGCAGTGGGTTTTGGAGGGGATTTTGGGGGGCTCAACACCAAGGGAAGGGTGCTATGCACCTTGGAGCTCTTTACCTTTTTTTTGTTTTTGTAAAAGTGCCCCCTAGGGTGCCGGTTGGTGTCCTGGCATGTGAGGGGGACCAGTGCACTATGAATCCTGGCCCCTCCACGAACAAATGCCTGCATTTCATTCGTTTTTGAGATGGGCGATTCATGTTCCATTATCGGTGAAAAGCAAAAACGCCCAGCTCACACCTTGGCGAATAAAGCATGGGCGTCTATTTTTTTTTAAAAATACGGTTCACTCCGCCCCTTCACGGACCCGTTTCTCGGAGCTTAACGCCCATGGAGATAGGCGTTTTCTGGTCGATTATGCCCCTCTATGTAAGGCTGTAGGCTGTATACAGTGGATGAGGTCTTGCTTCCCACTGCACTTCCCTCTGATTGCTGTCTCTCTTTTGTGACTTAGCTGGTGCAATGTGATAGGTAGCTGTATATGACCTGCTGTCCACCTGTTCATGCTCACAGTGGGGTGCAGTGCCACCAACTTCCACCCCCTCTCTTGATATATAATGTCCTTTTTTGAGGTTGCCTGCACTCACTTGTTGGGAATATGGGTCGGTTTAAGGGCAAACTGTATTTAGGGTTAGTGGATACTTGGCTTTGCTGCAGAGAATGGCTGCTATGAGGGGTGTTTATGTTGTTGGTACTCATGACAGGCTCTGAGATGCTCCCTCATGCACTGGATCAGTGCTGGGTCCTCCCTCAGATGCAGTGGTAGCAACACTGGAACGCCTCCAAAGTCATGATGGATGTCTGCAAAACACAGCTGGTGGAGACAGGGTTCAGAAATTAAGGAGGCTAACAACTGGGCAACACTAAGTGATTTCAATTACCCTGATATTGACTGGGTAAATGTAACATCAGGGTATGCTAGGGAGGTAAATTCCTTGACGAAATCAAGGACTGCATTATGGAGCAGCTAGTATAGGAGCCAACAAGAGAAGGAAAATTCTAGACCTAGTCGATAGTGGAGTGCCTGATCTGGTGCAGGATGTAATGGTGCAGAATGTAATGGTTGCTGGGGCCACTTGATAACAGTAATTGCTAATATGATCATATTTGATATCGGCTTTGGAGTAAGTATACACAGGAAATCCAATACATTAGTGTTTAACTTTTTAAAAAGGAGACTATCAGCCATATTTTTGAAGTGATGGGCACCCAGATTTCGACCCAAATTGGGAGATAGGTGGCCCATCTCGCAAAGGCGCCCAATCAGTATAATCGAAAGTCGTTTTGGGCATCTTCAACTGCATCTGTTGTGGAAACGGGCCAAAGTTGACAGGGGTGTGTCGGAGGGCTTGGTGAAGGCGGGACTGGGGCATGTTTATCGGGCCGAGGTGAGATGGGGCGCCTTCGGCTGATAATCGAAAAAGAAAGGCGTTTTTAGTGTGAATTTGGACCCTTTTTTTTCACAAACAAGTCCCAAAAAGTGCCCTAAATGACCACGGAGGGAATCGGGGATGATCACCCCTGACTCCTCCAGTGGTCATTAACCCCCTCCCAGCATAAAAAAACAACTTTAACAACATTTTTTGCCAGCCTCTATGTCAGCCTCAAATGCCATACCCAGCTCCATCCACAGCAATATGCAGGTCCCGGAATAGTTGTTAGTGGGTGCAGTGGACTTCACCCAGGTGTTACCCAGGCCCATCCCCCTACACTTGTGGTGGTATATGGGAGCCCTCCAAACCGCCCCCAAAACCTACTGTACCCACATGTAGTGCCTCCCTTCAGCCATAGTGCTATGGTAATGGGTAGAGTTGTGGGCAGTGGGTTTTGGGGGGGATTTGAGGGGCTCAGCACCCAAGGGATGGGAGTTATGGACTTGGGAGGTATTTAATTTGTTTTTTTTAATTGTTACAAGTGCCCCTAGGGTGTAGGTTGGTGTCCTGGCATTTGAGGGGGACCAGTGCACTATGAATCCTGGCCCCTTCCCATGACCCAATGCCTTGGACTTTGTTCGTTTTTGAGCTGGGCGCCTTCGGTTTCCATTATCGCTGAAAAACGAAACCGCCCAGCTCAAATCCGCACAAATCCGATGCATTTGCCAGGCAAAACCGTATTATCGAAAAAAAGATGGGCGCCATTTTTTTTGAAAATACGGTCTGGCCCACCCCTTCATTGTACCTGTTCTCAGACATAGACGCCCATGGAGATGGCGTTCGCGTTCGATTATGCCCCTCTACGATAAAATGAGTAGAACGGTGAAAAAAATTCTTAGAGGAGCAGCTGCAAAGGTCAAAATTTACATCAGGCATGGATGCTGTTCAAAAATAGCATCCTGGAAGCCCAAGTCAAATATATTCCTTTTTTTTTTTATTATTATTTATATTTTTACAGACTATTATTCAAGATACAACTTGAAGGATAGTGTACATCTACAATTATAAATCAACAGGCAAAATTCAAATATTACCATAGTTCCAAATGGAAATATTCTAACACAACACTCAAGTCCTAGCAATGGAATCCAAGATTTTAAACTAAGAGGAAAAACAAGGAAATAATTATAAGAAAGAGCACTTATTTGAAGGGAGTGCTACATTTCTAAAGCTATCTAGAAGATCTTTTAGGACGCAATAAAAGCGATAGCTGGGGGGTTCCAGAAAACATATTAACAGAGTCAAGCACTAACAATCCATTTACATGGATACCTCAGAAAAAACTACCCCCTCCTAACTGTTGAATTGCTGGTTTCATAATAAGGAACTGTTTTCGTTTACGTTGAGTTTCTCTAGAGAGATCAGGAAACAAGGAATTTTTAAACCCAAAAACAGTGTATTCCCTATGTTGGAAAACATTGAGAACAACCACGTTTATCATGTGGCAACGCCACAGTTGCCACCAAAGTGGCCGCCCTGTGGCTAATTTCAGTGTCTGAAGTCTCTAGAAATTGTGATAAATTTTCAGGTCTTTGTTCGTGTTGATTTGTTGGATAGTATTTTTGTTAGGAAGATAATCACTTTTAGTAAAGGGTGGAGTATTCTCCTGAGGAATTCCCAAATTTTCCCGCAAGTATCTTTTCAGCATTTCAGCCGGTTGAATCATCTGAATTCTTGGGGAAATTTACAAATCTCAAGTTAAGGTTCTCATATGGTTCTCGTAATTTCAGCTTTCAGTCTTAAATTTGTAATATCTTTTACCATAGTCATTTGAAGATTTTCAATTTTTTTTGTTTCTTGTTCTAACTTATCCATGCGATTTACCAAAACTTGTTGAGTTTTTTCATTCTGTTCACCCTTTGTTCTAAGGATTTTTAATTTCTGAGATCCTTTAACTGCTTGAGCAAGAAATAATTTCCCCAATTGGGACATTAATTCCCAAAGGGAATCTAAAGTTACCTCCACTGGCTTGTTAGACAGCTCCGCCGGAAATATGCTCTCCCAGTCTTCCACCGGCTCTCCGCTTTCGTCTCTTTCCCCTGCTTCTTCACTCGATCTTGTTCGTCCCGCCTCATCTAGTTTGAACTGATTACCCAGTACAGATACCGTGCGTTCTTGCGCCAGGCCTTGCTCTCCCTGAAGCAGCGAACTTGTGATCGGCGGTTGCGGGGGCGGAGCTCTATGATCGGGGCTTAAAGTTGTCTCCAGCCCGGAGGACGCCATCGAGTCCTCCAAAACAGCGGCGTCCAACAAGGGCCCTCTCCTGATCTGCATTGCAGTTCCCTGCTGGCTCACAAACCGATCCATCGGCCCGGTAATCGAAGGAGGTAGTGGGGTAAATCGGGCACTACTCTTCCCTCTTCGTTTAGGCATAATGGCAGAGAGGAATCAGAGCGTAACAGCTAAACATAAGTGCTAGCAGCCATCTTGGATTCCAATATATTCCATGTATTAAAAAAGGAGGAAGGAAGACCAAACAACATCCGTCATGGTTAAAAAGTGAGGGTGAAGGAAGCTATTAGAGCTAAAACAAAATTCTTCAGAAAATGGAAGAAGGAACCAACTGAAAATAATAAGACACAGCATAAGGAATGGCAAGTCACATGCAAAGCGCTGAAAAGGAAGGCAAAGAGGGACCCTGAAAAAAAGATTGTGTTGGAGGTATATTAAAAGCAAAGAAGCCGGCAGAAGAATCGGTTGGACCGTTAAATGACCAAGGGGTAAAGGGGCAATCAGGGAAGACAAAAGCCATATCGGAGAGATTAAATGAATTCTTTGCTTTGGTCTTCACCAAGGAAGATTTGGAGAGATACCTGTGCCAGAAATGGTATTCAAAGGTGACGAGTCACAGAAACGGAATGAAATCTCTATAAACCTGGAGGATGTAATAGCGCAATTTGACAAATTGAAGAATAGCAAATCTCCTGGACCAGATGGTATTCATCCCAAGTACTGATAGAATTGAAAAATGAATTTGTGGAACCATTGTTAGTAATATGTAATTTATCTTTAAAATCAAGCATGGTTCCGGAGATTGGCCAATATAACGCTGATTTTTAAAAAAGGTTCCAGAGGAGATCCGGGAATTATGAACTGGTAGCCTGACATTGGTGCAAGGCAAAATGGTAGAAGACTATTATAAAGAACAAAAATTACTGACATATTCAAAAGTATAGATTAATGAGACAAAGCCAACATGGATTTAGTGAAGGGAACTCTTGCCTCACCAATCTATTACATTTCTGGGAAGGGGTGAACAAACATGTGGATAAAGGTGAGCCGGTAGATATTGTGTATCTGTATTTTCAAAAGGCGTTTCACAAAGTACCTCATGAAAGACTCCAGAGGAAATTGGAGAGTCATGGGATAGGAAGTAGTGTAATATTGTGGATTAAAACTGGTTAAAATATAGAAAACAGAGAGAAGGGTTAAATGGTCAGTATTCTCAATGGAGAAGGGTAGTTAGTGGGGTTCCCCAGGGGTGTGTGCTAGAACTGCTGCTTTTTAATATATTTATATATGATCTAGAGATGGGAGTAACTAGTGAGGTAATTAAATTGCTGACAACACAAAGTTATTCAAAGTTGTTAATCGCAAGAGGATTGTGAAAATTACCTTACGAGACCGAGAGATGAGCATCTAAATGGCAGATGACGTTTAATGTGAGCAAGTGCAAAGTGATGCATGTGGGAAAGAGGAACCTGAATTATGTAATGCAAGGTTCCACATTAGGAGTCACCGACCAGGAAAGAGATCTAGGCGTCATTGTTGATGATACATTGAAACCTTCTGCTTAGTGTGCGGCGGCGACTAAGAAAGCAAATAGAATGTTAGTTATTAATAGGAAAGAAATGGAAAACAAAAATGAGGGACATTATAATGCCTGTGTATCGCTCCATGTTGCGACCGGACTCGAATATTGTATTCAATTCTGGTTGCCCGCATCTCAAAAAAGAATGTGGAGGGGCATAATCGAACGTCGCCGGCCAAACAGATCGCTGGCGATCTATGTTGGCGGCGCACTACAGCTGGCCGGAACCGTATTATCGAAAAAGATGGCTGGCCATCTTTTTTTTCGATAATACGGTTTAGCCTGGCAAAATGCCTTGGAGTTCGTTTGAGATGGCTGGGTTTGTTTTTCAGCGATAATGGAAAAAAATGCTGGCCATCTCCAACCCCGGCGAAATCCAAGGCATTTGGTCGTGGGAGGAGCCAGCATTTGTAGCGTTTGACCCCCTAGGGGTCAGTGCGGTGGCCTTCAGAAAAAGCTCCCACATGCATAGCTCCCTTACTTTGGGTACTGAGCCCCCCCAACCCCCCCCCCAAAACCCACTACCCACAATGTACAACACTACCAAAGCTCTTAGGGGTGAAGGGGGCAACTACATATGGGTACAGTGGGTTTTGGAGGGCTTCCATTACCAGCACAAGTGTTACAGGTAGGGGGGGATGGGCCTGGGTCCGCCTGCCTTAAGTGCACTGTGGTACTCACTAAAAGTGCTCCAGGGACCTGCATACCCGCAGGCCTCTAGGACTTGTTGCTGCTGTATAACCTTGGCACACCAGTTGACACCTGAAGACTAGTCTCTTTGAAAAAGTCCTTTATTTGAATAAGCACGTTACTCACAATTAACTGCAGATCAGAGGTTGTGCCCCACTGGCAAAGAGTCTCCTGGTATGGAGATTAGCAGTAGGTCAGAGCTGGCACAATGGTGTACAATCCCCTCTTTCAGCCACATTCAAGGTAATAACGTTCTCTAACGTGGGTGACACATGAAAGGGATCTAAAACTGGCTTACAAAAATGGTCACTACCTCATGGACTACCGGAAACAAAACAGGGCACACTCTGAACCCAGATAGCAGGGGGAAAAGCACCCATGGGAGTACAGCCCAGTACCCTACACCCACCACAATGCATTGCTGATGGACTCTGCAGGGCACCTAACAGAAAAGGTGTCACACTCACCCGAGAGCCACATCGCATCCAGGAAGGGCGGTCGGAGGATACAACACATTCTGCTGTCATGGAGGTGGGTACGGCATTTGAGGCTGGCATATAGGCTGGCAAAAAAGGTTTTTAATTTATTTTTTAGTATGGGAGGGGGTTGGTGACCATGAGTATGGGGAGGTCATCCCCCATTCCCTCCAGTGGTCATCTGGTCACTTTGGGGCACCTTTTGAGGCTTGGTCGTGAACATAAAAGGACCAAGTAAACCCGGCGATATACTGCTATCACCGGGTTTTTTTTCCCATTATCGCCGAAAGCCGTCCATCTGGTAGCCACGCCCATGCCTGCCCATGTCCCGCCTTCGCTTCACCACTGACACGCCCCTTGAACTTTGGCCGGCGACGTGACGGGAAAAGTGGCGATGTTGGCAAAAAAGCGGCTTTCGATTATACCAATTTGGCCGCTTTTCCGAGATCGCCGGCCATCTCCCGATTTATGTCGGAAAATGCTGGCGATCACTTTCGAAAATGAGCTGGATAGTGGAATTAGAAAAGGTGCAGAGAAGGGTGATGAAAATGATAAAGGGGATGGGACCAGGGGCGTAGCTACGGGTGGGCCTGGGTGGGCCCAGGCCCATCCAATTTCACCTCAGGCCCGCCCAAGCGCACACACTGCAGTGCAGCCTTTTTTTCAACGTTTTCTACTGAGTCATTTGCGTTCGCGATCGCAATCGCGTAGCATAAGACCGCAGATGGCACCCGCTCAGCTGATCTCCACTGCTCCGTCCAGCCCACTGAAATGCAGGTCACGTCGCGTAGCTTGGTCCATCCTACGTGCGGTATGACGTGGCAGCGTGTACAGCCTCGACCTCACTCGCTCCGCTCTGCTCTGCTCGTGGCCATCTGCTGACCTGCGGGCGGACTGGGAGTGAGTGGCTGTACTTGCAGGGTGGGGGACTGGAGGCCGAAAGAGAAGGGAAGGGAAAGGAAAGAGGTTCTAGACCTACAAAAGGGAGGGGTTGGCTGGAAAGGAAGGCAGAGAGGTTCTGGACCTGCAAGGGGGGAAGTGGCTGGCTGAGGCAAGGAGAGAGGTGCTGGATTTATTGGGGGGGGGGAGGGGCGGACTCTGGAGTGAAGGAAGAGAGGTGCTGGACCTAAGGGGGAGAGGCTGGGGGCTGGAGGAAAGGAAGGAAGTTGCTGGACCTGCAAGGAGGGGCAGGCTAGAAGGAAGGGAGGTGCTGGACCTATGGGGGGGGGGGGCTAGAGGGTAGGCTTGCAGGGGAGGCTCAGGGAAGGACAGAGGTGCTGTAGCAGGGGGTAGAGATTAGGAGGGAAGAGAGAGAGATGACTGGTCAAGGGGGATGAAGGGAAGAGGGAGACAAATTTTTAACTCACAGTAGGAGAAAGAGCCAAAAGCTGGAAGGAAGGAGAGAAGCTGGATAGGTGGGATCGCAGAGGAAGAGACATTGGTGTGGGTGAGGGATAAAGGGGAGATACAGAAACAGATCTGAGATGCTGTATGGGGATGGCATATGAACACAGAGGGGCAATGCCTGACAGAGGGGGGGGGGGGATTTGGGAAAAGAGAGGCTATGCTGGACACTGGGAGGGAGGGGTATATGGACACAGGGGAGAGATTCTAGATATAGGGAAGAATAGGAACTCAGAAGGGAGGTACTGGATATGGGAGGGCATAGGGACACAAGGGGTGATGTTGGACACAGGGGCAGGGGACAAAAGGGTGATGGATGCAAGATTTGAACACAGTGGAGATACTGGATAAGGAACTTTGGGGACACAGAGATGGGAGATGGATCGTGGACATGGAGAGAGAAGGCATGACAAATAGACAGGGAGACCTGGTGAGTGAATTAAGACTGAGGAAAGCAGAAACCAGAGACTAGGACCAAGCTGATTTGAAAAAATAAAATAGCCAGACAACAAAAGGTAGAAAAATATTTTGTGATTAGAATATGTCAGTTTGGAATGTACATCTGGTGTTAGACATGGCTGGAGCCCAGGCCATAAATTTGGGAGGGAACCCCAAAGCCCATCACGAGACTGCACTGCCTTTAGCTTCCATCATGCTTGTGGCTCTCTCTGGCCAGGGGACCAAGAGCAATTGCTCCAGTTGCATTCTTCTAACACCATCTCTGGCACGTACTATCTTTACATTTTGCACAGGAGGAAATGCATTTCTTTCTGTTTCTCTGGTATTGTATTACATGCAAGGTCTGGCTTCTTGGGGTTTTGATTAAATTTATGTTTATAATTTGTAGTCGATTATTCTATATTTTGGCATTTTTGGTCCATGTGTGTGATTGAGGTATTCTGTTAGTATGAATTTTCTATGTAGCCTTCTGTAGTAATTTTGGTTTGTTCAGTTTTCCCAATAGACATATTGCTATTTTATGACCCCACTGTAATATGTAGGGCAATGCCTTTTCATAGGTAGGATCCTTGTTTTGGAAGTTAGTGCTGGCATCGTAGATTTGCTCTAGTTATGAGTGACATTTTGTTTTAAAGATTGTTTTATTTACTATATGGTGGCTGTTGAGATTATGGTGAGTTTTATTGGGAAATGTCCTAATTCTGCTCTGCACCCATTGGGACGAGTGGGGGGGGGGGGGTGTCAGGGGGTTCTGTGGATGCAGAATTTATTTGCCTTTAATACTACACTATACTTTCTGGGATTGTTTCTATAGCGTGTACCTAGAGACATGTGTTGAAAAGTGTTTGGTCTTGCTAAGTATGTGTGTTAGGGGACCGAGGCTGAAGAGTGCAATCTCTTGTACTTCCCCCTAGCTCTCAATGTGGCCTGCAGTCACTGAAGCCTGCACTGCTACCCTCACTGAAGTATTGGGAGTGGGGTAGAGGTGGAGCATGGGGTGGGGCATCGAGAGGCAAGTTTTTCAATTTCAAAAAGTTGGCAACCCTGGTGAACACCCATCTGACCTGTTGGCCCACCCAAAAATTGCCTTCTGGCTACGCCACTGTATGAGGAAAGGCTACAGTGGCTAGACATGAATTGCTTGTTTACTCTTTTCTAAAATACTAGGACTGGGGAGCATGAATTGAAGTTACAATATAGTAAATTTAAAATGAATCAGAGAAAAGTTTTCTTCACTCTACGTGTAATTATGCTCAGGAATTCGTTGCCGGAGAATGTGGTAAAAGCAGTTAGGTTAGCAATGTTTTAAAAAGGTTTGGATGATTTCCTAAAGGAAAAGTCCATAGACCGTTATTAAAATGGACTTGGGAGAAATCCACTGTTTATTTCTAGGATAAGCGGCATAAAATGTATTGTACTTTTTTGGGATCTTGCCAGGTACTTGTGACCTGGATTGTCCACTGTTGGAAACATGGTGCTGGGCTTGATGAACCTTCGGTCTGTCCCAGTATGGCAATAGGTGGTGGTCCTTTGGAGCTGCACATGTTTTGTTTTGCCTCCTCAGTCAGCCTGTGAGAGTTGAGGGGAGCCAAATTGGGAACTTAGTAGTGGGTGTGCAATCCCTGCACAGCTAAAGGTACGCCGGCATTCGGTGGCAAGCAAATAGTGGATGGTTTGGGGACACTTTCTTCACTTGGGCAGAGAGGTAGTGATGGACAGTCAGCTAGGGCAGGTGGGGTTGCAGGGTCTGCACTGGTGAGCTGCTGCCTACCATTCATATATGTATATAGACATAGAGCAGTAGCCTTCAGCATTGCTGGGGGAGTGAACAGGCCCTTACTGCAGCCTTGGATGGGGGGGGGGGGGGGGGGGGAGGGGGGAGGCCTCTGGGCATGGGAGGCATGTTCTGGCATTGTCAGCATTTTTGAGCTGTGAGGACAGAGGAGGTGGCCTAAGAGAAAAACTACACTGGCTCCCACTAAAAGAACGAATTGCACCCTGGTCCACAAAATCATTTAAGAGGAAGCCCCGACCTACATGTCAGACCTTATAGACTTGCTTATTAGGAACGCAAAAAGATCATCACGCACATTCCTCAATCTCCACTATCCTAACTGTAAAGGGCTAAAATATAAATCCACATACGCGACCAGTTTCTCATACATCTGCACGCAGCTATGGAACGCATTACCGAAAGCCATAAAAACAACGCAAGACCTAACCATTTTCCGAAGGCTACTGAAAACAAATCTTTTCAAGAAGGCATACCATAAACATCCATCCTAAATACCAAATCATTGGAGCCGACTCTGTGGGTGCTTCAGCACCCCCAATATTGAGAAAATTCCTTGTATGTGTCCAGGGAGGGGTTATTTCCATTGGTCTTAGCACCCCCAATAATTTTGAAAAGTTGGCTCCTATGTACCAAATAATAACAATATACACGATCTATTCAAAACCAAACTTTTATCGCATGACTGCTTAACCTCTTTGCTATTAATGATCAAGCACTACCACTTTAAACCTTATGTCGAATAGAGTCTCTCTATAGTCGATGACCTAATGTACGCTACAATCCAATTTACTACTCAGGAACCTTCATGCAATACCATAATGTATTCCTCTTTACCATGTATGTATGCACATGATATACACACACACCATGATCTGTTCCATATATATTATGTTACATGTATGTTACCATGTATGTATACACCTTAACACAATACCATTTGTAATTCTGTTACCCGGAAATGGCAACCGCCATTACGGCAAATATAAGCCACATTGAGCCTGCAATCTGGTGGGAAAATGTGGGATACAAATGCTACAAATAAATAAATAAATAATAGCCTTCCCATCAGCTCAGTACATGTGATCCTAGCAAGGTGTGGTGCTTGCACATGGCTGAGGCTGAGTTTCTAGCAGTACTGCAGAAAACTCACAAGGCTAAAGTCCTCCTAATGAGCCTCCAGATCATCATGGAGACATTATGTGGTGGCAGGTGGTGATGGTGCCTCATAATTTCCCTCCTGTGCCTCAGTTACAGAAGGACAAGGAGATGAGACTCCTCAGCAGAAAAGTTTGGCTGTCTCCTGAGGGACATGTTGAACCAAAATGGGAAAATACCTTTCCACATGCAGTACCATACATAGACATGTCCTCACATTGGCAAACAACATTTTTTCAGTATGGGACCACTTCCTAATGTAGACGTTTTCCGAGGGTTATTTTCCATTGGCGGACACAACTATCTGATGATGTCTGTGTCAGTCTGCAGTGCATCTTTATTGTGGCCAGTTTTGAGGGGTATTTTCATAAGAACTTGTGTTGCTATATTGGGCCAAAGGTCCATCAAGCCCAGCATCCTGTTTCCAACAGTGACTAATCCAGATTACAAGTACCTGGCAAGATTCCAAAACAGTACAATACATTTTATGCTTATTAAGCAGTAGATTTTCCCCAAGCCTATTTTAATAATGGCTTATGGACTTTTCTTTTAGGAAGCTATCTAAACCTTTTTTAAAACCCATCTAAGCTAACTACTTTTACCACATCCTCTGGCAACGAATTCCAGAGTTTAATTACACGTTGAGTGAAGAAATATTTTCTCCGATTTGTCTTAAATTTATTACTTAGTAGCTTCATTGCGTGCCCCCTAGTCCTAGTGTTTTTGATTAGAGTAAACAAGCACTGCACCTCGAATATTGTGTTCAATTCTGGTTGCCATATCTCAAAAAAGATATAGTGGAATTAGAAAAGGTGCAGAGAAGGGCGACGAAAATGATAAAGAGGATGGGACAACTTCCCTATGAGGAAAGGCTAAAGCGGCTAGGGCTCTTCAGCTTGGAGAAAAGGCGGCTAAGGGGAGATATGATAGAGGTCTATAAAATAATGAGTGGAGTTGAACGGGTAGATGTGAAGCGTCTGTTCACGCTTTCCAAAAATACTAGGACTAGGGAGCATGCGATGAAGCTACAATGTAATAAATTTACTACTACTACTACTATTTAGCATTTCTATAGCACTACAAGGCGTATGTAACGAATTGGAGAAAATGTTTCTTCACTCAACGTGTAATTAAACTCTGGAATTCGTTGCCAGAGAATGTGGTAAAGGCGGTTAGTTTAGCGGAGTTTAAAAAAGGTTTGGATGGCTTCCTAAAGGAAAAGTCCATAGACTGTTATTAAATGGACTTACGAAAAATGCACTATTTCTGGGATAAGCAGTATAAAATGTTTTGTACTTTTTTGGGATCTTGCCAGGTATTTGTGATCTGGATTGGCCACTGTTGGAAACAGGATGCTGGGTTTGATGGACCTTTGGTCTTTCCCAATATGGCAATACTTATGTACTTATGTAAGCAATTCACATCTACCCGTTCCACTCCACTCATTATTTTATAGACTTCTATCATATCCCCTCAGCTGTCTTTTCTCCAAGTTGAAGAGCCCTAGCCGCTTTAGCCTTTCCTCATAGGGAAGTTGTCAGATCCCCTTTATCATTTTCGTCGCCCTTCTCTGTACCTTTTCTAATTCATCTATATCTTTTTCGAGATGTAGTGACCAGAACTGCACACAGTATTTGAGGTGCGGTCGCACCATGGAGCGATATAAAGGCATCATAACATCCTCATTTTTGTTTTCCATTCCTTTCCTAATAATATCTAACATTCTATTTGTTGAAAAACATCTTTCTTGACAATCCATTATACAAGTCCTTTTCTAGTTGTTTTGAGATAGGCATTTGCTTTTGCACTTGGACATCATATCGAAAATATCCCTCCATGTGTTTTTTTGGTTCCTAAGTTTTGATGACCTCCTTATAAGAGCTGGAAGAGATTGAAAAAGGCCCCAGCTTCATCTCCAAGGACAAACATATGGGATCTAGGAAAGATCCTATAATAAAAGGACTTTGTACTAGAAAGCCAAACAAGCCCTACTACCATATAACAGCCAGTTGACCATCTGAAAAGTGGAACCCAGATGAAGTTCAGCAATATAACGATTGCATAAGGAGCCTCTATCCCAGAAAAACCCTATACTGAATTTGATTGCATACTGTAAGTGTTACACCTACTTTATATAAAGCTTTACCTGTATGTAGCTGCTATTGAACTTTATCCCCAGTTTTCCTAGGACATCCAAGTTCCAGTAAAAGTTTGATTCAGAACTTGCATGCCAACCTGGACAACTTTACTGAGAAAGAGGACAATGCTCAGTGAGTGGATTTTTAGTGCCTTTCAGCCTCCCAGCTTGGTGGTCCTGGCCCTGACTTCACAAAACAGGCCTATAAATACTTAAAGTAACCCAACCTGATGCAGATTGCTACTATTAGCCTGGATCTAGGGGATTTGAAGAAATTGGAGGCTTTACCCAGGATGAGAATTCTTCCACCTAGTATTGAGTGAGGAGCCCGGTGGTACAGAACTGGGGCCAAACTGGAGGGTGAACCGTAAGTGCAGCTGACAACTGTGGGATGGGAAAAGTGAGCTCCTTCAAGGTAGCTAAATAGGATGTCCAGCTTGGGAATAAGAGAGGGAAGATATGTTTAAAGTGAATAGGAAATAAGAGAGAGAAGACATGTTTAAAGTGAATGGGAAATGGAGTAGGAGATATGAAGAAAAGCTGTACTGCCTTGAAGAAAACTGTAAATAGTGTCAAAAGGTCTTCCAAGCAGCTACAGTAGCAAATTAAATTGCCCTAAAGTTAAACAGTAATGTTGGAATTTCAGTTATACATTGGTTATTTTTTAACCACTCTGTCACTGAGGAGGGGAGCACTTGAAAGAATGGAGACTATGAGGGCAATTCTGTAAGGATGGAATCAACATTTAGATGTCAAGATTATGTATAAATGACCAAAGTACTGGCACATTACATTGTATTTGGTACATTGTACATGTATTTGGTACATTTGCATGTAATTGCCAGTGTTCAGATTATGTACTATTTTATAACATGCCACTTAGATGTGATGGCACATACTTTGAAGATACATACATACATGAGCGCAGTCTGGGTGGAGTGTGGGTGGGGCCAACAGTTATAGCCGTAATCATAGAATACTATCATTTACGTGTTTTTGGCAGTCTAGGTGTGAGCATTTACACTAGCTCTATAGCTGGTGTTTGTCACTGCTTGAACTGGGATTGGTAGCATGGAATGTTGCTACTAAGAACATAAGAGTAGCCATACTGGGTCAGACCAATGGTCCATTTAGCCCAGTATCCTGTTTTTCAAACAGTGGCCATGCCAGGTCACAAGTATCTGGCAGAAATCAAATTAGCAGTAACATTCCATGCTACCAATCCCGGGGCAAGCAGTTGCTTCCCCATGTCTGTCTCAATAGCAGACTATGGACTTTTCTTCCAGGAATTTATCAAAACCTTTTTTAAACCCAGATACACTAACTGCTGTTACTACATCCTCTGGCAAAGATTTCCAGAGCTTAACTATTTGTTGAGTAATCTTTCTACTTGTTTATAGAACGAGGCCTGGAAAAGAATCGGGATCATGCTTAATATAAAGTTAATTTTGGGAGAAATCATCATTTTGATGGTTTCTATTCTGCCCCACCAGGAAATATGTAATGGGTGCCATTTAAGAATAAGATCTTTGAGAAGTTTTATTATTTTTTCACTATTGTATTTAATAGTATCTTGTATTGTGCAGTGCAAATCAATACCGAGGTATCTGAGTCCTTTAGAGGACCATGTTAGGTTGAATGGTTGGATTAAATCAGGTACTGCGTGAATATTAAGTGGCAAAACTTCTGTTTTGGATTGATTAACTTTATATCCAGAAAAGCTCGAAAAAGGATTGTATTAGAGAAAAGAGAGGAGGGAGGGAAGTCTCAGGATTGGAATGTATAGAATATCATCTGCGTATGCAGATATTTTGAACTGTTTATTTTGACCAAGTGATTCTGGTTATTTCTGACCACTTTCCTTTGGGAAATCCAAAACTCCCAGAATTTCTTTAAAAAAACTAATAAGCTCCAAAAGAAGAACTTGAAGTTTTCTTCCCTGACTTCACCTTATATCATAAAGCATTTATTGCTCAGCAAGGTTGTCACTGGTTCCCAATAGAAAAAGAATATAAGCCTCTATGGCTACGACTAGAAGCAAACTTTATTTCATTCCCTTCATTTGCAACAACTCATCTATATGACCTCTACCCCTTTCAAAGTTGACAATCCTATAATTAACTTTACCAAAGTTTGTCTACAATATCTAGATAAATCACTTGACTTACCTATCCCCTCTATCGTCACAAACAATTATCTGAACAACCCCAAACTTCAATAAACCAAAGCACAATGCTACTGGAAATTATGGACTAATTGTAATATATGGACTATCAAAGACTTATGTCAAAAAGGTTCAAAATAATCTATTATCCTTTCAAGATCTCCAAAACAATTTCACCTTCCCAGCACTCACTATTACCATTGGATACAGTGTCTCACTGTATCAAAAATCTGGCCTACTGACAATTGATCCACACTCAAAAACCTTCATCTACCAATTCATAGAAAGGTTAATGAACAAAGGCCACATGGCTTCTACCATATATAAGAAGCTCCTTACAGCATACCTTAAAGCCAACTCTAAACTAAGAGAGACATGGGAAATAGACTCCAAACACAAATTCTCTAACTCTACACAACCTAAACTCTGGCTATCTTTGACTAGGCATTAGCTCAGGCGATATGTATGCAATCAATGTATTTCTTATTATCATAGAGCTGTATGGACCCCACGTAAAAGGGGTATAATGCAAAATTATCAACAACTAACCTATGTTGGCATTGTCAAGATAACGTTGGCACATTAGTGCACTTGTTATAGAATGTGTAAAAGTCAAACCTTTCTGCCCATCAATTTGGAAATTATCTGTCAGATTTTCAAACTCAACATAAATCCAATATTTCATTGATTATATTCAAGTCATGTTCATCTGATATTGTTTAACATGATCATAATAGTGTACTGTTGGACACATTAATCACAATTGGCCAGCAAAAATATTAGCAAACTGGAAAAATTCAACTCATCTGAACAAACACTTCTGGTGGCAATCTGTTTTGCTACTGGCTTGCCCGCACATCTAACAGGAGCCATCAACAAGAAGAATCTAATATGGTCACCTCTCAAAGACGATATCAACATCCTGCAGTGATGGACTCACAATTTTTCCTTTCCTCTGCACAATATGTTTGTTTTATGTATTTGAACTTTATAAGTTTGTTCGTATATGAAATTCAATAAAATTTCTGAGGATAAAAAAAACTATTTGTTGAGTGAAAAAAATATTTTCATGTAACATCCTTGAGTGTTCCCTAGCCTTTGTACTCTTCAAACAAGTAAAAAATCAATGTACTTCTACTCGTTCTGAGGCAGCCTGGACAGAGAAATCATATTAATTTGCTAATTCTGTTTAACTTTGGTTCAGTCCTGTAAGTGGTAGAATGCCATCTGGTTTTAATTACTCAAATGTCTAGCTTTTGCTAGACTAGAGGTTAGAAAGGTCAGTGAGAAATAAAACTTTCTTTGTCCTTTTTTTGAGTGACGGATTGTTAAGGCTAGTTCATAGGCATAATAATAAACCACATCTGGATGCCATTCTAAGCAAGGCATACTGGACAGTCTCGAGGAGATCAGCAAGCAGGCAGTTTTAAAAGATTAGGCTGAATGCTGTTTAGAGAGAAGGAGATAGTTTAGATTTAAATAATTTCTTGATAATTTAGATTTTGTCTTATAAGGAATTCTGATCTCTGTTTATTTTAAAATGTTTTATTCTGTTTAATTTTTAATACTTTCTTTTAATTAATAAGTTCTATTTCTCCCTGAAAAATATCTTTTCAATTCAGTCTGTCTGACTTTCAAGTGAGATTTTCTACAGTTTAAGAGGTCATCATCTGGTGAAAGAGGTCATCATCTGGTGAAAGAGGTCAGGAAAAGTCAACTCTTTTCCTTGATTGATTATAGCTAAGTGTAAGACTGGCCCCTTAATGAACCCAGTTAGCATTTTAAGTTATGAAGTTAACTGGGAATCTGAGAATTTAATAATAATAATAAAATGCAGGAGATAGGTGCCGCATTGTCTAGTTTGAGAGGCCCCAGGTCGTAGGTCAGTTTAGGAAATATCTGAAACCTATGTAACTGATATTTTAAGTAATGTGTAGAGATAATTAGTTCAAGACAGGGTAATCAATCTATTCCTTACCATCTGGTGAGAAAGGGGGGCTAGAGGGGTTTAGAACAATATATAAATGAGAACAGAAGCAGCTTATGTTAGAGAGAGAGCCAAGACACAGAGAGACGAGACACAGAGAGCAAAGAGAAGGAGAGGGCTAGCGCTGATGTCCTACTTTGTTTGCTGGCAAATAAAGAAGATTTCTCTCTCATTCTGGTGTGTGGTATTTGACTCCTGAAGTACCATAGATTCTGCTAACAATAGTGGTAATTCCTGCATCAGTTCTACACCACTCGCGATTTTGTAGACCTCAATCATATCTTCCCTCATCCATCTCTTTTCCAAGCTGAAGAGCCCTAACCTCTTTAGCCTTTCCTCATACAAGAGAAGTTCCATCCCCTTTATCATTTTGGTTGCTCTTCTTTGAACCTTTTCTAATTCTGCTATATCTTTTTTGAGATACGGCATGAATGCAATACTGCCACGTACTTGTGACCATGGATTGGCCACAGTTGGAAACAGGATACTGGCCCAGTATGACTATTCTTATGTTATTATTCAATGTGGAAACTAAAAAGAGTAAGACCTTTCTTCCCAAGAACCGTCTTCCGCAACCTGGTACAATCAATGGTACTCAGTCATCTAGATTACTGCAATGCACTCTACGCTGGCTGCAAAAAGCAAATAATCAAGAAACATAGCTCAGAACACTGCAGCTAGACTCATATTCAGTAAAACAAAATACGAAAGCGCCAAACCCCTACGAGAAAAACTGCACTGGCTCCCACTCAAAAGAACGTATCATGTTCAAAATTTGTACCCTAGTTCACAAAATTATTCACGGAGACGCACCAGCCTACATGTCAGACCTGATAGACTTACCACCCAGGAATGCTAAAAAATCATCCCGTACATTCCTTAATCTTCACTTCCCAAATTGTAAAGGTATTAAATACAAACTAACGCATGCATCAACCTTTTCGTACCTGAGCACACAATTCTGGAATGCGCTACCGCGAAACCTAAAAACGACCTATGAACAAGCCAACTTCCGAAGTCTACTGAAGACCCATGTCTTCAACAAGGCATACAACAATGATCAACAAATATGAATTCCTGTACACACATCCAGAATTGCCCCTACAATATTTGCTTGCCAAGCTACTTTCATGTTTTTTCATTATTATGTTACCCAAGATCTTTTACTATTACTAAATGTACATTTTCTTTAAAATTCATATATATTTCTTAAATATCTCTTACTATGCTTGCTTGTTAAAATACTACCATGTTTTTTCATTATCATGTTACCCAAAATCCTTCTGCTATTACTAAATGTGTACTTTCTCATGTATTCTCATTAATCATGATGTATTGTAAGCCACATTGAGCCTGCAAAGAGGTGGGAAAATGTGGGATACAAATGCAACAAACAAATAAATAAATAAATAATGTAAATAATTGTTCTGTAGCTCCACAAATCTACCTCTTTGAACAGTGGTTCGCTGGGATTGGGTACATAATGCAAACGTGTTTTATTGTGTATGTTATTTTTTGGGGGGGCGGTAACAGCATAGATTAGCTTTTGCAGGATATGCAGATTATAAATTAAAGTAATAAATAAAAGCATAAAAGCATGGCAAATGTGACAAAGCCCACTCGAATTGAATTTAGTAAAAGGGGCCCTTGAAGTTCTAAATATGCATAATTTGAAAGAAAAGGGGGGGAGAGGGGGAATATAGAACAAACAGTCTGAAGTAAGCTCAACAAATGGCTTGAAGAGAGAAACTGGTTAGATCCTTGTCAATCCAGATTTAGATCTGGTTATGGAATGGAGATGGTCCTCGTGTCTTGCTAGATGATCTTCACAGAAACTGAGAGAAGAGATTTGCCTCAGTATTAGGACTGCTGTTTTTTTTCTGCTGCTTTTGACAATGTGGACCACAATATCATGCTACCATGACTGGCATCAGTGACACAGTACTTGCCTGATTGAGATCTATATTGTTTGCTGCATCTCATCATCACCATGGATGCAGATATGCAGGATGCTACAAGGATCCACACTGGCAGAGAAAGGGTAAATGCCAGTGGAGATTCTGTTGACATGCTTATATTTTCAATGTGGTGTCAAAGGAGGTGAATCTAAGGGGATGATGTGGAGCATTTGCCCTTCTGTCCCCCTGCTAAACTTTGAAGTGCAGTGGAAGGGATAGATGGCATCGTACCTCAGTGAGAAGGAAGACACCTATCTTCAGCTTAGACTAATTCTTGGAAGACACATTAATGCTTCCTAAATTAGCCTTACTAAGGTTTGGCTCCAGTACATTATTTAGATGCATTGTCATCGGTGTCTTCAGATGGCAAATTTACACATAATGAGGATTATTTCTAGAATTTTGAAATCAACTTCAGTCCAGGAATGTCAATTGTTATTCTTTCCTCTTTCTGAAGGGAGCCAGCAGCATGGAGAGAACTTATATGAATATGAATGAACAGCAATCTAGATCTCCCAGATATAGTTGGCCAGTGATAGACTGAGTAAAAGTGGACTCGTCACTGAACATTAATTTCTCCCAGTCCTCTTTGGTCCAGTTTTTATAAAACTGAATCTTATCCTTGATGTTTTTATAAGAAAGTGTTGGTTTCTTTGCAAGTTTATATGAGTTAAGACCAAATTCAAACTGTCTGTGCCTTATGGTGCATGTACCTACATTCTCCAGCACCTCTGGCAGCCTTAGTTTGACAGAGGTTGAAGTGTTAGGTGAGCTCTTGACAATTCTTTCAATAAGTTGGTCATCTCATACTGATGTCAACCTGGGATATCCTTTTCTCTTACACACTGCAAATGACTTTAGCTCTTCAGCTCTCTTTATCATTTGTATATAGCCAGGGCTTTTTTTGAGGGGGTACTTGGGGGTACTGAGTACCGGCACCTTTTTCATTGGCTGCTAAAATTGACCCGTGGACCCCAAGTTTTAATGAAAGAGCTCAGGCTCTACACACCAATTCTGCCTTGTCATAGGTTCTATTGTGGGGAGGGTCCCTCAGTGATTACCCCCACCCCTGAAGGATGGCCTAGCATTTGAGTACCGGCACCTTTTTCACTAGAAAAAGTGCACTGTATATAGCAGATGCTGAAAATTTGAACTTCTTTTCAATATCACGATAGGCAGCCCCATCTGTTGCAAAACAGTATGACTTCAGCATGGGTCCCCGGACTTAGGTGCTGATGATCGGTTCCCCGTGCTGTTCCAAATAGCACAGGAAAAAATACCACTGGAACAGTGCAGGGAATTAACTCCCCAAATGCTAATAACATGCAAATTTATGCACTTTATTAGCGCTGATCATAGGGGGACTTCTGCCAGAGGATTGTGCCTGGACATGTCTGGCACTAATGGCATCTAGTGCCCACGTAACTTCTGATCATTGGCACTTTAGATTAAGCCTCTGAAAACAATAATTTAAAGTCCACCTTACTCGGTTTTATTCTTACAGCAGACTTGTGAGAATACCATCAAACAAGTGTTAAAGTACAAAATGCATGATACCTATGGTGAAACAGGCTGAAAAGTCATAGTTTGGGGTTCCGTCTGTCTATAAGGTTTAGTTATAATGTTCTACTTCAGGTATGCTGTACTATTTCCCATCCCCCATCTTTCTTTACTATCAGCCTCATGAAGGAATTTCTGGCTGGTCACAAACTCTGATGGGGTCTCTTGTTGCTAGGGCAACTCAGCTACCTGGTATGGCCTCTGGAATTTTCTTTTAAGAAGTTATCCAAACCTGTTAATGAACTGGACTGTTATTTATGTTTGATTGATGCAGATGACGATATTTTTATTTTTTGGAAAAACAAGCAAACATGCTGGCCACAGCTAGCAAAATTTGCATAGGGGATCTTGTACATCCTGCTACCAGCACATCTTCTAAGAATACATCTTCTATTGCAGAAGAGACTGTGGAAGACAGGAGAGCTAGACTGAATTCTGAGATTGTTGATGACTTCTTATTCATCCACAGATTTAAAAAATCATAGCAGTGCTTTATAGGGCATATTTCTCCCCTCTGGGACATACAGAACAGGTTGCATTTTGTACCCCTGGACATTTTAACAGGGTGGATTAGGATTCCTTGACGTAGTAGAAGTCAGCTATTGTTGGGGGAGGGTGGTGGGAGGGTTTATTATAGTTGCTCATTGTTATTATTGTTTTCTATTTGTAATTTATACACAACAATTACACAGTATATTGTTCCTTTTTATACTTTAATAAAAAAATTTAAATATAAAAGCATAAGTGTTTGAAGCTTCTGCACATGAGAACAGAACCCACAGGGATGGAATGGGGATGGGAACAAATTTTATCCCCATGTCATTCTCTAATCCAAACCTTTCTTAAACACCACTAAGCTAACTGCTTTTACTACATTCTCTGGCATCGAATTCCAGAGTTTAATTGCACGTTGAGTGAGGAAATATTTTCTCTGTTTTGCTTTAAATTTACTAATTTGTAAGCTTCATTGCGTGACCCTAGTCCTAGTATTTTTTAAAAGCGTAAACAAGCGATTCATGTCTACCTGTTCCACTCCACTCATTATTTTATAGACCTCTATCATATCTCCCTTCAACTATCGTTTCTCCAAGCTGAAGAGCCCTAGCCACTTTAGCCTTTCCTCATTGGGACGTTGTCCCATCCCCTTTATCATTTTCGTCATCCCTCTCTGTACCTTTTCTAATTCCACTATAGCTTTTTTGAGATGCGGTAACCAGAATTGAACACATCTCCATCCCTGTCCCGTCCCCACAGGCCCTGCCTCTGTCCCCATCCCATCCCTGCAGGTTCTGACCCTGTCCCCTCCCTGTGGACTCTGTTCTCATCTGCAGAAGCCTCGAACACTTATAATTTTATATTTAAATCTTTTTATTAAAGTATAAAAAGGAACAATATACTGTGCAACTGTTGTGTATAAATTACAAATAGAAAACAATAATAACAATGAACAACTATAATAAACCCTCCCACCAGCACCACCCTCTACCCTTCCAACCCCAACAATAGCTGACTTCTACTACCCCAGGGGTACAAAATACAACCTGTTCTGTATGTCTAGAGGGGAGAAAATATGCCCTATAAAGAACTGTTATGATTTTTTAATCTGTGGATGAATAAGAAGCCATCAACAATCTCAGAATTCAGTCTAGCTCTCCTGTCTTCCACAGTCCCTCATGGAATAGAAGATGCATTCTTAGAAGATGTGCTGGTAGCAGGATGTACAGGATCCCCTATGCAAATTTTGCTAGCTGTGGCCAGCATGTTTGCTTGTTTTCCAAAAAATAAAAATATCGTCATCTGCATCAATCAAACATAAATAACAGTCCAGTTCATTTACAGGCTTCAACGTAGAAAGTGACACGGGGACAAAGTTTGTCCCTGTCCTCACGAGCTCTGTCCCCATCCCTACCCCATCATTGTGGGATCTGTCCCTGCCCTGTTCTGGCGGGCTCTGTCCCCATCCCTGTGTCATTATCTGCTTTCAATGTATCATCAACGATGACACCGAGATCCCTTTCCTGGTCGGTGACTCCTAACGTGGAACCTTGCATGACGTAGCTATAATTCGGGTTCCTCTTTCCCACATGCATCACTTTGCACTTGCTGACATTAAACGTCATCTGCCATTTAGTCATTCCAGTACCCCAGCCTCATAAGGTCCTCTTGTAATTTTTCACAATCCTCCCGCAATTTAAACGACTTTGAATAACTTTGTATCGTCAGCAAATGTAATTACCTCATTAGTTAATCCCATCTCTAGATCATTTATAAATATGTTAATATGCAGCGGTCCAAGCACAGACCCCTGGGGAACCTCACTATCTACCCTTCTCTAGAGAGAATACTGACCATTTAAACCCTACTCTGTTTTCTATCTTTTAACTAGTTTTTAATCCAATACAACACTTCCTCCTATCCCATGACTCTCCAAATTCTCTGGAGTTTTTCATGAGGTACTTTGTCAAATGCCTTTTGAAAATCCATATACACAATATCAACCAACTCACCTTTATCCACGCTTGTTAACCCCCTTCAAAGGAAATGTAATATATTGGTGAGGCAAGATTTCCCTTCACTAAATCCATGTTGGCTTTGTCTCATTAATCCATGCTCACCTGTCTATAATTTCCCGGATCACTTCTGGAACCTTTTTAAAAATCAGTGTTACATTGGCCACCCTCCAATCTTCCGGTACCATGCGTGATTTTAAAGATAAATTACATATTGCTAACAATAGCTCTGCAAGTTCATTTCTCAATTCTATTAGTACTCTGGGGTTGAATACCATCCAGTCCAGGCAATTTGCTACTCTTCATTTATCAAATTGTGCCATTACATCCTCCGGTTATAGAGATTTCATTCCAGTTCTGTGACTCGTCAGCTTTGAATAACCAATTCTGGTACTGGTATCTCTCCCAAATCTTCCTCAGTGAAGACAGAAGCAAAAAAATTCATTTTATCTCTCCGCTATGGCTTTGTTTTCCCTGATTGCCTCTTTTACCCCATCTAGCGGTCCAACTGATTCTTGTTGCCGTCTTCTTGCTTTAATATACCTAAAAAAATGTTTTACTACACATATTTTTGCCTCCAATGCAATCTTTTTTCAAAGTCCCTCTATTGCATTCGTTATCAGCGCTTTGGCATTTGACTTGCCATTCCTTGTGCGTGTTCTTATATTTTTCAATCAGATCCTGCTTCCATTTTTTAATACATGGAAAATATTTGGCCCTGGGCTTTCAAGATTGTATTTTTGAACAGCATCTATGCCTGATGTAATGTTTGACCTTCGCAGCTCACAATTTAAAAATAATGAGTTAAAGTGAGACTTGAACTGGAGTCCTTTGATTTAAAGTCTTCTGCACTAACCACTAGGCTACTCTTCATACTTGCTCCCTGCTTTGGTCAAAATGCCTATAATACACCGATGTTGTCATAATGCCTGGCTTTCATTCCAGTTTCACTTAGGGAGGGGGACAGTAGCCACGGGGAATTATAGAGGGGTCAGCCTTAATCCTTGCAGTGGTCAACTGCTCAGTCAGAGCACTCTTTTTTTACCCTGGACAATGATTGAAACAGGAAGTCCAAAATCTAAGACTTGGACATTTCTTCCTGTTCAATTATCGCTGTTGGACATCATGTTTTTGGGCCCTTTGTAATCCCACCTAAATCATGCCTCCTACTCGCCCCCAACATGTCCCCTTGCTAGTTGGATGAACTGCGTGTTGGGCTTTTTTGTCTGCCTTTCCAAAATTGCTACTTGGACATTTTTGGCAGATGGACATTTTGAGATATATATATGTGCTTTGAAAATGAACATCTTAAGCTGTAAAGCAGCTTTGTACATTTATACCTGCTCAGGAGCAGGTGTTACTCAGTGGCATTCCTAGGGGGGGGGGGCGGGGGGTGCGGTCCGCCCCGGGTGCACGCCGCTGGGGGGGGGCCGCGCGCGCCTGTCCTCCGTTCGTTCCCTGCTTCTTCTCTGCCCCGGAACAGGTTACTTCCTGTTCCGGGGCAGAGAAGAAGCATGGAACGGAGGACAGGCACCCCCCCCCCCACCGGCGTGCACCCGGGGGGGGGGGGTTCTTTCGCGGGGGGTGTCCTTTCGCCGGGGAGGGTCGCGCTGCATCGGGGGGGGGGGGGGCGCTGCACCCAGGGGGCGGGGTGCATCGGCCGATCCGCCTCGGGTGTCTGCCCCCTGGAACGCCACTGGTGTTACTGTTTGCACATTGATTACAACACAACTCCTCACATAACCCTGCACTTTTGACCACTTAGTGGCTATAATACCATATAGTACCCATCCCAACCTGGGATTTCAACACTCTCCTCTGCATTCCTCTTAAAAGGTCAGTTGGTCTTTATGTGCCATCTTCTAATATGTTCCTATTTATTTATTTGTTCTTGTATCCACTATTTCCAAAAACAAGTTTTGGTTCAAAGTGCTTATATGTAGCTATGTTACTACAGTATTCATATTGTCCTAGACATGGTTTCAGATAATTCTGCTGAGGCCTTTGGTCTAGTTTAGGGATTTGTAGTACTCATGCCTCCTTGTAATTAAATCATTAATAGATATTTCTCTGTTTTTCAGCTCTGCACCATGTGTGGGTTCAGGTAACATTTCACTACCTTTCTTCTCTTTTTTGGGCATCAGTTAGTATTTATCAGGTTTGCCTCCACTGTACTTTACTACATACTACTAATCATTTCTATAGCGCTACTAAACGTACGCAGCACTGTACACTTGAAAATGAAGAGAGTCCCTGCTCGACAGAGCTTACAATCTAATTAGGACAGACAAACAGGACAAATAAGAGGATAAGGGAATATTAAAGTCAGGGTGATAAAATAAGGGTTCTGAACAAGTGAATAAGGGTTAGGATTATCTATGGCCAAGTCCCCAGGATATATGACAAGATCTTATAGACCTAAACAGATCATCTCGAACATACCTAAACCTCCACTATCCAAACTGTAAAAAAATAAATACAAACAACCTATGCGTCCAGCTTCTCCTACAATTATGGAACGCACCTGCCTAAAGTGGTGAAGACAACCTAAACTTTAGGAAATCATTAAAGACTTACCTGTTCAAAAGGCATACCCTGTCGACCCAACAGAAATGCCTGCACTTTGCAACCATCCTAACCAAAAGCTTGTACCGGACACTAAATAATCTTTCCTCTCCTTGATTCCCATGTAACTGAAACATATGTTCCTTACTCAATCATAATACCACTGGTATTTGTTTCTTTTACCGGCATGGCGAATGCCTATACGGTACTATGCAAGCCACATTGAGCCTACAAATAGGTGGGAAATGTGGGATACAAATGTACAAATAAATAAATAAAGCAGCATCAAAAAGGGGGCTTTTAGCTTAGATTTGAAGACGGCCAGAGATGGAGCTTTGACGTACCGGCTCAGGAAGTCTATTCCAGGCATATGGTGCAGCAAGATAAAAGGAACAGAGTCTGGAGTTAGCAGTGGAGGAGAAGGGTGGCAGATGAGAGAGATTTTACCCAGTGAACAGGTTCCTGGGGAGGAATGAAGGGAGAGATGAGAAGTGGAGAGGTACTGAGGAGCTGCAGAGTGGAATGCACATTATAGGTCAATAAGAGGAGTTTGAACTGTATGCGGAGAGGGAGGCGTCAAAGATGACCCAAGGCTACGAGCTGATGAGACAGGAAGGATGAGAGTGTATCCACAGAATAAGAATGGGGGAAGAGGAGAGGTTGGTTTACTATTACCTGCACAAAATTATTTCAACACAGGTTGGACAATGCTTGGGCTGAATGGGTTATCGAGGCTGAAATATATCAGTGTAATTTCAGTTTGTTTTCTCCTTCCAGTCACATCAGAGCATTCTGTTTATCCCTTAGATCCTCTCCTGTAACCCCTATGGACAATGAATCGGGGGACAAATTGACTCCTGTTAAAGATGATGGAGCATCAGATGAATTCCATCTCAGCGGAGTTTACTTTCTTTAACAATAAATACAAGTCTGTTTTTGTGAGTATTAGTTTCACAATATAGTGTAGGTGTATTATTTTTTTTGTTACACCTAAGTTGATAGCACTAATATATCCTCAGACCACTTCTGCAGTTTTATCAGATAAAAGACCCAGAAATGCTCCTGTCTTTAAATCAGGGCTGTTTCCTACGGAGCCTAATTCTTAGAGATACAGAGAACATAACAGCAGATAAAGACCATTGTGCCCATCTAGTCTGCTCATCAGTGCAACTAGCTCAGTTTTAAAGATTTTTTTCCTCTCCCTCAGAAATCCTCTGTACATGCCTTAAATTCTGATGGTGTCTTTATCTCCATCACTTCGCTTGGCAGTTGCTTCATGCATCTGCCATCCTTTCTTGAAAGAAATATTCCCAAGTTTAGTCCTGACTCCCTTTCCACCCACATCCCATAAGCCCTTGTTCCAGAGTCACCTTAATGTTGAATGAGGCCTGCTTCCCTTGGAGTAGTGGCACTGGACTAAGGCCCCTGGCCACTGGTCTGTAGGAGGTGAGAAGGGCCCGGGGACACCACGTTATCAATCTCTTTTGCATCCCTCCTCCTGCACAAAAATTCATGAAGCAGCATGGACAAATTGAAAGATATTGTAGGCACAGGCAGAGGTAGGAGTGCACAGCTTTGAAAATGCAGTTCCATACAGGCACTGAAAGGCATCTGAAGAGTGGGAGTTGTGTGGTGCACAGGCAGTGAGGCAGGAGAATCAGCCAGTGCCACCACCAGTACCACCACCATCATGAGCCCTAGTGAAGTTGGGACAGGGCAAAGACTGGACAAGCATGCAAACTATGTTGCACAGTTGAGGAAAGACTGAGTGAGAGGGTTTGTTGGGGCAGAGAAAGGTTCCTGTCAGAAAGAGAAGGATTATGGGGCGAAGTTCTTCCCCGACCTTACTCTTTCATCATCTGCCCAGCATCAGTCTTCTTACTTCTTGAATCCCCTCCCCCATCCTGTTCAGGAAAAGTGCATAGGAGAGTGTGCCTTTCTTTGGTACAACCAAAGTTGTTTACATATTATATACAGTTAGGGTTACCATATGGCTCCAGAAAAAGGAGGACACATTGATCCAGTCCGGGTTCCCTGTTGCTGTTTTTTGTTGGGGGGTGGGGGATGTTGGTTGGAGGCTGCTAAGATGCCTATCATTTCTCTTGTGATTCCTTATTCTGTGTTTGGTTAAAGTTTGTCATAAGTACATAAGCACATAAGTAGTGCCATACTGGGAAAGACCAAAGGTCCATCTAGCCCAGCATCCTGTCACCGACAGTGGCCAATCCAGGTCAAGGGCACCTGGCACGCTCCCCAAACGTAAAAACATTCCAGACAAGTTATACCTAAAAATGCGGAATTTTTCCAAGTCCATTTAATAGCGGTCTATGGACTTGTCCTTTAGGAATCTATCTAACCCCTTTTTAAACTCCGTCAAGCTAACCGCCCGTACCACGTTCTCCGGCAACAAATTCCAGAGTCTAATTACACGTTGGGTGAAGAAAATTTTCTCCGATTCGTTTTAAATTTACCACACTGTAGCTTCAACTCATGCCCTCTAGTCCTAGTATTTTTGGATAGCGTGAACAGTCGCTTCACATCCACCCGATCCATTCCACTCATTATTTTATACACTTCTATCATATCTCCCCTCAGCCGTCTCTTCTCCAAGCTAAAAAGCCCTAGCCTTCTCAGCCTCTCTTCATAGGAAAGTCGTCCCATCCCCACTATCATTTTCGTCGCCCTTCGCTGTACCTTTTCCAATTCTACTATATCTTTTTTGAGATACGGAGACCAGTACTGAACACAATACTCCAGGTGCGGTCGCACCATGGAGCGATACAACGGCATTATAACATCCGCACACCTGGACTCCATACCCTTCCTAATAACACCCAACATTCTATTCGCTTTCCTAGCCGCAGCAGCACACTGAGCAGAAGGTTTCAGCGTATCATCGACGACGACACCCAGATCCCTTTCTTGATCCGTAACTCCTAACGTGGAACCTTGCAAGACGTAGCTATAATTCGGGTTCCTCTTACCCACATGCATCACTTTGCACTTGTCAACATTGAACTTCATCTGCCACTTGCACGCCCAATCTCCCAGTCTCGCAAGGTCCTCCTGTAATCGTTCACATTCCTCCTGCGACTTGACGACCCTGAATAATTTTGTGTCATCGGCGAATTTAATTACCTCACTAGTTATTCCCATCTCTAGGTCATTTATAAATACATTAAAAAGCAACGGACCCAGCACAGACCCCTGCGGGACCCCACTAACTACCCTCCTCCACTGAGAATACTGGCCACGCAATCCTACTCTCTGCTTCCTATCTTTCAACCAGTTCTTAATCCATAATAATACCCTACCTCCGATTCCATGACTCTGCAATTTCTTCAGGAGTCTTTCGTGCGGCACTTTGTCAAACGCCTTCTGAAAATCCAGATATACAATATCAACCGGCTCCCCATTGTCCACATGTTTGCTTACCCCCTCAAAAAAATGCATTATATGCATATATGACTGAGCTATTGTGCTAGAGTTTCTCCGAGAACAAGCAAGTCTATCTATTCTCACAAGTGGTTGACCAGGTGAGCTCAGTTCTTTTTCTACCATAATGAGGACAGGGTGGTTTTGTTTTTTTTTACTGTCTCCTCACATTGCTTGGTCCAAAGAGCTTCTTTTTGTGCCTTCCGGCATTTTTTCGACCCTTATTATGTTCCTGTTTGTGGAACCTCCTCTTATTTTGTTCCTTTATTCTCTTAATTTATTTTTTTCCATGATTTTAAGTTTCCTTGTTTTTCTGTCATCACACAGCCAATTTTAGATCTTGACCGGCTGGGTTCTCTCTCTTTATTTTTCTGTTACCTTGTTCCTTTTTCAGGCACCATCGCTTTATTTAATTTAGCCTTGGAAGTTTTTCTGTTCATGTACTCAAAGATTCCCAGTGGCTTCAAGCACTGTACCCGGTGAAATCAGACAGACAATCTCTAGGAAAGACACCCATTCTTGGTGTCTTCAGTGTCTTGTGCCCAACCACAGCCCAGTTGTGTACTCTCTTCGTATGAAGAAGAGAACCCAGGTTTCCAGAGAGGCTCAATGCGAGAAGATTTTCAGAGCCAAGTTTGGTTCCTTGATGTTGGCATCTATGTCGAGCATCGCTCTGGCATTGGGAGTAAGCATGGCTGCTGCTAGACCCTTAGACACTGAGAGCTGTGATGCATCAAGTGGGTCTCCACCTGCCTCAAGGCCTCCTGCTGTGCAGAGCCCCTGGGAATGTCCACAGTCAGATCTGACCCTTAGGCAATGTGAGGATTTGACGTTGTCCTCATCAGCACCAAGGAGCCTCGATGACAAGCTTTGGGCTAAGGCCAAGAAGCATTGTCATTGATTGCCCTCAACACATGGTGCCGGGAGCTCTGGGGCATTGAGGGAATTGGTACCTGAGAAGTGTCAGCGCCTGGAGGAACATTCCCCCTCCGTACAGGAGATGCCGATGCTTCAGTTTCTCAGCAGTCGAGACCCAGCTCCTGTATCTATTCCAGAGGTTCTTCAATATACTCCTGAGCTGGCACCCCAGCCTTTCCCAATGTCAGCTCTCAATAAGCGTATCCAGGTCTTGCTCCCCGAGCTGCTGGATGGCCTATTGCAACGGTGTGGATTGGCATCCGGGGTGCTTGTGCTAACCCTTCCTGTTGCAGCTCCGTTTGACCCTCAGCCTGCGGTGAAGCCTCCAACACTGACACTGTGTGTGGCCCCGGTGTTGACTGCCACCCAAACCAGCACTCCCTCGATGTCAGTGGAGGAAGCTTCACTGGAGCCAAGGCAGGAACCGGCTCCTCCATATCGAGGCAGGTTCGGTCTCGACAATCCCACCTGGAGGTATGGTCTGACACCGAAGAGGAACACTCTTGGGATTCAGAGGAGGATCCAAGGTACTTTTCCTCAGATGAGTCCTATGGAATTCCCTCTAAACCCTCCCCTCCACTTGAAAGAAAAAAGTCTCCCCCAGAGAGCATTTAATTTCTTTCTTTTGTCAAGAAAATGGCTGATGCCATTCCATTTCCATAGGAAGTGGAGGACGAGCCCAGGGCCAAGATGCTCAAGGTCCTGGACTACATGTCTCCTCCTAGGAAGGCTGTGACTGTCCCTCTCCATGAAGTACTCCAGGAAGTCCTCGTCCGGAATTGGGAGTCCCCTCTGTTGGTCCCAGTACTGCCCAAGAGGGTCGATAGCATGTACCAGATCCACAACACACTTGGATTTGAGAGGCCTCAGTTGCCTCACAATTCCATGGTAGTGGAATCCACCCTCAAAAGAGCCAGAAGTTCTAGGAACTGCCTCAGCTCCCCCAGGCAGAGAGGAAGATGTTCCAGGCCTCTATGCTTGTGTCACATGTCCAGTCTTATCAGCTCTTCACGAATGTGTATTTGCAAGACTCGGTGTGCAAGATGCTGGACTTAGCTGACATGCTCCCACCACAGCAAGCTGAGTCACGTCGTCAGTTGGCCAAGCAGCAGTTCTTGGCCAGGGGTGCTTATGACACTTTTGATTTGGTATCCAGAATCTCTGCCCAAAGATAGCAATGTGCAGACTCTCATGGCTGCATGTTTCTGACTTGGAACAGTCAGTTCAGCAGAGGTTGGTGGATGCCCCATGCCGGGGGGGATAACCTTTTTGGAGAGAAGGTTGAAGAGGTCGCTGACAAAATCAAAAAGCATACCAATTCTTTTCTCTCCCACCAGATGCCTTCTGCATCTGCCTCCACAGCTAGGAAGTCTTTTGGCAAGTCGAGTAGGGGTCCTTATTACTCACAGAGGCATAGGTACGCTACTGTCTTCTCACCAGCCTGTTCAGGCTCAGCCCCAGTGTGCAAGTTCTCGTCAACAGCATGCGCCCAAGGTCAAGGGATGAGCTTTTGAATGGCTCCAGTAGAGCATAGCCATTGTCAAAGTGCCCATCTCGGATGACTTGCTGATCAGAGCCAAGAACAGACATTTTACTTTCACTGGCTTCCTAAGTTCAAGCTTCTCAGCAGGTCACGGCTCAGCAGATGTTGAGGCTCTTGTGCCACATGGCGTCCACAGTGTACGTAACACCCATGACACGTCTTCACATGAGATTAGCCCAATGGACCCTGGCTTCTCAGTAGTATCAAGCCACAGGGAATCTGGAAAATGTCATCCAAGTGTCCTCAGAGCTTATTTGCTCACTTCACTGGTGGACCATTTGATCCAATTCGACTCTGGGACTTCCACTCCAAATACTTCAGCCACAAAAGGTACTGATGAGAGATGCATTCCTCCTGGTTTGGGGAGCTCTTGTGGATGGGCTCCACACTCAAGGTGTTTGGTCTGCCCAGGAAATGAATCTTAAGATCAATCTCCTGGAGCTCTGGAAAATCTGGAACGCTCTAAAGGCTTTCTGAGATCAGCTGTCTTATCTAATTGTGCTCATTCAGACAGACAACCAGGTTGCTATACACGGACGGGGAGAGGGATCTTGGGGTGATAGTATCTGAGGACCTGAAGGCGATGAAACAGTGCGACAAGGCGGTGGCGGTAGCTAGAAGATTGCTAGGCTGTATAGAGAGAGGAGTGATCAGCAGAAGAAAGGAGGTTTTAATGCCCCTGTATAAGACGTTGGTGAGGCCCCACCTGGAGTATTGTGTTCAGTTTTGGAGGCCGTATCTTGCGAAGGATGTTAAAAAAATGGAAGCGGTGCAAAGGAAAGCTACGAGGATGGTATGGGATTTACGTTCCAAGACTTATGAAGAGAGGCTTGCCGACCTGAACATGTACACCCTGGAGGAAAGGAGGAACAGGGGTGATATGATACAGACATTCAAATATTTGAAAGGTATTAATCCGCAAACGAATCTTTTCCGGAGATGGGAAGGCGGTAGAACGAGAGGACATGAAATGAGATTGAAGGGGGGCAGACTCAGGAAAGATGTCAGGAAGTATTTTTTCACGGAGAGGGTGGTGGACGCTTGGAATGCCCTCCCACGGGAGGTGGTGGAGATGAAAACGGTAACGGAGTTCAAACATGCGTGGGATATGCATAGAGGAATCCTGTGCAGAAGGAATGGATCCTCAGAAGCTTAGCTGAAATTGGGTGGTGGAGCAGTTGGGGGGAAGAGGGGGGTGGTTGGGAGGCGAGGATAGGGGAGGGCAGACTTATACAGTCTGTACCAGAGCCGGTGATGGGAGGCGGGACTGGTGGTTGGGAGGCGGGTAATACTGCTGGGCAGACTTGTGTGGTCTGTGCCCTGGGGGGGACAGGTACAGATTCAAGGTAGGGTATACACATATGAGTTTGTCTTGGGCAGACTGGATGGACCATGCAGGTCTTTTTCTGCCGTCATCTACTATGTTACTATGTTACTATGTATTACACCGACAAGCAGGGAGACACCGGATCAGGAGGTTGTCCAGATGTGTCATTGGGGTCGCAAACATGGCATGTACCTGTGAGCCACTTATCTGGCGGGCAAAAACAACAGTCTGGCCTACAGACTGATCAGGGTTATGCAACCGCACGAGTGTTCTCTCAGCATTACTGTTAGCCACAAAATCTTCCAAGCATGGGGAATCCCCTCAGTGGATCTCTTTGCCACTCAAATCAATCACAAAGTCCCTCAATTCTGTTCCAGGCTTCAGGCCCACAACAGACTAGCATCGGATGCCTGCCTTCTCCATTGGGAGGACAGCTCTGCTGTATGCATATCCTCTCATACCTCTTGTGAAGAAGACTTTGCTGAAACTCAAGCAAGACTGAGGAACCATGACTCTGATCATGCTGTACTGGCCTAGGCAGATCTGGTCCAATTTACTCCTGGAGTTATCCTCTGAAGAACTGTGGAGATTGGAATGTTTTCCGACTCTCATCACGCAGAACAAGGTGTCACTTTTATATTCCAACCTCCAGTCTCTGGCTCTCACAGCTTGAATGTTGAGAGCCTAGAATTTGCTTCCTTGGGACTTTCGGAGGGTGTATCCCAGGTCTTGCTGGCTTCTAGGAAAGACTGCACTAAGAGGTGCTATTCTTTCAAATGGAAGAGGTTTGCCATCTGGTGTGAGAGCAAGGTCCTAGATCTCCTTGCTTGCTCTACACAGATCCTGCTTGAATACCTTCTAAACCTATCTGAGTCTGGTCAAGACCAACTCCGTAAGGGTTCATCTCAATGCAATTAGTGCTTATCATCATCATCATGTAGAAGGTAAACCCATCTCTGGACAGCCTCTAGTTGTTCAATTCATGATAGGTTAAAGCCCCCTGTAAAACCTCCACCAGTGTCATGGGACCACAACGTCTTTCTCATCCAACTGATGAAAGCTCCTTTTGATGGATTCCTGCCATCTGGAAGATCATTTTCTTGGTGGCTGTTACTTCAGCTCGTAGGGTCATGTGGATTACTGCAATGGAGTATATATGGGCTACAACGATCAAATCCTAAAAAAACTACAAATATCACAAAACACTGCTGCTAGATTGATCTACAGTAAAAAGAGGTTTGAAAGAGTGAGTCTACACTGGCTCCCAATTAAGGCACATCTAATCTTTAAGATACGCTCCTAACCTATAGGCTAATCTATGGCCTGGCCCCCGAATACATGACTGACCTCATTAGCCTACCACTACGAAACATAAGCCCGGAAAAGAGAAACTACCTCACCCTCTACTACACCAAATGTCAGAACTCAAGATACAAATCAGTCTATGCGTCGGCTTTCTAATTTATTTGCATGAAGAACTGGAATATGCTTCCCAAGGATATAAGACAAATAACTATTTGATCTTCCACAAACACCTTAAAGCCTTCTTTAAGAACTTCTTCTAAGAAAATAAACTGTAATGACTAAGCTACACTTGCAACACTCCAATTGTCACCTCAGTCCACTATGCATAGAGCCTTGCGTTAGCCCAGGCAATTTAAGTTAGTAACACAAGCTGTAACAATTTTGTTCTATTGTAAGCCACATTGAAACAATGCTGTATTGGAAAATATGAGATATAAATGCCGAAATAAAATAAATACATAAATAAAAGCATAAAAGGCGTCTTTGTGCCTTTATAAAATAAGTACTGAGAACTAGCCCTAATAGCACACAAATTTACACCTGCTCCAAGGCAAGTGTAAATATGAATATGTTCTCTATGCAGATGTGTACAAATTTTATACAGTACATGCGCACATTGCAACTTCATGCCTTCTCCACCCAAATTGCGCCCACAAGATAGTGCACATATAAATACGTGCATTCTTTTCAGCATACATACACAGGCATTTTATAAAGACCTTTTACACAAGTAAAGTCTGTTTTTGGAAAACCATTTTTAGGGAAAAAGCTCTAAATAAATCAAAATCTGATGCAAATATTTCATAGATCTGTATAGTTTTTATATAAATCTGCAAAAGGTTTTTGTCAGAATTGTGTATAGATCTTTAAAAAAGATGTGCAAACTAATTAAATGAACTAATGAATTTTGTATGGGTTTATTACATTGTTTCAGAAGTGTCTTATAAGTTTGTACATCCTTATCCATGATGCAGCATTTCTGCGACTAAGTGAAATGATCCCCAACCAGCAGTATTCCAGCAGCTCAGTGTTAACCTTATAATGTAATGTTATCATAAGTGGATTTGAGGGAATTTGATATTTTTTTGTTTTGGTGCTTGACAGGTGAACAACAATGGAGTTGTGTCCTTTGGAGCTCCTGTTTCCACTTACACCCCAGATGCATTTCCCCTAGCAGATGGGAGAGCTTTTGTTGCTCCATACTGGGCTGATGTGAACAATGAGATCACCGGGACTGTTTACTATAGAGAAAGCAATGACCCTCAGATGCTGCAGAGAGTCACCCAGGACATCAATAAGTACTTCCCCAATCTGCCATTCTCAGCCACATGGATATTCATAGCTACCTGGAACAAAGTGGCATATTTTGGCTCTGTGTCAAACAAGGTAAGATAAACCTAGCAAATGACAGCTCTCAGTTTATTTCCTTTTATTTTGATGAGTTTCACAGTTATAGAACTGGCTTGAAAACAGATATACAGTAAGATAACAAAGTACAAAATCAGCAAGTTATAAGAAAAATTTTGCAATTTTGTTCTCCAGGGAGCTTATCATAGTAAACATAGTAAATGACGGCAGATAAAGACCTGTACGGTCCATCCAGTCTGCCCAACAAGATAAACTCATTTTACATGGTATGTGATACTTTATATGTATACCCGAGTTTGATTTGTCCTTGCCTTTCTCAGGGCACAGACCGTAGAAGTCTGCCCAGTACTGTTCTTGTACTAAGTTCTGAAGCTAACATCGAAGCACCTTAAAATTTACACTCCAGCCCATCCCTATCTATTCAGTCACGATCAGGGCGTAGACCGTAGAAGTCTGCCCAGCTCCCGTTTTGTTTCCAATTATTGGCGTCGCCACCCAATCTCCGCTAAGATTCCACGGAACCATTCCTTCTAAACAGGATTCCTTTGTGTTTATTCCACGCATGTTTGAATTCCATTACCATTTTCATCTCCACCACCTCCCACGGGAGGGCATTCCACATATCCACTCTCTCCATGAAAAAATACTTCCTAATGTCCTTAACCTTTAGTTAACCTGCTTTACCTCCCCCGCGGGAGCTTCGGCCGGCTCAAATTTGAGAGTAGAGACCACTTGATCAATAAGCTCCGAGAGCTCCTCCCTATGAAAGATGCGGACCACTGAAGGATCCTCCCCTGGAACCGCGTTGTCCTGCTCTGCAGCAGAGTCCAAAGGGCCATCCTCCCCAAGCTCACTGAGGACACCGTCCGAAGCGCCTGGAGAGTAACACTCCCCCTCATCTACCCCCATGGGCCAGCACCCCCAACAGCAAAAAAGGCAGAGGCCAAAGTACTAGGGGTTTTTTTTTTCTTTGTTTTTTTTTTTTTGTTTGTTTATTAATTTTCACTTTTAACAAGAATACATTTGTTTTGAAATACAGCAATAGTTGGTTAATCAGAAATTAATAACTCTTCATATAAACAATAAAGCAAGAGAAAGTATTAACATACTTTTCAAAATCTTATCAAACAGAATCTTCATGCTTCCTTAGACCCCATTTAAAATCATGCGGCGATCAGAGTTAGGGAAGAATTTTTCATATCTATACACAAAAGAAACTAGGAGGCGTAAATACTCCCATTTGCTTTAGCTATTTACAATTGCTTAGAATCTAGAAATGAAACATTTGCACGGGTAGGCGAGGAAAAACAACCCGCCTATCTCTAACGTTCTTACTTTCAGTGCTAAAAAAGCTTTCCTTCTCTGTTGGGTCGATTTTGTAACATCAGGGAAGATGTGTACTTTCACCCCACCAAAACGAGTTTGTAAGTTTTTAAAATAGAGTCTCATAATGTTGTTCAAGTCCTGTTCAAAAATGAAAGAAACTATCAAAGTTGACCCAGTGGCATAGCCAAGGGTGAGCCTGGGTGGGCCCAGGCCCACCCACTTTGAGCTCAGGCCTACTCAGTAGCAACACACCTATGATGTGGCTGGCAGGGATCCCCAAGCTCCACCAGCCGAAAACTCCCAACAACTGTCCCTCCTGCATATCTTGTAAACAGAAGATCTTGGCCTGCAGCGAGCAGCGACTGACACATACTGTTCACACCAGCCCCACAGCCTTCCCTTTGATGTATTCCTGCCTATATGGAAACAGGAAGTTGCATCAGAGAGAAGGCTGTGGAGCCAACATGAGCAGTGTGTATTAGTTGCTGTTAGCTGCCGGTGAAAATCTGCTATTTAAAAGGTATGCAGGGAAGGGGGGATGTTTGAGAGACCATATCACATGCAGGAGAGAGAGGGAGAGATGAAATCACTCGTTGGACAGGGTGGAATTCTGCCCACCTATCTTGGACCCAGGCCCACCCAAAATTGGGTGTCTGGCTACGCCCCTGAGTTGACCGCTCTGCTTTTTCATCCACTGAAGACTCTAATATTGCTGAGATCTTCTCAAGGTCTAAATTGGCGTGTAATTCATCTTGTTTTTTCCCTTTCTCTCCTTTGGGACTTGGGATATAATAAATCTTGTTTACAGGCGGCACCGCTTCCAGGGGCATTTTTAAGACTTCATTTGGGTATCTTTTGAACAAATCATAAGGATTAATCCCCAGGAGTTTGGGAAAATGCAATAAACGCAAATTTAATCTTCTGTTGAAGTTCTCAATTTGTTCCAGCTTTCTTTGAATATCTGCATTATCTTTAACCACACCAAATTTAAATTCTTGAAAAGAGTCTACTTTATTCTGAAGATCAGTTACTTTTTCAGCAATATCTGTTTTTAACTGGTCAGCTTTAGAATTCAATTCTTGAAATTTTTTTCCAAAAGTACTCACTTCTCCTGATGTTCGTTGTAATGTCGCGTCCATTTTATTCAGCATTGTCCATATCATTGCCAGGTTTACCTCCTTCAATGTTCCTAGTGATCTTTCTTCTGCTTTCGGCGATTGCCCCGACGTTTCCTGCCCCTCACTAGCAGTTTCGCCCACAACACTTCCGGTGGGGCGTCCCTGTTCATCAGGCTCCGTCATAGACGCCGGGCATGGAGGTTTCACAATTGCAGGTGGAGAGAGAGATATTTCTTCGCCTTGTAGGGCCTCCGCTTCCCCAGAGAACCCCGCTAAAGGCTCCGTATCTCCTGTTATATGGGAGACTGGCACAAAAAAGTGTTTGATACCCGATTGAGGCACCGTGGGAGTCGAGGTAGGTGGGGGAACTACCCGCGTTACCCCCTTTCTTTTTGTATGTGGCATTCTGCTTGGAAGTATTTTACTACCAGATCGGGCTCAGAGCTACTGTTCCGTGCGTCTTGCTACGCCGCCATCTTGGATCGCCTTTTTTCTTTGTTTTAATTCAGAAGAAAGCTATCCTTATCAAAGGTTAAACCAACAAATTCCTCCTCCAAGGACACCTCCCTGGGCCTACAAGACCAGCAAAGACTGCACGTCCAAGCATCTCCTGGTAGTCTGAGAAATACTGGCTGGCTACTGCACAGGTTTCTTAGAAATACAGAGCAGTGTCTGAGCATTGTATATCTGTTAGTAGGCGTGCATGACGCAAGCATCTTGACCAGTTTGGATAGCTAAGGAAAATTCCTTTTCTCTCAACTTTGACCTTTCAAGAGTTAGGCTGTAAGACCAAGGGGGACAGATCTTCCATCACAATAGGTGACTTGGCAGCCAGATAGGGGGAGTCTATTTGAAGACATACGAGATCTGCATATTAAGGCGAGATCTGCATATTAAGGCTTTCTTGACCAGTGTGGAGCTACAAGACTTACTGGTCCCTGATAACAAGCAGCAAACAAATTCATTGACTGGTCATAAACTGAATAGAGGACTTCAATGCCCTTCTCTAAACTCCTTCCAACAGCTCAAGAACCTGCTGACTTTGGCACTGTTTCTGGTACCCATTAGGTCCATCACTGGGACACCCCACAGCAAAGTTATTAATGTGAATGCCTCTCTAGAAAGTTGCTACTCTCCCAGATCCAGGAGTTTCTGCTGGGGAAGTCCACTTGAGTGTTCAAAGTGCCCGATATATGAGCTGCTGAAATTAGAGAAGCATGCTTCACCCTTTGCAAGAGCAAGTGGGCTTCCTTTGCTAAGCAAGTGCTCCTCACTCTTCCTTTGTCCGTTGACATTAAAGACTGCTGTTACGTTAATCAGAATTCTCACTGCACTACCCTGAAGCAAATGTTTGAAAGCCTGTAATGCTTTTCCAACTGTTCTCAGCTCCAGACGACTAATGGTGTTCCAGCCGATGCCTCCTGCTCTAATGACCCTGGGTTGTGTGAAGTCTAAAGAAACCCAAGCCAGTAAGGCTGGCATCCACTGTCACTACTAACCAGTTTGGAGGAGCAAGAGGAACCCCTTTTGAAGGCTGGATGTCTAAAGCTACCAGAAGAGCGGCACTTCGCTGGAATGATCTCAGGAAGATGAAAGTTGTAGTCCAGAGTAGTGGGGGACCATTGATTCAGCAAAGACACTTGAAGCAGTCACATGATATTTCACCCCAAGGGAGCATATCCTATGTGAATACCATGGTTCTTAGGACTTGAACGTAATCCCATGCACTGGGAGGAGGTGGCGGCTTATTTGCGCCTGACTTTTTGAGTGGTATTGGAAGGAAAACTTTCCTGTCCAAGGTATTGAACAAGATGCCCTACTATTTGAGAGACTGAGCGAGAGTTCAGCGACTATGCAAGGTTGACCATCCTGCTTATTTTTGAATGAGGACAGCCATCTTCCGACACAAATCGGGAGATGGCCGGCCATCTCCTAAACCCGGCCAAATCGGTATAATCGAAAGCCGATTTTGGCCAGCTTCAACTGCTTTCCATTGCGGAGCGGGTCAAACTTCAAGGGGGTGTGTTGGCAGGGTACAGAAGGTGGGACGGGGGCGTGGTTACGAGATGGCCGGCTTCGCCCGATAATGGAAAAAAGAAAGCCGGCCCTGATGAGAATTTGGCCGACTTTACTTGGTCCCTTTTTGTTCACGACCAAGCTTCAAAAAGGTGCCCAAACTGACCAGATGACCACCGGAGGGAATCGGGGATGAACTCCCCTTACTCCCCCAGTGGTCACCAACCACCTCCCACCCTAAAAAAATTTTAAAAACATTTTTTTGCCAGCCTCTATGCCAGCCTCAAATGTCATACCCAGCTCCATGACAGCAGTATGAAGGTCCCTGGAGCAGTTTTTAGTGGGTGCAGTGCACTTAAGGCAAGTGGACCCAGGCCCATCCCCCTACCTGTTACACTTGTGGTGGTAAATGTGAGTCCTCCAACCCCCCCCCCCCAAACCCACTGTACCCACATGTAGGTGCCCCCCCTTCATCCCTAAGGGCTATGGTAGTGGTGTACAGTTGTGGGGAGTGGGTTTTGAGGGGGATTTGGGGGGCTCAGCAACAAGGTAAGGGAGGTATGCACCTGGGAGCTATTTTTGAAGTCCACTGCAGTGCCCCCTAGGGTGCCCAGTTGGTGTCCTGGCATGTGAGGGGGATCAGTGCACTACAAATGCTGGCTCCTCCCACGACATAATGCCTTGGATTTGGCCGGGTTTGAGATGGCCGCCATTAGTTTCCATTATCACTGAAGCCGGCCCAAATGTAGAGATTTGGCCGGCTCCAACCGTATTATCGAAACGAAAGATGGCCGGCCATCTTGTTTCGATAATATGGTCGGGACGCCGCTTTATGGGGCCGGCCTTGAAGATGGCCACCCTTATAGATGGCCAGCCCCGTTCAATTATGCCCCTCCATATCACCTAAGGATTGAAGCAAACTGATTACTCTGGAAGTAACTTAAAGGCTCTTTTGGTAAGATGACGTTCTTAAACGGTTGTCCAGATAAGGGTGAACAGGAAATTATTTTTGAAGGATGGTTGCCACAACTACTAATATTTTTACATAAGTGTTAGTAGTTGTCCCAGTATTGCCATACTGGGACAGACCGAAGGTCCATCAAGCCCAGCATCCTGTTTCCAAAAGTGACCAATCCAGGTTACAAGTAACCTGGTAAGATCCCAAAACGGTACAATACATCTTATGGGCAACATTCTGGGGAAGGGGGAGCCTATTCCGAAACGATGGGCTCCATCTTAACCAGGGTGGGACCAGGCTGCTGGCGTCGGCATTCAAAAAAGAGATAGAGCAGCTTTTAAACTAGATATGGGGGAAAGGCCGACAGTCGCACAACAGCGCATGGTTCGGGGTAAGGTATCTTGCAAGGATACCTCACAAACAGGGAAGGTAGGGTTTCTGGATAGTGAAGTTGCACAAGAGACCGTGGTAGGCCAGGTGCCTTTAAATACAACTAAAGATCAGACAAAAGATGGGTAATCAATAGTGTCAAGCACTAAGCATCATGCAAATAGGAACAACAAACATACTCTGAAATGTCTACATGCAAATGCTAGGAGTCTAAGAAATAAGATGGAAGAGTTGGAATATATTGCACTAAATGAAAAATTGTATATAGTAGGCATTACCGAGACCTGGTGGAAGGAGGATAACCAGTGGGACACTGTCATACCGGGGTACAAAGTATATTGTAGTGATAGGGTGGACCAGACTGGTGGAGGGGTAGCATTGTATATTAACGAGAGCCTTGACTCAGATAGATTACAAATTCAGCAGGACACAAATCACACCTTTGAATCATTGTGGGTTGAAATTCCATGTAGAAAAGGGAAAAGGACGGTGATAGGAGTGTACTACCGTCCGCCTCGCTAGGATGAGCAGGAGGACGCAGAAATGATAAAAGGAATCAGAGACGCAAACAAAATGGGCAATGCGATAATAATGGGTGACTTCAATTATCCAAATATAGGCTGGGCAAATGTGACATCGGGACATGCTAGAGAGGTACAATTCCTTGATGAAATCAAGGACAGCTTTATGGAGCAGCTGGTGCAGGAGCCAACGAGAGAAGAAAAAATTTTAGACTTGGTCCTTAGTGGAGCGCATGATCTGGTGAGGAACGTTATGGTACTGGGGCCGCTTGATAACAGTGATCATAATATGATCAGTTTTGATATCGACCTTGAAGTAACTATACATAGGAAGTCAAATATGTTAGTACTACTACTACTACTTATCATTTCTATAGCGCTACTAGACGTACGTAGCGCTGTACACTTGAACATAAAGAGACAGTCCCTGCTCGACAGAGCTTACATTCTAATTAGGACAGACAAACAGGACAAACAAGAGATAAGGGAATATTAAGGTGAGGATGATAAAATAAGGGTTCTGAACAAGTGAATAAGGGTTAGGAGTGAACAGCAGCATCAAAAAGGTGGGCTTTTAGCTTAGATTTGAAGACGGCCAGAGATGGAGCTTGATGTACCGGCTCAGGAAGTCTATTCCAGGCATATGGTGCAGCAAGATAAAAGGAACGGAGTCTGGAGTTAGCGGTGGAGGAGAAGGGTGCAGATAAGAGAGATTTACCCAGTGAACGGAGTTCCCGGGGAGGAATGTAGGGAGAGATGAGAGTGGAGAGGTACTGAGGAGCTGCAGAGTGAATGCACTTATAGGTCAATAAGAGGAGTTTGAACTGTATGCGGAAACGGATAGGAAGCCAGTGAAGTGACTTGAGGAGAGGGCTAATATGAGCATAACGACCCTGGCGGAATATTATTCGTGCAGCAGAATTTTGAACAGATTGAAGAGAAGAGAGATGGCTAAGTGGGAGACCTGTGAGAAGCAAGTTGCAATAGTCTAAGCGAGAGGTGATGAGGGTTTTAGTAGTGTGCTCAGAAAGGAAAGGGCGAATTTTGCTGATATTATAGAGAAAGAAACGACAGGTTTTAGCAGTCTGTTGAGTATGTGCAGAGAAGGAGAGAGAGGAGTCGAAGATGACCCCAAGGTTACGAGCTGATGAGACAGGAAGGATGAGAGTGTTATCCACAGAAATAGCGTTTAACTTTAAAAAAGGAGACTATGATAAAATGAGAAGAACGGTTAAGAAAAAACTTAGAGGGGCAACTGAGAGGGTAAAAACTGTACAACAGGCGTGGATGCTATTCAAAAATACCATCCTGGAGGCCCAGGCCAAACATATTCCGCGAATTAGAAAAGACAGACAGAAGTCCAAAAGACAGCTGGCATGGTTAAAAAATGAGGTGAAGGAAGCTATTAAGGCTAAAAGAAATGCCGCTAACTACCTTTTCCATTGAGAATACTGACCATTTAACCCTACTCTCTGTTTTCTATCTTTTAACCAGTTTTTAATCCACTACCTCCTATCCCAAGACTCTGCAATTTCCTTTGGAGTCTTTCATGAGGTACTTTGTCAATTGCCTTTTGAAAATCCAGACACACAGTATCAAGCAGCTCACCTTTATTTACATGTTTGTTCACCCCGTTAAAGAAATGTAATAAATTGGTGAGGCAAGATTTCCCTTGACTAAATCTGTATTGGCTTTGTCTTATTCATCTATGCTTTTAAATATGCTCTGAATAATTCTGTTCTTTATAACAGTCCCTACCATTTTGCCCGGCGTCAGGCTCACCGGTCTATATTTCCCAGATCACCTCAAACTGTTTAAAAAAACAAAATTGGTGTTACATTAGCCCCCCCTCCAATCTTTAATTTTAAAGATAGTTTTGCAAGTTCATTTTTCAATTCTATCACTACTCTTGGATGAATACCATCCGGTCCAGGAGATTTGCTACTCTTCAATTTGTCAAATTGCACTACATCTTCCAGGTTTATAGAAATTTCATTCAGTTTTTCTGACTCCTCAGCTTTGAATACCATTTCTGGCACTGGTATCTCTCCCAAATCTTCCTCAGTGAAGACAGAAGCAAAGAATTCATTTAATCTCTCCGCTATGGCCCGCGTGCCCCTTTTACCCCTCGATCATCCAGTGGTCCAACTGAATCTTTTGCTCGTTTCTTGCTTTTAATATACCTTAAAAAGTTTGTACTATGTGTTCTTGCCTCGAACGCAATCTTTTTTTTCCAAAGTCCCTCTTTGCCTTCCTTATCAGTGCTTTGCATGTGACTTGCCATTCCTTAAGCCTTCTTATTATTTTCAGTCAGATCCTTCTTCCATTTTCTGATGGATTTTCTTTTAGCTCTAATAACTTCCTTCACCTCACTTTTTAACCATGCCAGCTGTCATTTAGCCTTTGTTCCTCCTTTAATATATGGAATATAACTGGCCTGGGCTTTTAGGATGGTATTGTTGAACAGCGTACATGCCGGATGTAAATGTTTGACCTTCACAGCTGCTCCTTTGAATTTTTTTTATTATAGACTCCTTGTTGAAAGTTAAATGCTAACCTATTGGATTTCCTGTGTGTACTTACTCCAAAGCCAATAAGTACATAAGTAATGCCACACTGGGAAAAGACCAAGGGTCCATCGAGCCCAGCATCCTGTCCACGACAGCGGCCAATCCAGGCCAAGGGCACCTGGCAAGCTTCCCAAACGTACAAACATTCTATACATGTTATTCTTGGAATTGTGGATTTTTCCCCAGTCCATTTATTAGCGGTTTATGGACTTGTCCTTTAGGAAACCGTCCAACCCCTTTTTAAACTCTGCTAAGCTAACCGCCTTCACCACTTTCTCCGGCAACGAATTCCAGAGTTTAATTATATGTTGAGTGAAAAAAAGTTTCTCCGATTTGTTTTAAATTTACTACACTGTAGTTTCATCGCATGCCCCCTAGTCCTAGTATTTTTGGAAAGCGTGAACAGACGCTTCACATCCACCTGTTCCACTCCACTCATTATTATATATACCTCTATCATGTCTCCCCTCAACCGTCTCTTCTCCAAGCTGAATAGCCCTAGCCTCCTTAGTCTTTCTTCATAGGGAAGTCGTCCCATCCCCGCTATCATTTTAGTCGCCCTTCGCTGCACCTTTCCAATTCTACTATATCTTTCTTGAGATGCGGCGACCAGAATTGAACACACTACTCAAGGTGCGGTCGCACCATGGAGCGATACAACGGCATTATAACATCCTCACACCTGTTTTCCATACCTTTCCTAATAATACCCAACATGTCTATTCGCTTTCCTAGTCGCAGCAGCACACTGAGCAGAAGGTTTCAGCGTATTACGACGACGACACCCAATCCCTTTCTTGGTCCGTAACTCCTAACGTGGAACCTTGCATGACGTACCTATAATTCGGGTTCTTTTTTCCCACATGCATCACCTTGCACTTGCTCACATAAACATCATCTGCCATTTAGCCGCCCAGTCTCCCAGTCTCATAAGGTCCTCTTGTAATTTTTCACAATCCTGTCGCGATTTAACAACTTTGAATAACTTTGTGTCATCAGCAAATTTAATTACCTCGCTAGTTACTCCCATCTCTAAATCATTATAAATATATTAAAAAGCAGCAGTCCTAGCACAGACCCCTGAGGAACCCCACTAACTACCCTTCACCATTGTGAATACTGCCCATTTAACCCCACTCTCTGTTTCCTATCCTTCAACCAGTTTTTAAATCCACAATAGGACATTTCCTCCTATACCATGACCCTCCAATTTCCTCTGTAGCCTTTCATGAGGTACCTTGTCAACACGCCTTTTGAAAATCCATATACACATATCAACCAGTTCCCCTTTGTCCACATGTTTGTTTACTCCTTCAAAGAATGAAGTAAATTGGTCGGCAAGATTTCCCCACACAAAAGCCGTGCTGACCTCGGTCTCAGTAATCCATGTCCTCGGATGTGCTCTGTAATTTGTTTTTAATAAGAGCCTCTACCATTTTCCCCGGCACTGACGTCAGACTCACCGGCCTATAATTTCCCGGATCTCCCCTGGAGCCTTTTTTAAAATCGGCGTTACATTGGCCACCCTCCAATCTTCCGGTACCACGCTCGATTTTAAGGATAAGTTGCATATCATTAGCAGTAGCTCCGCAAGCTCATTTTTCAGTTCTATCAGTACTCTAGGATGAATACCATCCGGTCCAGGAGATTTGCTACTCTTCAGTTGCTGAACTGCCCCATTATGTCCCTCCAGGTTTACCGTGAAGTCAGTAAGTTTCTCCAACGCGTCCGCTTGAATACCATTTCAGACATCGGTATCCCACCCAAATCTTCCTCGGTGAAGACCGAAGCAAAGAATTCATTCGTCTGTCCGCTATGTCTTGTCTTCCTTGATCGCCCCTTTTATACCCCTCGGTCATCCAGCGGCCCAACCGATTCTTTAGCCGGCTTCCTGCTTTTAATATACCGCAAAAATTTTTTACTATGTTTTTTTGCCTCTAATGCTATCTTTTTCGTATCCCTCTTGGCCTTCTTTATCTGCGCCTTGCATTTGCTTTGACACTCCTTATGCTGCTTCTTGTTATTTTCAGACGGTTCCTTCTTCCATTTTCTGAAGGTGTTTCTTTTAGCCCTAATAGCTTCCTTCACCTCACTTTTCAACCAGGCCGGCTGTCTTTGGACTTCTGTCTTCTTTTCTAATTCACGGAATATGTATGGCCTGGGCCTCCAGGATGGTATTTTGAACAGCGTCCACGCCTGTTGTACAGTTTTTACTCTCTCAGTTGCCCCCCTAAGTTTTGTTTTACCGTTCTTCTCATTTTATCATAGTCTCCTTTTTTAAAGTTAAACGCTAACGTATTTGACTTTCTGTGTACAGTTACTTCAAGGTCGATATCAAAACTGATCATATTATGATCACTGTTATCAAGCGGCCCCAGTACCATAACGTTCCTCATCAGATCATGCGCTCCACTAAGGACCAAGTCTAGAATTTTTCCTTCTCTCGTCGGCTCCTGCACCAGCTGCTCCATAAAGCTGTCCTTGATTTCATCAAGGAATTGTACCTCTGTAGCGTGTCCCGATGTTACATTTACCCAGTCTATATTTGGATAATTGAAGTCACCCATTATTATCACACTGCCCATTTTGTTCGTGTCTCTGATTTCTTTTATCATTTCTGCGTCTACCTGCTCATCCTGGCGAGGCGGATGGTAGGACACTCCTATCACCGTTTTTTTCCCTTTTATACATGGAATTTCAACCCACAATGATTCAAAGGTGTGATTTGGTGTCCTGCTGGAATTTGTACTCTATCTGAGTCAAGGCTCTCGTTAATATACAATGCTACCCAGTGGTGTGCTGGATCAGGCTCTCACAGGCTCGCAAGAGCCGGTTGTTAAGTTTTACAAATTTTGGGAGCCGGTTGTTAAAGTAGGGCCCTCCATGGCTACTTTAACAACTGGCTCCCAAAATGTGGGCTTGGGCCCCCTGCTGAATTCTCTTTTACTTTGCTGGTGGGGATGCTGAGCCCTGCCAGCCAAGTAAATAGACTGCTGCTGCTCCCCACTCCTTGATTCTAGCTCTGAGCAGCAGGCTGGGACTTCTCCAGCATGTGTGAGAAGTTTCAGCATGCTGCTCAGAGCAAGACGTTGGGAGTGGTGGCAGTCCATTTATTGGCTGCCAGCAAAGGTATGCCTAGCATGCCCACATGAAGGGAGGGATGAGAGAGACGCAAGTGTTGCTCCCCCATCCCCCCCCCCCCACCCCCCCCCCCCCCCCGGGCCACCCTGCCTTCCAACTGCAGAACTGGCTACGTCCGGCGAAAGAGCCTGTTAAAAATTTACCAGCACACCCCTGATGCTACCCTCCACCAATCCGGTCCACCCTATCACTAACGATATACTTTGTACCCCGGTATGGACAGTGTCCATTGGTTATCTCCTTCTATCAGGTCTCAGTATGCCTATTATATCCAAATTTTCATTTAGTGCAATATATTCCAACTCTCCCATCTTATTTCTTAGACTCCTAGCATTTGCATAGAGACATTCAGAGTATGTTGTTGTTCTATTTGCATGATCTTAGTACCTGACACTATTGATTTGCCATCTTTGTCTGATCTTTAGTGTATTTAAGGGCACCTGGCCTACCACGGTCTGTTGTGCAACCTCAGATCCAGAACCCTATCCTTCCCTGTTTGTGAGGTATCTTTGCAAGAAACCTTTTCCTGAACCATGCACTTTGAGCGACTGTCGGCCTTCCCCCCATTTCTAGTTTAAAAGCTGCTCTATCTCCTTTTTAAATGCCGACGCCAGCAGCCTGGTCCCATCCTGGTTCAGGTGGAGCCCATCCTTTCGGAATAGGCTCCCCCTTGACCAGAATGTTGCCCAGTTCCTAACAATCTAAAACCCTCCTCCCTGCACCATCGTCTCATCCATGCATTGAGACTCCGGAGCTCTGCCTGTCTCTTGGGCCCTGCGCGTGGAACAGGTAGCATTTCAGAAAATGCTACCCTAGAGGATCTGGATTTGATCTTTCTACGTAAGAGCCTAAATTTGGCTTCCAGAACCTCTCTCCCACATTTTCCTATGTCATTGGTACCCACATGTACCAAGACAGCGGACTCCTCCCCAGCACTATCTAGAATCCTATCTAGGTGACGCGTGAGGTCCGCCACCTTCGCACCAGGCAGGCAAGTCACCAGGTGATCCTCACATCCACCAGCCACCCAGCTATCTATATGTCTAATGATCAAATCACCAACTACAACAGCTGTCCTAACCTTTCCCTCCCGGGCAGCACTTGGAGACATATCCTCGGTGCGAGAGGATAGTACATCCCCTGGTGGGCAGGTCCTGGCTACAGGAGTACTTCCTACTTCACCAGGGTGATGCTCTCCTTCTAGGAGACCTCCCTCCTCCAAGGTAGCACAAGGGCTACTAGACTAGAGGTGGGACTTCTCTACAACATCCCTGTAGGTCTCCTCTATGTACCTCTCTGTCTCCCTCAGCTCCACCAAGTCTGCTACTCTAGCCTCAAGAGAATGGACACGTTCTCTAAGAGCTAGGAGCTCTTTGCATCGGGCGCAAACATATGACATCTCACCAACTGGGAGATAATCATACATGTGACACTCAATGCAAAAGACTGGATAGCACCCCTCTCGCTGCTGGACTGCTGACTCCATCTTAGTGTTTTTTGAGTTTTTCAATAATTTAAAACTTGCTACAGTATTAAGGATATTAGCCTACTATAAAAGTTATTTTACTTTATATAGTATATTGTATGATTTATTTAGTATTTCCTTCTTAGATGGTAATGAAATGTATTTAAAACTCTGTAAGAGCACTCCTTGCTTGTTACCCTAATTACAATAACTGACTATAAATGAGGAGTTGTCCTAGGGGTGGTGGTGGGGAATACTAAATTAGATCCTGCAGTGGCTGTTAGATTCTATCGGTTAATGCTGTGGTCCAAAGCTTTTAAAACTAAGTGGAGACGACTACGGAGATTAGCTGTTAAAATTTGCTTTTTAATTTTGCCTAACACTAACCTACAATTCCTCCTTTAAACCCCAATCTTTAAGTTCCCAAAGCACAAGCAAAGTAGCGTTCACTTACCAAAGAAATGTCCTTTTCTCTCAGAACTTCTCAGAAAGAAAGTTCAGTGGGACCTTTCTTCTTTATATACTTTTGAATCTAAGGGGCCTCTTTTGAACAGGCTCTTTTAGCTGATTCAGCAACCTATGCAAGTATTCTACTTCCCCCACACCTTAATTATCACTTAATTGAGGTCACTGAATGAGCTAACTCTCCAGCAGCCAAGGAAAAGAAAATAACTGCCGTTTAGAACAAAGGAGTTCTTGGAGTATCAAGTCTGATCATTTTATGATCACTGTTATCAAGCAGCCCCAGGAGAAATTAGGCCATACCTGCTAATTTGCTTTCCTTTAGTCCCTCCGGACCGGCTCAGAATGTGACTGATGGATTGTGCACACCTTCCAGCAGATGGAGACTCAGAACTGCAACTCTACAGAGAGCCAATAAGAGCCCTTGCAAGCTAGAGAAAGAGCCAGTATTATTGTAACAAAGCAGAAGGAGCAGAACATCGTCCGTGCATCCGTGGGCCTGAGCAGCCACCAGCACTTCATCAACATAGAACCCGTACCTCATATAAAAAATGCTTATAAGAGATGCCACTCCAGGCAGAGCACTTATTTCTTTGTTCAATGCAGCTACAATAGATTTCTTTCTCTCTCTTGATCTGTGGATAAAAAGTACAAAATCATAAAACTAACAAGCATGCGCCCTTTTAGTCACAGGTTCCTGTCACTTGATGCTGTCAAGATGGATGCTAACAAGCCCTGGTGCTGCATCTATGGGCGCCGCATGGCCAGAGTTACAGATGCCATTTGATAAGGTTATCAGGCACTGAGAAAAAAAACTTTCTGTATCTACAGGTAAGTAACCTCAAATTAGAACCAACATTCTACAAAAGCAGTTTTTTCAAAACATAATGTTGTTGTTGCGACTCACTATGCAGTGTGGGATGTGTCTTTGATCAGTAGCGGTGATCAGCTACAGCCACATGGTTCATATTCTGCAAAATACACGGTAAACAAACATGTTAATTATCTGTACCTAACTGTTATGGTTTATTTAATGCATTAGCTTGCGAACCTGCAAACACTTACACAGTTGTTTTGTGACAGCAGAATCTTCTCTTCTGTTGTAAGCATGCTCAAACTGCATGTGCGCAGAGGTTTTTCAGTGGGTTTTTTGAATTTAGTTGGCGTGAAGAAACAATGTTAGTTTTAAAGAAACACTTACCATATCACCACACACACACACACACACACACACACACACACACACACACACACATTCTCTCTCTCTCTCTCTGCTGGGCTCTCGCCTTCTCGGTAACTCACAGGATTCTGTCTCAAACACTGGGGAGCTTTCTGCCTCCTCTTCTCCTTTCACAAAACGCTCAACACCAGGCTTCTTGTAATTAAGGGTTTTATTAATGGCCATTTAACATACGCCTCATGGCTTATTTCTTCTTCTTTAACATAAACATTTCTTCAAGTCAAACATAACACAGTGGCGTTCCTAGGGGCGCTAACACCCAGGGCGGATTGCCGATGCGCCACGCCCCCCCCCCCCCGGAACAGCACGACCCCCCCCCAGCGAAATAACCCCCCGGGTGCAGCGTGACCCCCCCCCCCGGGTGCACGCCACTGGGGGGGGGGGGGGTGCCGTGCGCCTGTCGGCTCTTCGTTTCCATGCTCCCTCTGCCCCGGAACAGGAAGTAACCTGTTTCCAGGGCAGAGGGAGCATGAAAACGAAGAGCCGACAGGCGCGCGGCACCCCCCCCGGCGGCGTGCATCTGGGGCAGACCGCCCCCACCCCCTGGTACGCCACTGACAAAACAAAAAGGCACTTTACTCAGAGCCTGCAACTTAAACCCTTCTCAAACTTAAGACAGTTCCTCAAACTCAAACAGTCAAGCAAAAGCATTTACTTTCCTTCTCCAGCTGTCACCTTTTCCAGAGAAAGCTTCCCCAGTGTTTCCATCTCCCCCCTACAGCTTTCCACCACTCTCTTAATAAAGCTACCTGCAACCTTCTCACACCTGGTTCAATTTCCCAATCAACTGCTGGCTTCCCACTCTCCTGCCTAGAGTCCTTCCCCTGACTCTGATTCCCTTGCTGCTGCAGTGCATTCTGGACCTTGTAGTTCCCTAGCTCTTCATAGATGATGTTTTTTTAGTTTACAACTAAAAAGATCACACAAACCTTATATTCCTTCAGCAGTCTTCAGGCATAATCCCTATCTATAGTATATAGATCATAGGGCCCTAGCCTACATTGGCCCAAGCCTACATTGGCATCACCACTGTTCTATGTGTTCCAAATTCTGAAACAGATACAAGCATGTTGAAAAAATACATCAAAGGCTTTTGTAAAATGAATTGATTTTTCTTTCAAGGACAATACAGTGTATATAATTGATATGATCATGGTCCTTCAAGCAGTTCACCATACTATCTAGCTTTTCAAAAGGACTAGATGCTGTTTTTACACATTCAATAATATCAATGATGGTATTAATAGTTTCATTAAAAATCATCAGTATTTCCATTTATACCCTGCGACTGCTATGATGCCTAGAATGTGCTCCAAACACAGCCTCTTGCAGAGCACCCATAGTTTCTTCATTTTTACACCGGGGTGCCATTTCAGGAATGCATGCTGACTTAGCCCCCATGTATTCAATGCACATCCATGACAGCCATTAACCACAGACAGGGACCAGCAGGGTTGTATAATGCAGTGAACTGCTAAGAACATAAGAATAGCCATATTGGGTCAGACTAATGGTTCATCCAGTCCAGTATCCTGTTTTCAACAGTGGCCAATCCAGGTCAAAAATACCTGGCAGAAACCCAAATTTTAGCAACATTCCATGCTACCAATTTCAGGGCAAGCAGTGGCTTCCCCATGTCTGTCTCAATAGCAGACTATGGACTTTTCCTCCGGAAACTTGTCCAAACCTTTTTAAAACCCAGATATGCTAACCACTGTTACCACATCTTCTAGCAACGAGTTCAAGAGCTTAACTATTCATGGAGTGAAAAAATATTTCCTCCTAATTGTTTTAAAAGTATTTCCATGTAACTTTATTGAGTGTCCCTAGTCTTTGTACTTTTTGAAAGAGTAAAAAATCGATTCAGTTCTACTCGTTCTACACCACTCAGGATTTTGTAGACCTCAATCATATCTGAATGCAATACTCAAGGTGAGTTTGCACTATGGAGCTATACAGAGGCTGAGTTTGCACTAAGAAGCTATACAGAAGCATTATAGCATTCTTGGTCTAATTTACCAATTTGTTAATTGTACAAGCAAATTGAAGATGCTTTTTCTGTAAAGATCCTTGGTTTTTTAATAAGACCAATACTGTGCCTCCATCTCATGTCTTGGACATCCTCTGGCTTAGAGGCCCATTTGCAAAGTGCATTCCCGACTACGTATTGACAGCAGCACAAACAGCAGATACAGGTGGCATTGAGTGCCGGTGACTCTGCTGCATCTCTATACTCATAGTTATTCAGCTACAAGTTTGTCTGTCTTTCTACAGAGAAAGCAGTATGAAATCACTCTCTAAAACTTTCTTTTTTACCGTGCCCAAAGAATGAATGGGAGGCGAGGGGGAGAGGGAATGGATAGTCTTCTTTACTTAAAATAAATAAACACTCCAACACTAGTATGCTGATGTTAACAGAGGGCTGAGCTGCAAAAAAGGGAGGGGTGTGCCTGGAGGAGAGGAGGGCTGCCTGTTACTTTTTAAAAATTTATTTATTGCATTTGTATCCCACATTTTCCCACCTCTTTGCAGGCTCAATGTGGCTTACAATATATCATGGATAGTGGAAATGAGAAGGGAGTAGACATTTGGTGTTACAGGATTTTGGGTTGCATGGTAATGGAATACATGATAGTAAAAAAACAGAAGGCATTAATTTACATTCAGGGTATATGTGGGAGTTTCACATGACTTGGTCTTTGTGATAAATCTTGTCGAACAGATGGGTCTTTAGTAGTTTCCGGAAGTTGGTCAATTCATAGACCGCTTTCAGGTTACGTGGCAGTGCATTCCAGAACTGTGCGCTCATATAGGAAAAGGTTGATGCGTGCATTAATTTGTACTTCAGACCTTTACAGTTGGGGAAATGAAGATTAAGGAATGTGCGAGAAGATTTTTTGGCATTCCTGGATGGTAGGTCTATCAGGTCTGACATACAGGCTGGAGCATCGTCATGGATGATCTTATGTACTAGGGTACATACTTTGAACGTGATACGTTCTTTGAGTGGGAGCCAGTGTAGCTTCTCTCGTAGGGGTTTTGCGCTCTCGTATTTTGATTTTCCAAATATGAGTCTGGCTACCGTGTTCTGGGCTGTTTGGAGTTTTTTGAGTATTTGCTGTTTGCAGCCAGCGTAGAGTGAGTTGCAGTAATCTAGATGACTGAGTACTAATGACTGTACCAGATTACGGAAGACGGTCCTCGGGAAGAATGGTCTTACTCTTTTTCATTTCCACATTGATTGGAACATCTTTTTGGTTGTGTTTTTCGCGTGATTCTCAAAGTGTTAGGTGCCGATCAATGGTAACTCCAAGAATTTTTTTTTTTAATTTTCATGAAGTCTTTATTGATAAATATTATACAACATCAGAAACATAACATATCATGCAGATCACATTACAGTCCATTTAGGCAGAATACCAATCTCTGGGAATGCTGCGAACAGATTGTACTAAACATGGTAATATTCCCACTGTGAACCTAAGGAACACAACTGACTGCATTAGTGCGATTATAGAACTAATCAGAATAACCATACTAAAACTTCAGACTTTATGGTTTTTTAATATTCCCCAACTCCCCCCCTTCCCCTACCCCAAAGAACCTTATACCACCCCCCTTCCTACTCTTCTCTCCCCCCCCCCCCCATCTGACACCACCTTGACCAGAGACATCTATGAATTTATACATGAAGAGTGAAAGGATCCCAGATCTTATGCCATCTATATAATTGATTGCGTCTTTCCGCTAATAACCTTTCCATCTCGCAAACATGTCTCAGCTTTTGTATCCACCAAGTTAGCGGTGGGGTTTTAGACTGCTTCCAGTGAGCAGCAATTACAACTCTGGCAGCGCTTATGGCCTGTTTCAGGAAGGTTTGCTGGGCGCATGGTAGACCCGCAACACCTGCAGAGAACAAGAAAACAGTCGGGCTCCAGGGTATCTGGCAACCCATCCATGTCTGCAGTCTGCTACGTATCGATCTCCAATAAGCACCAACCTTCCTGCAAGTCCACCACAAGTGTCCCGCTGTACCCTTTACCCCACAGCCTCTCCAACACAGCCCCGTCGTTGTGGGATAAATGCACTGAAGACGCTCAGGAGTCAAGTACCACCGATCTAGCACCTTAACCGCATTCTCCTTAAACGGTACATGGGGCGACACTCCCACCGCAGCCCGCTCCATTCTCTCCCACATCGCCTCCTCCAGTTCCATGCCAAGCTCTCTCTGCCAACTCTTCCTATGGAGTGTGTGGCTCGGTAACTGCCTATTAACAATGTGATATAGGCGCGATATCAGGCCACTGGTCTTAGGTGGGCCCTCACAGATAGCCTCTAGTGTTGATTGTTCTCTGGACACTACCTCCCGAACTGCCTGTGTCTGAAGGAAAGAGGTTAGTTGACAATAGGCATATTGGTTAGCCCCCACTATTGGAAATTTCTCTAGAGCCTCTGAGTAGGGCAGTAGCTTCTCTCCCTCATACAGTTGACCCCACATGCGTAAGCCTCCTGCATACCAACTTGTGAATATTCCTTTTGTCATGCCCGGAAAAAACAGTACATTATAGGCTATGGGGGAAAGACGAGAGAGTGTAGTACGTCGATGTGGAAACATGCTATCCCAATTTGAGAGGGTGACATAAATAGAAGGACACAAACCCTCTTCCAGAGACCTGAACGAACTTGGGAGCCACATAAGAGCCCCCAGTGGTCTTGCACCCAGAGTGTATTGTTCTATCTGTACCCATTGCCTATCTGGGTAGTCTTGAAACCATTCCACTGCCGCGCGCGCCTGGACTGCTCTATAATACCAGGCCAAATTGGGCACCCCCAACCCACCTCTCTTCCTATCTTGATATAGTACCAAGCGCGCCATTCGCGGGCGTTTTCCCGCCCAAATAAAGCGCATAATTCGGTCCTGTAAATTAGTTAAGAATTTTCGGGGCATTTTGAGTGGGAGAGCCTGAAAGAGATAGAGCAGGCGCGGCAAGACATTCATCTTTACTGTTGCTATTTGACCAAACCAGGAGAGGTCAAGATCAGCCCATTTACCAAATCGTCAGTGATAGCTCCCCCCAGGCCCTTGTAGTTTACAGTGAAAAGGTCCGCAAGGCAGGCTGTCAAATTGACCCCTAAGTAATGAATACTCTTAGAGGCCCACCTAAATTCAAAAGAGGATTGCAACGTTCCCACAAGCTCCCCCGGGAGAGTCACATTCAATACTTCCGACTTGGACATATTAACTTTAAAGCCCGACACAGTCGAATAATCCCCTATCTCCCGGAGAAGCTCAGGGAAAGCGGACAAAGGGCGAGTAACAAACAACAACACATCTTCCGCGAAAAGTGATAGTTTATGCTCTCTCCCACCTATCTCCCGAGATATTTGGATTAGTTCTAAGCCTAGTTGCAAATGGTTCCATAACCATTGCAAACAGCAGGGGAGACAGGGGACAACCCTGTCTATTACCCCTATGTAAAGGGATCATTGCAGAGTTGCCCCCATTGACTCGAATACAAGCTTTAGGGGAACTATAGAATGCTTGAATCCACCCACAGAACTGCGGTCCTATCCCGAAGGCCTCCATCACTTTGTACATGAATGGCCAATGCACCCTATCAAAGGCCTTTTCAGCGTCTAAGCTAAGAAGACACAGGGGCTTCTTCATTTTTTTTGCTAGATACATTAAATCGACCACTCGCCTGGTTTTATCTGCTGCTTTCCTATATGGGACAAAGCCCACCTGATCAGGGTGAATAATAGCTGGAAGCAGAGGTCCTAGTCGGTTAGCCAAAACCTTAGCTAAAATTTTGACATCTGCATTCAAAACGGAGATAGGGCGATAAGACCCGCACTCAGTAGGATCTTTATTCGGTTTGGGCAATACCGCAATCCATGCTTCCAACATGGAGGCGGGTAAATCCTCCTCTTAAGTTAAACAGGTCAGCTAGTAGCGGGGCCAACTCAGGGGCGTATTTCTTATAGAATTCACTAGGAAGCCCATCCAGCCCCGGTGATTTACAAGAAGGCAGGTGTTGAATGGCCCTTTGTATCTCAACTGGGGTGACCGGTGCATCAAGTGTGATCCTCTGCTGATTTGTCAAAGAAGCTAGATCACTCTCAGCTAGATATTCTAAAATGGAGTCTACAGAGGAGTTGGAATCCCGTGCATATAACTCCTGATAAATTCGCTAAAGCGCCTCCTTATAGCTGCAACTGTGTTCAACAATTCACCCTTCTTGTCCCTAATATGAGTGACCGCTCGGTCCACCTTTCGCCTACGCAACTTTATGGCCAGGAGACGACCTGCTTTGTTGGTAAATTCATATGATCGGACTTTATTTCTGGTTTGTATCCAACTTAATTGCTCAGAGTAAATAGAGTCCAGTTGAAGCCTCTGCCCGCGCAGCTCTTCTAAAACAACCGGGGAACCGCTCGACTTATGCTGGGCCTCAAGGATCCGTATCCTTTCGAGGCATTGCGCCAGCTGGGCCCTACGGACTCTCGCTCGCTTACTGGCAATCTGTATAAAGTAACCTCTCGAAACAGCCTTCATAGCGTCCCATACAACACTAAGAGGGGGACCCGACTCCATATTGAGCTCCATGTACTCCTTCAAGACCTTCCTACAGCCCTCCACCACTTCCCCCTCCTGCAATAAATCTGTATTGAGTGTCCACCTTTTCTCCTTGGCCTCAGCTCTAATGGTGGGCAAGGTAACCCATACTGGGGCATGATCAGAGATGGTCGCATTGCCAATTCCTGCTGTCGGGCCTCTCTCAGCAAGAGTAACATCAAGAAAGATGTAATCAATACGTGAATATGACTTATGCACGGGAGAAAAGAATGTGTAGTCCCTCGTTATTGCATGACTTAGTCTCCAGATATCTAAAGCTCCCAGCGAATAGACCAAAGAGCCCAAGGCCATGGAGTCCCTAGAGGCCAACCGTTGTGAACTCTCAGACCTGTCTAGTGCCCAGTCCATGACTTCATTAAAATCCCCGCCCAAAATCAGAGAGCCCTGAGTGAATGTGGCTAGAGTATTCTTTACTTTAGTATAAAAGGATTCCTGACTTTCATTTGGTGCATATATGGAAGCAAGAGTAAGGACCACCTGGTCTATGACTATATGCAAAAACAAAAAACGCCCCCCTGGGTCACGTTTGATATTCAAGATTTGGACCGTTAGGGATTTGTGAAACAGCACCGCCACACCCCGCTTTTTGGAACCATCAGCAGAAGAGGCAAAAAAGGCACTGGGGTAGTCCGGGTGGGAGAGAAGCCGCTCATGCACTCTGCGGAGATGAGTCTCCTGCAGCAGGACAATATGAGGTTTTAGCTGCTGCAATTCCTTAAACAGTTTTTGCCTTTTCTGTGGTATGTTCATACCCTTCACATTGTATGATAAAATCTTAAGACCTGCGCTCATTACTGGGATATTAAAACATTTTTATCCAGCATACCAAGTCCATCTCTGTCATATACATATGCTCCCTGATACCAGTGGTGCCCCTTACCCTCCCTTCCCACCCTTCCCCCCATCCATTTCCCCCTACCCTCCCTAATCCCCACCTTCCTCCCCATTCTTACACCAACTACAAGGCACATGTCCCTGCAGTGGGAAAAGAGAAAGCGACCCACTTACCCACGCACAGCCCAGCCCCCCCCCCCCCCCCGAATTGCCCCGCTTTTCCACCAGGGCTTATGACCTTCATTCCCTTACGGATTCATTCATCCGTATTTTTAACCCCACAAATCAACCGATCCCTTGTCCCACTCCCACCCTATGACCCATACAGCTTTACAACAACATGCATAACATTTCCCCCCACATATGCAACTCCTCATTAACTTCTATTATATAAGGGTCCTAAGTTCCCTGATGCAGAGAAAAAAAAACACAGAATCTGAGAAGTTGGAATCAGCTGGTACTCCCAACTTCTTTACCAACCATTAGCACTGAAATAGTCATTTGTCCCTCTTGCCTCCCTGCATAAAAGAGGCTTCAGATAAAGCTTACCAACCTGACTACCTCAGCAGGTCAGGTTGCTTCCACCGTCGCCTTCTGTTTAGAGTTGTTCTGCTTAGAAGTTGTAGGGATCCGCTTCCATTTTTGAAACTTCGCCTTCATGGCGGACACTAGGTCACCTGGAGGCTTACTTGTTTTCACCAGGCCCGCTTCATGTAGTGATGACCAGGCTTCAACCAGCGATATGACTCTATTTTTCGCTCCTTGCAGCGTGAAATTCAAAGAGAAAGGAAAGCCCCAATGGTAGGCGATCTGTTCCTTAGATAAAATGTCCAGAGCCGGTTTCATAAGACGTCTCTGCTGTAAGGTATACTGCGAGAGATCCTGAAACACAGTTATTTTGGCCCCTCCAAATTCCAAATCAGGCTTTTTCCTTGCGCAGTTAAGCAGTTGTTCCTTAACTTCATATCGGTGGAACCGAGTAATGATGTCCCGAGCTCTGTTCTCCTGCCGCTGGCCTAGAGCTCTGTGCGCTCTGTCTATCTCTATCTGCACCGCTCCAGCCTCAGCCCCCAGTAGAGAGTCGCATAGTGTCCGTACAATTTGCGGTACATCCTCGGTCTCACCGCCCTCTGGGACTCCACGAAATCTAAGGTTATTTCTTCTTCCCCTATTTTCGAGGTCATCTAGCTTATACACAAGCTCAGCATTCTTTTGATCAAGTGCTTGAAGCTGGGCTTCGTGCGAGAGCAGGGATTCATAGTGTTCTTCCAACTTTGCTTCTGCATCTTCTACTCTGTTCCCCAACTCACGCAGATCAGCACTAAGGGTCTCCATTCGTTCCAGGATCTCCTCTTTTGAGCTTTTTATGTCATCTTGTATCCCTGATAGCAGCTGGCGAAGTTCACCCGAGACTCCTTTAGGTTTTGCATGCGGCCTCCGCGACTCCGCCATTGACAAAGCAGAATCAGAGTCGGACTGGGATGCCCGCGCCATTACCTCGTGGCGCTTAGTGGTTTTACTCGTCCCGCCGCCAGCTGACTTCCCCAAGTCCTTAAGTCGCATCGAAGATGATTTGCTCATTCTACAGCCAAAGAGGAGCAGTTAGGGACGCTTCTGACGATGTTAAAGTGGCTGGTGACTGCTTTTTAAAGCTTTTTTGTATATCGGGGATCAGGAGCTAGAAAACTAGGCTGCCATCGATAGCGGTGACGTCATTTCCTCCTCAACTCCAAGAATTTTTAAGGTCTCCGAGATGGGTAGGTTTAATTTTGGTGTGTTGATGGTGGTGAATTTGCTCGTGTTATGTTGAGAGGTAAGTACTAGGCATTGGGTTTTTTCTGCGTTGAGTTTTAACTGAAAGGCATCTGCCCAGGAGTGCATGATGTGTAGACTTTGGTTGATGTCGTTGGAAATTTCTTTTAGGTCTTGATTGAATGGGATGTAGATCGTTACATCATCGGCGTAAATGTATGGGTTGAGGTTTTGGTTAGATAGTAGTTTGGCTAGAGGTGTCATCATTAGGTTGAATATAGTCGGTGAAAGGGGCGATCCTTGTGGAACTCCACATTCAGGAGTCCATGCGGCTGATGTAATCAAATTTGAAATCACTTGATATGAGTGCGTGGTTAGGAATCCTTTAAACCAATTAAGAACATTGCCTCAGATGCCGAAGTATTCGAGGATGTGTAGTAGGATTCCATGATCAACCATGTCGAAGGCGCTTGACATGTCGAATTGTAGAAGTAATATATTCTTGCCGGTTGCAATCATTTGTTTGAATTTCGTCATGAGCGTAACTAATACTGTTTCAGTACTGTGATTAGAACGAAATCCTGATTGGGAGTCGTGTAGTATTGAGAATTTGTTTAGATAGTCTGTGAGTTGTTTGGTTACCATTCCTTCTGTTATTTTGGGTATTAAGGGAATTAATGCAACTGGTCTATGGTTGGTTAATTCACACGCATTTTTCTTTGCATCTTTGGGTATGGGGGTGAGAAGAATGTTTCCTTTCTCCTTTGGGAAGAGTCCATTTTGTAGCATAAAATTCACGTGTTTCGTTAGATCTGTTATGAAGTGTTGGTGGGCCGATTTCATAAGGTTATTTGGGCATATATCTAGTTTGCAATGAGATTTGGTGAATCTTTTAAGCGTTTGGGAGATGAGATCTTCTGATAATATCTCAAATTCATTCCAAATCCTATCTGCTGGGTATACTCCAGGGTCTGGGTCTAGGCAGTCTAGGAGTGCAGCGTATTCGATGGGGCTGGCAGGTATTTTGAGTCGCAGTTGTACTATTTTCTCTTTGAAGTATTTTGCGAGGTTTTCAGCCCCTGGTGTGTCTTTGCTGTTGTTCGTGACTGGTGTGGTGTCTAGTAGTTTATTCACGAGTTGGAAAAGTTTGTGTGTCCTTGTAATTTGGTCCAATTTCAGTTTTGTAGTATAGTCTTTTGGTTTGTCTTATGGTGTATTGTTTGCTTTATCAGGAAATCTGCCAGTCTTTGAGCATTCCATTAAAATGTAAAATTTATTTTTTTCCTTGCAAAGTGAAGTTATATTTTGTGTGTGCAGAGGTTAAAAACAGAATCGTTTAGGTTACCGATTGTGCTTTTTTTATTGTCAGGCGAGATGGAGGAAGGAGAGGGGGGAAATCCTTGATGCTCAGGAAAAAATTGCAGCTCATGCTGCCTGCTGCTTTTATTCATCAGGAAATTAGTTACAAAGTCTTGAACGAGGGAATGGCCAGAATTGTTCAGTGCTTTGTTATATAGAACTTTAAAGACCCTTACCACTTACCATACCTCTCTCACCGTAACAACCCCTTCCCCAAACCCACAATAACCCCTTCCCCAAACCCACAATCCCTAGTCAACCATTTTCACATCAAGATTGGAACACTACAAAGTCTTTTTAACATTGTTGACAACAACCCCATTACACAATATGCTTACAGCAGTCTCCCATGTAGCACTCTTTACAAATTTACTCCTCCAACATAGGCTGATTAGATAAGATTATAAGAGCTCTTCACACCACCACTGCCCCTTGTCATGAATTAAGGGAGCACATGCAGTCTGTCATGAATTCAAGGAGAAAGTGAGCCCTTGGGCCGCTGCTGGAGTACAGCTTGCAGCAGGCAAATCACCCAGGCTAGGACTGATACTAGGCAATGCAGCCTCTGACTAGAGATAGACAAGGATGGAACTGGAAAGCTGGACTGGAACTTGAAAACTGGACTGGAGCTTGTAAGCAAGGCTGGAATTCTGGAACTTGGCTGGAGGAAGAACCAGGAACACAGCAGGCTTGGATGGAGCAGTCCGGGCTCCAGCTCCACCAAAACTCTTCATTCCAGTTTGGATTCCGGCTCCAGCACAGCTCTTGATTCCAGTTTGGGTGCCGGTTGCAGCACAGCTCTTGATTCCAGTCCAGGTGCCAGTTCCCTCACAGCTTCTGATTCCAGTTTTGGCACAGCTCCTGATTATAGTTCCAGCACAACTCATGATTCCAGTACAGCGGCTGCTCCAGCACATCATCCTGCTTCCTTTGACACTTATGAAAAAGGTTACTTGGATTCTGAGTCATCTGCTGTCATCTCAGCCACCGCTAGTGCTCTTGATGATGCACCCTGGACTACTGGGTTATTGGCCAGGGCCTGCCCTGAGCTGCAAGTGGTGACAAGATCTCCACATCAGGAGGTCCAGATGGTTGGGAGGAGGGTTTCTTCTGAGTAAGACCTCTTCTCTTGCTGCATCCAAGATTCAGACCCTGTCTAGCGGTTGTCCTGACAAGTCTCTTTAAACTCCATTGTTTTGCACCATGCCTGAAGAACCAGACCCTAGATATGGGGTTCAGGATATCCCCGATTCCAGGGGGGGGTGGGGGGCTGATGGGCTAAAGGACAGCCTCTGGAAATCCGTTGGCTGTGGTCTTACTCCAGCCCTGTTCTCAAGCTCCAGTCCTGTCTACAAGATCCAGTCTCATCTTCAAGTTCCAGATTTCTTCTCAGCCCTCAGTCCACCAATCCATGTTCATGTTCTGAAGCCTATCAGTAGATTCCACCACAGTTACCCTTGGAAACTTGGACCATCCATGGGGACCACGGGAGCCTTGAGGGAAAGGTACTGTTATGGCTGTGGTCGTGCACCTGTGTCTTTCCCTTCCAGTGGTCAGGCTCCGCCGCCTCTCTGGGCTGCCTCCTTCCTGCACAGTTGCCTCTGCTATCACTTCCTCTATGTTCCAAGCCTCACTCTGGTATTCAGTGTCCTCTAAGCCTCTTCCCTGAAGCCATGACATCATCAGTGAGGGCTTTCTTAAGGAATGATGGGACAAACTTTGCCTTTGCAATCTGTCACAAATTCAGGGGCTTTTGCAACAAAAGGTCTCCTTGTGATTTCTTGCTATAACATAGTAACATAGTAACAGACGGCAGATAAAGACCTGAACGGTCCATCCAGTCTGCCCAACAAGATAAACTCATTTTACATGGTATGTGCTACTTTAAATGTAAAACCGAGTTTGATTTGCCTTTCTCAGGGCACAGACCGTAAAAGTCTGCCCAGCACTGTTCCTATACTAAATGTTCTGAAGCTAATGTCGAAGCCCCTTAAAATTTACACTCCAGGCCATCCATATCTATTCAGGCACGATCAGGGCGCAGACCGTAGAAGTCTGCCCAGCACTGGTTTTGCTTCCCAATTACCAGCATCGCCACTCAATCTCCATTAAGATTCCGTAGATCCATTCCTTCTAAACAGGATTCCTTTGTGTTTATCCCACGCACGTTTGAATTCCATTACCGTTTTTATCTCCACTACCTCCTGCAGGAAGGCATTCCACGTATCTACCACCCTTTCCGTGAAAAAATACTTCCTGATATTACTCCTGAGTCTGCCCACTTCAACCTCAATTCATGTCCTCTAGTTCTACCACTTTCCCGTCTCTGGAAAAGGTTCGTTTGCAGATTAATACCTTTCAAATATTTGAACGTCTGTATCACGTCACCCCTGTTTCTTCTTTCCTCCAAGGTATACATGTTCAGGTTGGCAAGTCTCTCATACAGTTTGCAACGCAAATCCCAAACTATTTTTGTAGCTTTTCTTTGCACCGCTTTCAGACTTTTTACATCTTTAGCAAGATATGGCCTCCAAAACTGAACACCAACGACTTGTAGAGGGGCAGCAATACTTCCTTTCTGCTGGTTATACCCCTCTCTATGCAGCCTAGCTGGTATGCATGTGTAGCATTTCTAGCCTGTACCTTGTGTTTTCTTGCCAGTGTGCATGTATTGCACTTCTAGCCTGTTCCTGCATGGTGTTCCTGTTTTGTCTCTTGCCTTGCCTCAGCTTGTTCCTGCTTTGTCTCTAGCTTAGACTTAGAGACAATTTATTGTTTAAGTTTGATATTTCTTGATGATTTTTATGGTCGATAGGACAAAGAAGCTGTATATCATCTGTATAGATGTACAGAGTAAGATCTAAAGATTGTGCCAAGGTGAGCAATGGAGCAAGGAAGATATTAAATAATGTGGGGTACAAGAAAAATCCCTGAGGAACACCTGACAGTGAGGACAGCATATCAAGGAGTAGGCTGTGATCAACAGTGTCAAAAGCAGCAGATAGATCGAGAAGGATCGAGAAGAACCAGGAACAGAGCAGACTTGGCTGGAGCAGGAACTAGGAACAAAGCAGGACTTGGGTGGAAAACTGGACTGGATCTTAGAACCAAGGCTGGAACTGAGGCTTAGAAAACAACATTAAAAACAGAGCTGGGTCCAACAGGAACAACAGAAGCAAAGCCGTCCTCTGATGTAATTTCCTTACCGCGAGGGCAGGACGCAGAGAAGGCAGGGAAACGACGAAGGCGGGACGCTGAGCCTGAGCTGTGCGGGCAGGAAAGCGACAAAGGTGGGACGCTGAGCCTGAGCTGTGCTGAGAGGGCAGGGAAGTGATGAGATGAGCCTGCCTCCTTGCTGTCTTCACTACCGCTGGTTCACGCTGCGACTTCAGTAAATATTAGATTTGCAGGGGGCAGAACGGAAAGTTGGTGAGCTGAGGGCTGGAAGGTGTGGATGGGGTTGGAACGATCTCGGGGTCAGGTGGAGGCTGGGGCGAGTCACAGGACATGGAAGGGAGGGGGAGGATGGAGTGAAGGGAGAATCGCTGGAAATGGAGGGGAGGGCAGAGAATCGGTAAACATGGATGGGAGGGAAGGATAGGGGCAAAGGAGAATCGCTGGACATGGATGGGAGGGGATGGCAGAGGAGAATCCTGGACATGGATGGGATGGGAGGGCAGGGGAGAGAGGAGAGTTGCTGGACATGGATGGATGGAGGGGAGGGCAGGAGAAATGTTGGATGGAGGAGAGGGAAGACAGGAAGGAGATGCACATGGTTGGAGGGGAGAGAGGAGAAATGCTGGACATGGATGGAGTGGAGGGCAGGGAAGAGAAATGTTGGAGGGAAGGAAAGACAGAGGAAGGAGATGCACACATATGGAGGGGGAGAGGAGAAATGCTGGATGGAGGAGAGGGAAGACTATAAATTTAGGTACAGTAGGTATTTTTCTGTTTCTGTAGGGCTCACAGTAAAAGGAAAAAAAAAACCCGAGATAATTCCACAAATCCTTTTCTGTCAAAGTATCAGAACCTACAGAAGACAATTTGCTTGCTGTTAAAAAAGCCACGGTATTGATTTTTTAATGAGAGGATCCAAGATGGCCACTGTCGGCATCTGACACTTCCACCAGCTCTCCGAGATCCTTTCGGTTAGACCGTGATGCCGAAGAGAAGGGGCTGACCTGCCTCCGCAGCCTCTCAGTGGCAAAGCCTACCTTCCAGTGTCGGCGTTCTAGATTCATATTTCCAGAGAGCTGGGATTCCAGTGGCATCGGAGAGCAGCCTGCTGGAGCGAGCTGCGGTGGATGGAGACCCTGGGGCGCTCCTTGGACTAGAGCTTTCGCTCAGCCCCGACGTGAGATTTCCTCCCCCACAACCATGAGGCAGCAGTTCCCCGTTAGCGGCGTCTCAAATTCCACTTCCCAAAGATGGGGTGGGAGAGGAGAGACGGAAGGCAGTTCATCTGCCCAAGGGAACCCAGAGTGACAGGGAGCTTTTTGCCTCGTCGAGAAAGGTAACATCTGCTTCATCTGATGTAGTGCGGGAGGCAGAAACTGGAAGACTGGAGAAGGACTTTTCTAACAATAAGGAATCCAAGTTAACAATGACTATTTCCTTTATCTGTTGCTAAACTCACTGAAGTAACCCTTGACAGTTTATGGACTTTAATTGTGGACTTGGGCAAAGCATTATGCCCTCAAGTTCAAAAACTGACACAAGATTTGTCTAATTTGGAAAAGAAATTTAAAGGAACTGAATCTAGATTAGAAACTTTAACTCAACAAAATAAGGCCTATGAAGAAAAACTGCAGCAGATACGGTCTCACCAAAACATTATTGTTAAAGATTTGACATACTTGAGGAAAACTGAATTTCTTGAGAACTCTTCAAGGAGTAACAATCTCTGATTTCTTAACCTTCCTAAACAATTTACAGTTTCCCCTCGAGATATGTTGAGAAAGTATATTAAAGAAATATTAGGAGTGGTTGAAGAAAGTATTCCGCCATTGTGAAGTATATTATTTATCTACTAAGTTAATGGCGAATCAGCAAGATCAAGATAAGAGTTGGATGTTTCTGCATTATTGGAGTCCTCAGATACTGAACTGATTGTGGTGTCAACTTTGATTGCCACTGTAGTGTTGGCACCTGATAAAAACTGGTTGTTGAAAATGTTTTTTAAGAATAGAGACAAAACTTTCCTGGAATTGAGAATTCAAATTTTCCCAGACGTCTCCAGGGATACCCAGAAGAGATGTCAACAATTTTTGTTGATGAAGCCAGAGGTTCTTCAGTTGGGGGCCACTTTCTTTTTGAGATATCCTTGCAAATGTGTCATTAAATACCAATCGGTAAAATATGTCTTTTTTGACCCCTCCCAACTTACAGTTTTTTTTGTCAACTAAAAGAATTATTGGGGTATCCCAATAATAGCTCTCTTTATATTTAATTAAACTTGAATCTTTAGGTTTGTCAGATGAAGAAAATTCCTTCAATTTTTCCTATAATTGAATTTCCATTGTTTAACATCTTGGATCCAAAGTAGAAGGGCATTTTCGAAAGGGACGTCCACGTTTCGATTTGGACGTCCTTGCAAAACATCCCGATCCAGGTGCGGGGTATTTTTGAAACAAGATGGACATCCATCTTTCGTTTCGAAAATACCGTCAGGGACGTCCAAATCCTTAAATTTGGTCATCCTTAGAGATGGACGTCCCTAGACATGGACGTTTCTGATTTTCAGCGATTTTTGAAACCAAAGATGTCCATGTCAGAAACGACCAAATGCAAGCCATTTGGTCGTGGGAGGAGCCAGCATTTCTAGTGCACTGGTCCCCCTGACATGCCAAGACACCAAACGGGCACTCTAGGGGACCCTGCAGTGGACTTCATAAATTGCTCCCAGGTACATACCTCCCTTACCTTGTGTGCTGAGCCCCCCAACCCCCCCCCCCCCCGAAAACCCACTCCCCACAACTGTACACCACTACCATAGCCCTTACGGGTGAAGGGGGCACCTAGATGTGGGTACGGTTGGTTTCTGGTGGGTTTTGGAGGGCTCGCTGTTTCCTCCACAAATGTAACAGGTGTGTGTGGGGGGTGGTGGTGCTGGGTCCGCCTGTTTGAAGTGCACTCACCTACTAAAACTGCGCCAGAGACCTGCATACTGCTGTCACGGACCTGAGTATGACATCTGAGGCTGGCATAGAGGCTGGCACGACATATTTTTAAAGATGTTTTTTGAGGGTGGGAGGGGGTTAGAGACCACTGGGGGAGTAAGGGGAGGTCATCCCCGATTCCCTCCGGTGGTCATCTGGTCAGTTTGGGCACCTTTTTGAGGCTTGGTCGTAATAAAAACAGGTCCAGTTGAAAACATCCAAGTATTCGTCAGGGACGTCCTTTTTTTCCATTATGGGTCAAGGACATCCAAGTGTTAGGCACGCCCAAGTCCCGCCTTCACTACGCCTCCAACATGCCCCTTTGAACTTTGGCCGTCCTTGCGACGGAGTGCAGTTGGGGACGTCCAAAATTGGGTTTTGATTATACCGATTTGGACGTCCCTGGGAGAAGGACATCCATCTTCCGATTTATGTCGAAAGATGGACGTCCTTCTCTTTCGAAAATAAGCCCAATAGTGGACTTGAGTAATGACTGACAGAAAAGGTTTCCTTTTTTAAAAAATTCTTCTTTCTTTTTAGCATAATTGCATAATGTTGTGTCGGGATATACTTTTCTGTACAAGTATTTTCTTTGTGCTTGATTAAATTTGAAATCTTGATAAATTAAAAAAAAAGCCACGGTATTAAATATCTCTTTGGGTCCTTTAATGGCAGCAGAGATTTTAGCTCTAAAACAGTGATTCCTTGTTTGCTCCCAAGCTGATAAATACTCTATGAGCCATACTCTATATGAATCAGAATTCCTAGATTTCCTCCAAATTCAGTCCGCATGTCTCAACTGTAACTTCCAAATTTCACCCATATGGACTAGGAGCAATATGATCTAGGTCATGTTCTGTTTCCTTGTCTGAGTCTCCACAGTGAAACAATGAGGATGTCATTAACTATTGACCTAATACCACCAAGCCCAGCCAAAAGTTCATGCTGCTTCTGCTGATACCTCTGGTGCTACAGAGACTTCAAATGGTAGTTTGAGCCATCTTTTCCTGCCCCATGGAGTCCAGAGTTTTTCAGTGGCATTATCTGGATAGGCAGCTTATAAATGGTTTTAAAATATATCAATACATGTACCTGACTAAATCGATCAGCTTACTTACTCATAGGGCTCCTTTTACTAACCTGCAGGAAAAAGTGTGCTAAGGCCATTTTCTAAATTAATGGCCATGCACTAAGGGGGTCTTTTACTAAGGCAAGCTCAAAATTGGGCGTGTGCTAAACATTAGAGACACCCATAGGAATGCATTGGCGTCTCTAACGTTTAGCGCATGCTAAAATTGGGCGTGCGCTAAAAATGTAAGTGCGCCGTAGTAAAAGGAGGTCTACTTTTGCTATTAGCATGTGGCCATTAACAAAAATTAGCATGTGAGCACTTAATGACACCTATTTGGTAGGCGGTAAGGTTCATACACTAATCCTGCATTAACCAGTTTGTGCAAAGTAACCACTCTCTGCCCCCCAGACATGGCCACTCTGCGGGAAAAAAAATATTTTTTAGTGCATGGTTTTGTACACACATTACAAAATTACTGTGGGACACCTCAGTGCATCCCATAGTAAGCCCTTTTAAGCTGCAGTAAGCACGTTAGTGCTTACTGCAGCTTAGTAAAAGGAACCTATAGTGAGGTGAGGTATTTCTGGTTGCATGTTTAGGGCAAGATTGGAAAGCAATATGCATAAATTGTATTTTCAAATCTATATGCAATTTTTTTTTTACAGAAAATGTAGATAAGTGCACAACTCCTTCATAACTAGAGGCATAGTTTCTTTTTGAAATTAGGTTAAAAACACCTAGGCGGGTTGTCAGTGTTGTATAGTGACTAAGTAAATGTAACTAGGAACAGAAGAAGTACCTGCAAATAGTACATATGTAAACCACTTTGGTTGTACCCACAGAAAAGCAGTATATCAAATCCATGGCCCTTTTACCCCTTACCCCCTTTGTAAAGTACAGGAAACATTTGTTACTTTTACCAAAGTAATGGTTTCACCAATTTTTACTACTTTTATGGCCCTGTTTACTAAGGCACACTATTGTTTTTAGCATGTGCTAAAAATTAGCGTGCGTTAATGCTAGAGATACCCATATATTCCTGTGGGCGTCTCTAATGTTAGCATGCGCTAATTTTTAGCATACACTAAAAACATTAGCATGCTTACAGCACGGCTTAGTAAACAGGGCCCTAACTCAGTAACATCTGATGCTTTCAGTTAAAAGTAAAAGCAGAAGTGAGACATAAATGAGAATTCCTCAGTAAACCAAAAGAAACAGCAAAACCCCACGCAAACAGTGGATCATCTCATTTTAAATGTGCTGTTCAGTGAATATAGCCTTTTAGAACGGTGGAGCTGCCAGTGTTTGTTGAACTGGTTACTGATCTCTAGCCAAACAGAACAGTGATTGACAGATACTTGAATACTGTCACAGTGTTTCTTAGTTCCTAACAGGAAGACCCTTTGTAAAAGATTCTCTGTGAAGGTAAAGCAAATGCTACATACCTGTAGAAGGTATTCTCCGAGGACAGCAGGCTGATTGTTCTCACTGATGGGTGACGTCCACGGCAGCCCCTCCAATTGGAAACTTCACTAGCAAAGGCCTTTGCTAGTCCTCGCGCGCCCATGCGTGGCCGTCTTCCCGCCCGAACCGGCTCGTGTTCGTCAGTCCCATATGTAGCAAGACAAAACAAGGGAAGACACAACTCCAAAGGGGAGGCGGGCGGGTTTGTGAGAACAATCAGCCTGCTGTCCTCGGAGAATACCTTCTACAGGTATGTAGCATTCGCTTTCTCCGAGGACAAGCAGGCTGCTTGTTCTCACTGATGGGGTATCCCTAGCCCCCAGGCTCACTCAAAACAACAACCATGGTCAATTGGGCCTCGCGAGGACATAACTGAGATTGACCTAACAACTTATCCAACTAACTGAGAGTGTAGCCTGGAACAGAATAAACATGGGCCTAGGGGGGGTGGAGTTGGATTCTAAACCCGAACAGATTCTGAAGCACTGACTGCCCGAACCGACTGTCGCGTCGGGTATCCTGCTGCAGGCAGTAATGAGATGTGAATGTGTGGACAGATGACCACGTCGCAGCTTTGCAAATCTCTTCAATAGTGGTTGACTTCAAGTGGGCTACCGACGCTGCCATGGCTCTAACATTATGAGCCGTGACATGACCCTCAAGAGCCAGCCCAGCCTGGGCGTAAGTGAAGGAAATGCAATCTGCTAGCCAATTGGATATGGTGCGTTTCCCCACAGCCACTTCCCTCCTGTTGGGATCAAAAGAAACAAACAATTGGGCGGACTGTCTGTTGGGCTGTGTCCGCTCCAGATAGAAGGCCAATGCTCTTTTGCAGTCCAATGTGTGCATCTGACGTTCAGCAGGGCAGGAATGAGGACGGGGAAAGAATGTTGGTAAGACAATTGACTGGTTCAGATGGAACTCCGACACAACCTTTGGCAAGAACTTAGGGTGAATACGGAGGACTACTCTGTTATGATGAAATTTGGTGTAAGGGGCCTGAGCTGAAGTAACTGCCATCAAGAAAATGACCTTCCAGGTCAAGTACTTCAGATGGCAGGAGTTCAGTGGCTCAAAAGGAGGTTTCATCAGCTGGGTGAGAACGACATTGAGATCCCATGACACTGTAGGAAGTTTGACGGGGGGCTTTGACAAAAGCAAACCTCTCATGAAGCGAACAACTAAAGGCTGTCCTGAGATCGGCTTACCTTCCACACGGTAATGGTATGCACTGATTGCGCATACCCTGAACCCTTACAGAGTTGGTCTTGAGACCAGACTCAGACAAGTGCAGAAGGTGTTCAAGCAGGGTCTGTGTAGGACAAGAGTGAGGATCTAGGGCCTTGCTGTCACACCAGATGGCAAACCTCCTCCATAGAAAGAAGTAACTCCTCTTAGTGGAATCTTTCCTGGAAGCAAGCAAGATGCGGGAGACACCCTCTGACAGACCCAAAGAGGCAAAGTCTACGCTCTCAACATCCAGGCCGTGAGAGCCAGAGACTGGAGGTTGGGATGCAGAAGCGCCCCTTCGTCCTGTGTGATGAGGGTCGGAAAACACTCCAATCTCCACGGTTCTTCAGAGGACAACTCCAGAAGAAGAGGGAACCAGATCTGACGCGGCCAAAAAGGAGCAATCAGGATCATGGTGCCTCGGTCTTGCTTGAGTTTCAACAAAGTCCTCCCCACCAGAGGTATGGGAGGATAAGCATACAGGAGACCTTCCCCCCAGTCCAGGAGGAAGGCATCCGATGCCAGTCTGCCGTGGGCCTGAAGCCTGGAACAGAACTGAGGGACTTTGTGGTTGGCTCGAGATGCAAAGAGATCTACCAAGGGGGTGCCCCACACCTGGAAGATCTGGCGCACTACTCGGGAATTGAGCGACCACTCGTGAGGTTGCATAATCCTGCTCAACCTGTCGGCCAGACTGTTGTTTACGCCTGCCAGATATGTGGCTTGGAGCACCATGCCGTGACGGCGAGCCCACAGCCACATGCTGACGGCTTCCTAACACAGGGGGCGAGATCCGGTGCCCCCCTGCTTGTTGATGTAATACATGGCAACCTGGTTGTCTGTCTGAATTTGGATAATTTGGTGGGACAGCCGATCTCTGAAAGCCTTGAGAGCATTCCAGACCGCTCGTAACTCCAGAAGATTGATCTGCAGATCGCGTTCCTGGAGGGACCAGCTTCCCTGGGTGTGAAGCCCATCGACATGAGCTCCCCACCCCAGGAGAGACGCATCCGTAGTCAGCAATTTTTGTGGCTGAGGAATTTGGAAAGGACGTCCCAGAGTCAAATTGGACCAAATCGTCCACCAATACAGGGATTTGAGAAAACTCGTGGACAGGTGGATCACGTCTTCTAGATCCCCAGCAGCCTGAAACCACTGGGAAGCTAGGGTCCATTGAGTAGATCGCATGTGAAGGCGGGCCATGGGAGTCACATGAACTGTGGAGGCCATGTGGCCCAACAATCTCAACATCTGCCGAGCTGTGATCTGCTGGGACGCTCGCACCCGCGAGATGAGGGACAACAAGTTGTTGGCTCTCGCCTCTGGGAGATAGGCACGAGCCATCCGAGAATCCAGCAGAGCTCCTATGAATTCGAGTCTCTGAACTGGGAGAAGATGGGACTTTGGATAATTTATCACAAACCCCAGTAGTTCCAGGAGGCGAATAGTCATCTGCATGGACTGTAGAGCTCCTGCCTCGGATGTGTTCTTCACCAGCCAATCGTCGAGATAGGGGAACACGTGTACTCCCAGCCTGCGAAGCGCCGCTGCTACTACAGCCAAGCACTTCGTGACCACTCTGGGCGCAGAGGCGAGCCCAAAGGGTAGCACACAGTACTGGAAGTGACGTGTGCCCAGCTGAAATCGCAGATACTGTCTGTGAGCTGGCAGTATCGGGATGTGCGTGTAGGCGTCCTTCAAGTCCAGAGAGCATAGCCAATCGTTTTCCTGAATCATGGGGAGAAGGGTGCCCAGGGAAAGCATCCTGAACTTTTCCTTGACCAGATATTTGTTCAGGGCCCTTAGGTCTAGGATGGGACGCATCTCCCCTGTTTTCTTTTCCACAAGGAAGTACCTGGAATAGAATCCCAGCCCTTCTTGCCCGGGTGGCACGGGCTCGACCGCATTGGCGCTGAGAAGGGCGGAGAGTTCCTCTGCAAGTACCTGCTTGTGCTGGAAGCTGTAAGACTGAGCTCCCGGTGGGCAATTTGGAGGTTTGGAGGTCAAATTGAGGGTGTATCCTTGCCGGACTATTTGGAGAACCCACTGGTCAGAGGTTATGAGAGGCCACCTTTGGTGAAAAACTTTCAACCTCCCCCCGACCGGCAGGTCGCCCCGGCACTGACACGTTGATGTCGGCTATGCTCTGCTGGAGCCAGTCAAAAGCTCGCCCCTTGCTTTTGCTGGGGAGCCGAGGGGCCTTGCTGAGGCGCACGCTGCTGACGAGAGCGAGCGCGCTGGGGCTTAGCCTGGACCGCAGGCTGTCGAGAAGGAGGATTGTACCTACGCTTACCAGAAGAGTAGGGAACAGTCTTCCTTCCCCCATAAAAACGTCTGCCTGTGGAGGTAGAAGCTGAAGGCTGCCGGCGGGAGAACTTCTCGAAAGCGGTATCCCGCTGGTGGAGCTGCTCTACCACCTGTTCGACCTTCTCTCCAAAAATATTGTCCGCACGGCAAGGCGAGTCCGCAATCCGCTGCTGGATCCTATTTTCCAGGTCGGAGGCATGCAGCCATGAGAGTCTGCGCATCACCACACCTTGAGCAGCGGCCCTGGACGCAACATCAAAGGTATCATATACCCCTCTGGCCAGGAATTTTCTGCACGCCTTCAGCTGCCTGACCACCTCCTGAAATGGCTTGGCTTGCTCAGGAGGGAGCTTGTCCACCAAGCCCGCCAACTGCCGCACATTGTTCCGCATGTGTATGCTCGTGTAGAGCTGGTAAGACTGAATTTTGGCCACGAGCATAGAGGAATGGTAGGCCTTCCTCCCAAAGGAGTCTAAGGTTCTAGAGTCTTTGCCCGGGGGTGCCGAAGCATGCTCCCTAGAACTCTTAGCCTTCTTTAGGGCCAGATCCACAACTCCAGATTCGTGAGGCAACTGAGTGCACATCAGCTCTGGGTCCCCATGGATCCGGTACTGGGACTCGATCTTCTTGGGAATGTGGGGATTACTTAGAGGCTTGGTCCAGTTCGCCAGCAATGTCTTTTTTAGGACATGATGCATGGGTACTGTGGATGCTTCCTTAGGAGGAGAAGGATAGTCCAGGAGCTCAAACATTTCAGCCCTGGGCTCGTCCTCCACAACCACCGGGAAGGGGATGGCCGTAGACATCTCCTGGACAAAGGCCGCAAAAGACAGACTCTCGGGAGGAGAAAGCTGCCTTTCAGGGGAGGGAGTGGGATCAGAAGGAAGGCCATCAGACTCCTCATCAGAGAAATACCTGATGTCCTCCTCCTCCTCCCACGAGGCCTCACCATCGGTATCAGACACAAGTTCATGAACCTGTGTCTGAAGCCGTGCCCGGCTCGACTCCGTGGAAACACGGACACAGAGTGAGCGTCGAGAGGTAGACTCCCTCGCCCGCACCGGCGAAGCTCCCTCCGCCGACGTCGTCGGGGAGCCTTCCTGGGAGGCGACCGCAGTCGGTACCGCAAGCGGCACCGATGTCGGAGACCTCACCCCGGGCAAGGGGCCAGCCGGCGCCTCACTCGACGGTACCGGTGGCGCAAGCACCCCCGGTACCGGAGGGGAAGGGCGCAACAGCTCTCCCAGGATCTCTGGAAGAACGGCCCGGAGACTCTCGTGCAGGGCGGCTGTGGAGAAAGACATGGAAGCCGATGCAGGCGTCGAAGTCAGAGTCTGTTCCGGGCGTGGAGGCTGTTCCGAGCTGTCCAAGGTGGAGCGCATCGACACCTCCTGAACAGAGGGTGAGCGGTCCTCCCGGTGCCGATGCCTACTGGGTGCCGACTCCCTCGGCGACCCAGAGCTCTCTGTACCGATGCGGGAAAGAGACCGGTGTCGATGCTTCTTTGACTTTTTCAAACGAAGCATGTCACCGGAACTTCCTGGTACCGACGAGGAGGACGTAGAATCCAACCGTCGCTTCCTCGGGGCCGAGGCCGAAGAAGGTCGGTCTCGGGGGGGCTGTACCACAGGAGCCCTCAGGGTAGGGGGAGACCCACCCGAAGGCTCACCGCCACCAGCAGGGGAATGGACAGCCCTCACCTGCACTCCAGTCGAAGCACCACCGTCCGACGACATCAGCACTAGTGGAGGTCCCGGTACCACCGACGCCGACGCAGCCTTCCGATGTCTCGGTACCGACGATGCAGAGGGTCGATGTATCGATGCAGTCGATACAGTCGATGCCGAGGTCGGAGGTCTTGACGCTGACGTCGATGCACTCGATACTCCCGGTTCTGTTGTCGACGAAGAGCCCGAGAACAACACGTTCCACTGGGCCAATCTCGCTACCTGAGTCCTTTTTTGTAAAAGGGCGCAAAGACTACAGGCCTGTGGGTGGTGCCCAGCCCCCAGACACTGAAGACACGACGCGTGCCTATCAGTGAGCGAGATTACCCGGGCGCACTGGTGGGTGCACTTCTTGAAGCCACTGGGAGACTTCGATGACATGGGCGGAAAAATCACGCCAGCGAAATCAAAACTCGTAATTGCGGTAAGGCACCAAAAAGAGGGAGAGAAAAAACTCGACCCGAGGCCTCAAAAGGGCCTACCCCGAAAACGAAAGGAAACTTAACGGGGCAAAAACTGGAAATACGGGAAGGGGAAAAAGACCGAAAAGGCCTTTCTCCGAAATTCCCTTTTTTTTTTACTAGCGAAAAGTCAAAAAGACGCGCGAGGGTCAACTTAAGGGGTGCGAACGGCGCAAACACAACCATACCAAGCGCGGACAAAAGAAGACTGACTAACACGAGCCGGTTCGAGCGGGAAGACGGCCGCGCATGCGCGGTGCGCATGAGCGCGCGAGGACTAGCAAAGGCCTTTGCTAGTGAAGTTTCCGATTGGAGGGGCTGCCGTGGACGTCACCCATCAGTGAGAACAAGCAGCCTGCTTGTCCTCGGAGAACTTTCTTTTAACAAATAATTTTAAAATAGAGACACACAAATATGACTCTACCTTGTTTCCTGATAGGTATCTTTTGTTGTTGTTGTTTTTTGTTTTAAATGGCCAAGCTGTGTTGCAAACAAAAGTTAAAACTCTAAACTGGGGTTTCCTTTGACTATCAGCTCCGTATTCCTTATCTGAACTGGCTAAGCTGTGCTGCAAAACTAAAGTTAAAATTCTATACTGGGGTTTCCGGTGACTATCAGCTCTGCTGTACTGATGCTATGGTAACCTCTAGAATAGTCCCTTAACTGCTAGCCTATGAAACTGTAATAGAGACTTTAAATGCTAAGTGATGAGTTGGGTAACTTTGAAGTGGAGATGAAGCTGAATCTGATTGTAATTCTTGGTGAATGGCTATGTCTCTACCACAACAGACTGCTGGTCTATTTAAGTGACTGTCCACTGGATTGATAGTCTTTAGAGTCTGATGTCTGGCCTTGACTGAAGGGTTCCCACACATTTGATGTTCTTACATCAGTTCTCAAAGGTATTCAAATAAAGTTTGGCATTAGATGATACATTGTTAGAATAACAGACAATGATTCCAACTTTGTGAAAACCTTCTCTGTAATTGGACAGCATGGTGATAATGAAGATGAAGAGGCAAGTGATGAATTAGACAGCACTACTTCTAATGCAGATGATAATGACAATGATGATGATAAAGTATTCTTAGCTATATGGAAGTCAGGTGTTTCAGTCAGAGATTCCCTTGATCAATACCTGCAGACCCAGTCAGAAGACATCAGTAGCTCTGCAGCCTGGTCAGATTTGAAGGAACTTTTTATCAGTGCAGTTGTTCAATATCTTTTTAGCTGTGCTGGTTTAATAATGACTCACAAGCACATTTGCATGAATGATAGTCTTTTTCAAAATTCAGTTTTACTAAAAGCAAAGTAGATTGAATTCTCGAGCAATAAAGTTGCTGGCTTAAAAACATTAATAGCTACAGTACTTTTACTTTTTACTCAAAAACTATTAGGCAATAACTTTTTTACTTTCACTTAAGTAAATTTCTTAATGTGTTCTTCACTGTATTTAAGTATTAACAAATACATTTATTTTTACTTTTACTTAAATACTTTGACCATGTACTTTGAACAACACTACAGTTTGTTTAAAAATTGTCCTTGTCGTGATGTAATAATGAAGAGGAATTTGGCTAAGTCATTTCAAGCTGAAATTAAGAACTATGTTATAGTACATGAGTTTTTGATGACCACACAGGTCCGTTCAGATGTAAGGACTTATATAGTGATTAGTCGAATCACTGACCAGTTCTAGACTTCCTGAGCTCAGGTTGAGATGGTCTCTTAAGATCCCTTCCAGATTTTGGTTTTTGAACCACTTTTGTATAGGAATATATTTATGAGGACAATTGATTACTTTTACTAATAAGCTGATTATTGTTATTTTATTGGTTTATTCCAGCTGAATACATTCCAAGCTGTATTGACTACTGATGAAAGGAGGGCATTCATTATCCTGAACTATGGTACCATCCAGTGGACCACAGGGAAAGCGAGTGGAGGAGATGCAGAGACAGGCCTTGGGGGCACTCCAGCATAGGTACTATTCTGTCCCTGTCAAGCTGTCTCAGGTCATAACCAGACTGGGAGACTGGGCGGCTAAATGGCAGATGACATTTAATGTGAGCAAGTGCAAGGTGATGCACGTGGGAAAAAAGAACCCGAATTATAGCTACATCATGCAAGGTTCCATGTTAGGAGTTACAGACCAAGAAAGGGATCTGGGTGTCGTTGTCGATAATACGCTGAAACCTTCTGCTCAGTGTGCTGCTGCGGCTAGGAAAGCGAATAGAATGTTGGGTATTATTAGGAAAGGTATGGAAAACAGGTGTGAGGATGTTATAATGCCGTTGTATCGCTCCATGGTGCGACTGCACTTTAAGTATTCTGTTCAATTCTGGGCGCCGCATCTCAAGAAAGATATAGTAGAATTGGAAAAGGTACAGCGAAGGGCGACTAAAATGATAGTGGGGATGGGACGACTTCCCTATGAAGAAAGACTAAGGAGGCTAGGGCTTTTCAGCTTGGAGAAGAGACGGCTGAGGGGAGACATGATAGAGGTATATAAAATAATGAGTGGAGTGGAACAGGTGGATGTGAAGTGTCTGTTCACGCTTTCCAAAAATACTAGGACTAGGGGGCATGCGATGAAACTACAGTGTAGTAAATTTAAAACAAATCGGAGAAAATCTTTCTTCACCCAATGCATAATTAAACTCTGGAATTTGTTGCCAGAGAACGTAGTAAAGGTGGTAAGCTTGGCAGAGTTTAAAAAGGGGTTAGACGGTTTCCACTACTAAATGGACTTGGGAAAAATCCACAATTCCAGGAATAACATGTATAGAATGTTTGTACGTTTGGGAAGCTTGCCAGGTGCCCTTGGCCTGGATTGGCCGCTGTCATGGACAGGATGCTGGGCTCGATGGACCCTTGGTCTTTTCCCAGTGTGGCATTACTTATGTACTTATCACAGAACCTGACCCCCAGTGGTGTAACAAGAGCGGGGCTTTGCTGGCGCCGCAGTCCCCACCTGCCTACCACCAGCTCCATCAACAGATGAAGAGTAGTTACTCACCTGTAACAGGTGTTCTCCGAAGACAGCAGGCAATATATTCTCACTGATGGGTGATGTCACGTCGGCCCGGAGGACTTTCCAGCAAAGTCCATGACAAAACTAAAAATGTCCCCCGTCGCGCGGGCGGATGCAGTGAGCATGCGCGCGTCCACTTTCCCGCCCGCCGCGCGGGCACATTCCTCAGTTAATTACAAGAATTAGAGGAATACAACTCCAAAGGGGAGGTGGGAGGGTTGTGAGAATATATTGCCTGCTGTCTTCGGAGAACACCTGTTACAGGTGAGTAACTACTCTTTCTCCAAAGACAAGCAGGCCAATATTCTCACTGATGGGGTATCCCTAGCCCCCAGGCTCACTCAACACAACAAAGAATGGTCAATTGGGTCCCGCAACGGCGAGGACAAAAACAAAATTGACCTGAAACCAAATTCAACTAACTGAGAGTGCAGCCTGGAACAGAATAAAATGGGCCTAGGGGGGTGGAGTTGGATTCTAAACCCCAAACAGACTCTGCAGCACCAACTGCCCAAACCGACTGTCGCGTCGGCTATGCTGCTGAAGGCAGTAATGTGATGTGAATGTGTGGATCGAAGCCCACGTCGCAGCTTTGCAAATCTCTTCTATGGTGGCTGACTTTAGATGAGCCAGTGATGCCGCCATGGCTCTAACATTATGAGCCGTGACATGACCGTCCAAAGTCAGCCCGGCTTGGGCGTAAGAGAAGGAAATGCAATCTGCTAGCCAATTAGAGATGGTGCGTTTTCCGACAGCAACTCCCCTCTTGTTGGGATTAAAAGAAACAAACAGATGGGCGGACTTTCTGAAGGGGCGCGTCCGCTCCACGTAACAGGCCAGTGCTCTTTTACAGTCCAAAGTGTGCAACTTGCTTTCGCCCGGGCTCATGTGAGGAGGGGGAAAAAATGTTGGCAAGACAATTGACTGGTTCAGATGGAACTCCGACACCACCTTTGGTAGAAACTTTGGGTGCGTGCGGAGGACTACTCTGTCATGATGAAAGACAAGGAATGGTGCATGAACTACCAGGGCTTGAAGCTCACTGACCCTACGAGCTGAAGTAACAGCCACCAAGAAAATGACCTTCAAGGTCAAGTACTTCAGATGACAGGAATCCAGTGGCTCAAAAGGAGTTGTCATCAGCTGGGTGAGAACGACATTGAGATCCCATGGCACTGGAGGAGGTTTGATAGGGGGCTTTGACAAAAACAAACCTCTCATGAAACGCATGACTAAAGGCTGTCCAGAAATCGGCAAGCCATCAACATGTGAATGATAAGCACTGATTGCGCTAAGATGAACCTTGACCGAGTTAGTCTTAAGACCAGACTCGGATAAGTGCAGAAGGTACTCAAGCAAGGTCTGTGCAGGACAAGAGAAAGGATCTAGACCGTTGCTGTCACACCAGACGGCAAACCTCCTCCATTTAAAAGAGTAACACTTATGGGTGGAATCTTTCCTGGAAGCAAACAGAACTCTGGAGACACCCTCAGAGAGACCAAAGGAGGCAACCTCTATGCTCGCAACATCCAGGCCGTGAGAGCTAGAGACCGGAGGTTGGGATGTAGAAGCGCCCCCTCGTTCTGAGTAATGAGGGTCGGAAAACAGTCCAATCTCCATGGCTCTTCTGACGAAAGTTCCAGAAGAAGGGGAAACCATATCTGGCGGGGCCAAAAAGGCGCTATCAGAATCATGGTTCCGTGGTCCTGCTTGAGTTTCAGGAGAGTCTTCCCCACTAAAGGGATGGGAGGATAAGCATACAGGAGTCCTGTCCCCCAAAAAAGGAGGAAGGCATCCGACGCTAGTCTGCCGTGGGCCTGGAGTCTGGAACAGAATTGAGGAACCTTGTGAGTGTCCTGGGAAGCAAAAAGATCCATCGATGGAGTTCCCCAAACTCGAAAGATCTTTTTGGCAATAGTCATGTTCAAGGACCACTCGTGAGGCCGCATAACTCTGCTCAGCCTGTCGGCCAGACCGTTGTTTACACTGGCTAGATAAGTGGCTTGGAGAAACATTCCGTTTTGATAGGCCCATAGCCACATCTGCACGGCCTCCTGGCACAGAGGACGAGATCCGGTCCCACCTTGCTTGTTGGTATAATACATTGCCACTTGATTGTCTGTCTGAATGAGAACAATTTTGTTGGCTAGCCGATCTCTGAAGGCCCTCAGAGCGTTCCAGATCGCTCGCAATTCCAGGAGATTGATCTGGAGATGCTTCTCCTGAAGAGACCAAGCTCCTTGAGTGTGAAGCCCATCTACATGCGCTCCCCACCCGAGGAGGGATGCATCCGTCGTCAGCACTTTTTGAGGCTGAGGAATTTGGAATGGGCGCCCCAAGACCAGATTGGATCGAATGGTCCACCAAGTGAGGGAATTGCGAAAATTGGTGGACAGCCGGACAACATCCTCTAGATTCCCTGTGGCCTGAAACCACTGAGAAGCTAGGGTCCATTGAGCCGATCTCATGTGTAGACGTACCATGGGTGTCACATGAACTGTGGAGGCCATGTGGCCAAGCAATCTCAACATCTGCCGAGCTGTGATCTGCTGAGATGCTTGTACTTTGGAAACCAGAGACAGAAGTCTGTCTGCTCTGGGTCCTGGGAGATAAGCACAAGCTGTCTGTGTGCACAACAGAGCTCCTATAAATTCCAATTGTTGAACTGGGACGAGATGGGACTTGGGGTAATTGATGACAAAGCCCAGCATCTCTAGCACCTGAATAGTCATCCGCATGGACTGCAAAGTTTCTTGCGGGGAGGTGTTCTTCACCAGCCAATCGTCCAGATAAGGGAACACATGCACTCCCAGTCTGCGTAGCGACGCTGCCACAACTGCCAGGCACTTTGTAAAAACCCTGGGTGCAGACGCCAAGCCAAAAGGCAAAACACAGTACTGAAAGTGCTGTGATCCCAGCTGAAATCGAAGATACTTCCTGTGGGCTGGAAGTATCGATATGTGAGTGTAAGCATCCTTCAAGTCCAGAGAGCATAGCCAATCGTTTTTCTGAATCATGGGAAGAAGAGTGCCCAGGGAAAGCATCCTGAACTTTTCTTTGACCAGATATTTGTTCAGGGCCCTTAGGTCTAGGATGGGACGCATCCCCCCTGTTTTCTTTTCCACAAGGAAGTACTTGGAATAGAATCCCAGCCCTTCTTGCCCTGGTGGTACGGGCTCGACCACATTGGCGCTGAGAAGGGCGGAGAGTTCCTCTGCAAGTACCTGCCTTTGGTAGGAGCTGAAAGACTGAGCTCTTGGTGGGCAATTTGGAGGTTTGGAAATCAAATTGAGGGTGTACCCGCACCGGACTATTTGAAGAACCCACCGATCGGAGGTTAAGAGAGGCCACCTTTGGTGAAAAAATTTTAACCTCCCTCCGACCGGCAGATCGTCCGGTACAAGCACTTTGACTTCGGCTATGCTCTGCTGGAGCCAGTCAAAAACCCGTCCCTGGTTTTTGCTGGGGAGCTGCAGGGGGCTGCTTCGGTGCCCGCTGCTGACGAGAGCGAGCGGGCTGGGGTCGAGCCTGAACCGGCTGACGGGAATAAGGAGTGTACCTACGATTTCTAGAAGCGTAGGGAGCACTTCTTTTTCCCTTAAAAAACTTCCTAGCAGTGGAAGTGGTTGCAGAAGGCGCCCGGCGGGAGAGAGAGTCCATAGCGTTATCACGCTGGTAGAGATGATCAATCATCTCTTCAACCTTCTCTCCAAAAAGGTGATCCCCCCGGCATGGGATATCTGCTATCTTCCGCTGAGTTCTTTCCTCCAGGTTAGAGGCACGCAGCCATGAGAGCCTGCGCATCGCTATACCTTGAGCGGAAAAGCGAGATGTCACATCACAAGTGTCAAAAATGCCCCTGGACAGGAACTTGCGACACGCCTTCTGCTGCCTGATCACTTGGCGAAAGGGTTCAGCTTTCTCCTCAGGGAGTGTATCTACTAAACTCTCAAGTTGCCTCACAGAGTTCCGTAAATGCACACTCGTGAAGAGTTGGTATGACTGGATTTTGGTAGCGAGCAGACCAGCCTGATACGCCTTCCTCCCAAAAGAGTCCAGAGTTGCAAACTCCCGCCCCGGGGGCGCCGAGGAGAAATTCCTGGAACTCTTGGCTCTTCTGAGGGCGGAATCCACCACCGCTGAATCATGAGGCAATTGGGTCTGCATGAGACTGGGTTCCCCGTGGATCCGATATTGGGACTCAACTTTTTTAGGGACGGTTGGACTAGAAAAAGGCTTCTCCCAGTTCCTCAGCATAAGTTCCTTAAGAGTCTCATGAAAAGGAACTGTGGCAGAAGATGAAGGTGGAGATGGATAGTCCAGAACCTCAAGCATTTTGGCCCTGGGCTCGTCCACAATTTCCACGGGGAAGGGGATGGCCTCAGACATCTCCCGAACAAAAGATGAAAAAGACAAGCTCTCGGGAGGAGACAGCTGCCTTTGTGGCGAGGGAGTGGAGTCAGATGGAATGCCTTGAGAATCCTCGCCAGAGAACTCCCCATACACTCCTTCATCATCCTCAGATGAGGTATGTTCAGATGGGGCTAAAAGCTCAGACAGAGCCGCCCGGATCTGAGCCCGTCTCGACGAAGAGGCTTTACGGCCTCTATGATGGTGCCGAGAAGTTGATGGTCCCTGAGACTCCGGAGAAGCTTCCTGCTCCGATGTGTCGGGAGAGTCAACTCGGGAAGCCAAAGACACCGGCACCGGAGGCGGCACCGGTGAGACAGACCTCACCACAGGCTGAAGGCCTGATGCAGAAACATCCGGCATCGGTAATGTTGACACCCCCGACGCCGTCGGCACCGGTGCCTCTGAAAGCATCGACACCGGCCCCGTCGACGCCGTCGGTACTGACAACATCGATGCCGACTGCCACTGCTGCATCATGTTCATGAAAAATGGGAACATGGCCTGCATACGCTCATCCAGAGCTGGTGTCGGAAGAGGCTGCGGGGTCGGTTGAGGTGTCGGAGGCAAAGTCTGCTGAGGTTGGGGAGTGGGGACTCGGCTGCCAGCGACCCCACGCGTCGGAACCTCAGTGATAGAGGGAGAGCGATCCTCTCGGCACCGACGCTTCTCGGGTATCGAGTGTATCGATGACCCGGAGCTCCCGGTGCCGTGTCTCGAAGGAGATCGACGACGATGCTTCTTGGCCTTCGCCCGACGCATGTCGTCGAGACTCCTTGGCACCGGAGAGGAGGACGTGGAATCCACACGTCTCCTCGGGGCCGGGTCCGACGCAGGACGGTCCCGGGGGGCCTGCACAGCAGGAGGCGCCGAGGCGGGTGGAGACCCACTCGATGCATCACTGCTCCCAGCGTGCATCGGTCTAATGGCAGCCTGTCCCCTGTCTCCCGGTGCTGACGCCTCCTTCGACGTCGACCTCAACGACGCCGGCCTCGAAGACATCATCCTCGACGGCACTGACTTCACCGGCACCGACTTCCCCGGCGCCGATTTGGAGGGCGCCGACTTAGACGACGACGACGTCGACGGCGCCGACGCCGAAGCACCGGGCCCAAAAATCTTTTCTCTCTGGGCGTCTCGAGAGAGCAGTGTCCGCTTCTTCATGGTGAGACACAATTTACAACTCTCCGAGCGATGATCCGGCCCAAGGCACTGAATACACCACGAGTGTGTATCAGTGCCAGAGATGGCCCGATGACAGCGGGCACAAGGCTTGAAGCCGCTGGGCGTCTTCGTTGACATCTCGGGAAAAATAGTCCCTGCCAAATCAAAAGACGCGATTGTGTCTATAAAAAATGACACAAAAAAACAAAAAAGAAAAAAACGGGAAAAATACCCGACCGAGCGATTTAAATAAAATCGCAGTCTAAAAGAAAGGAAACTTAATAAACGAAAAAACTCTAAAATAACTATAAAGGATACTTCGCTTTTTTGAATCTTCACCTCCGGGCACAGGAGGAACACGAAGACAAAGGTCGAGCTCTGTGTCACCTCAGACGCGGAGAAGAAAAAACTGAGGAATGTGCCCGCGCGGCGGGCGGGAAAGTGGACGCGCGCATGCGCACTGCATCCGCCCGCGCGACGGGGGACATTTTTAGTTTTGTCATGGACTTTGCTGGAAAGTCCTCCGGGCCGACGTGACGTCACCCATCAGTGAGAATATTGGCCTGCTTGTCTTTGGATAACCCTCTTCTCCTGCCACCCGGCCGGCACCCAGCCTTTAAAAGAAATCTGTGAAGCGCCTCGTGTCTGCTCTGCTGTAAAAGAAGCAAATGCCTCGTCGCATCAGCCCTTCCCTCACTGTGTCCCGCACTCTGATGTAACTTCCTATTTCCGCGAGGGCGGGACATAGTGAGGGAAGGGCCAACATGATGAGGTGATTTGCTTCTTTTACAGCAGAGCAGATGTGAGGCGCTTCACAGATTCCTTTTAAAGGCTAGGTGCCGGCCGGGTGGCAGGAGAAGAGGGTCGTCTGCAGACGGAGCTGGTAGGCAGGTGGGAACTGGGTCGGGGAGGGGGGAGGCTCAGATGGGAGAAAGGGACTGGGTCTGGGGGGGGCTCAGATGGGAGAAGGGCCCTTGAGCTGGAACTGGGGCAGGAGGGAGAATGGGGCCATGCCTGGGGCAGGAGGGAGAATGGGACCATGCCTGGGGCTGAAAAGGAGGGCCCTAATGCAAGGCATGTGGATGAAGGGGACTGGAACTAGGGGCTGAAAAGGAGGGTAGGTGGGATAAGGGGGCTAGTACTGGAACTGGGGGCTGAAGAGGGGACAGAGAGAAGTGGCTGGGGGCTGAAGCTCGGGACTGGTGGGAGAAAAGGGCTGAGGCTGGAACTGGGGCTGAAAAGAGGGAGCAGTGAGAGAGAGATAGAAAGAGAGGACAGAGGAATGGGGAGTAAGACAGAGGGGTCAGATCCTGGATGGAAGGGGGAGCGAGAGGGAGGGCAGACCCTTGATGGATGGGAGAGGGAGGGCAAATGGTGAATAGATGGGGCAGAGAGAAAGGGCAGACAGTGGATTGAAGGGATAGAAAGGGCAGACAGTGGATGGGAGGGGGAGAGAGAGAGGGCAAACGGGCAGATGGTGGATGGAAGGGGCAGAGATAGAGGGCAGACAGTGGATGGAAGGGGCAGGGATAGAGGGCAGACATTGGATGGAGGGGAGGGCAGATACTGGATGGCAGAGAGAGAGCGAAGACAGATGCTGGATGGAAGGAAGACAGTGAAAAGAAGATGAGGAAAGCAGAAACCAGAGACAACAAACTGTAAATAAAATATATATTTTATTTTTTTTGCTTTAGGATAAAGTAGTATTGTAGCTGTGTTAATAAATGTTTATAATAGAACATGGATATTTTTATTGGACTAATTTTAAGGGAAATGGGACTTGATATACTGCCTTTCTGAGGTGTTTTTTTGCAACTACATTCAAAGTGGTTTACATATATTCAGGTACTTGTTTTTGTACCAGGGGTAATGAAAGGTTAAGTGACTTGCCCAGAGTCACAAGGAGCTACAGTGGGAATCAAGCTCAGTTCCCCAGGATCAGAGTCCACTGCACTAACCACTAGGCTACTCCTCCGTGCAGCTAGTGTGACTAATTTTCTGAGAACAAAATCCCCTTCCTCAGGTCAGGATAGGATACTGTAACAGCACTATACTGTATTGACCTGAGGAAGGAGGTTTTGGCCTTTGAAAGCTAAATGTATTAGTCCAATAAAATGGTAACATTTTATTTTCTATATTTGTTTTATTTCTATTTGTAAAGTGGTGATTGGTACTTGTTAGTTTTTTCAAATTTACATCTGCTGTCTTTATATGTTGCACAGTACTAGGAGACATTTTCTGTTTCTGTGGTGTTGCATTGTATGCAGAGTCTGACATCTTGGGGGTTCAGTTTAATTTTTGTCTACATAGAACGTTTGTGATTACTTTCTATAGTGGATTAGGGTTTATTTGTGTTTGTGAAAAAGACATGGCTTTCAGTTGGCATTGACTGTGCAGGATCAATGATCTGTACTATTCTGTCTGGTTTTGTTTTACAATAGGTGAATTGATGTTCTAGTGCTCACTGTAGTGTTTAAGATGCTTATGGTATGGTAGAATTGCTCTATAGGTCCTGAGTGTTTTGTATTCTCGGTATGCCTAGTACAGGATTTTGGAGGGGGTGTTAAAAAATGACCAGCCCTGGGTGTCAACTACCCTAGGTACGCCACTGCTAACCCCTCCTCCTTATGTTCAAACAATAAAGATCATTGGGTCAATATTCAAAAGTTATAGGTTTACTGTCACATAAGGTTTACTGTCACATAAGTAAATGTATAATTGACACCATCAATGTGGAAAATATAGCATATGTTGTCACTCCTTGGACACCACCGTCTTTATGCACCCAGTAACACAGGAAAGGTTTGAATCTGACATACTTCAGATTGCAGTAAACCTTGAGGGGCATAATCGAAAGGAGCCGCCCATCTCTAAGGGCGCCCATTTCTGGGGACGGATACGAGAAGGGGCGGTCCTAACCGTATTATCAAAAAAGATGGGTGGCCATCTTTTCTTTCAATAATACGGTTGGGCCCAGCCAAATGTCAGAGATGGGCGGGTTTGAGATGGTCGGCATCAGTGTTCAGCGATAATGGAAATCGAAGGCGGTCATCTCAAAAATGAACAACTCCAAGGCATTTGGTCATGGGAGGGGCCAGGATTCGTAGTGCACTGACATGCCAGGACACCAACCGGGTACCCTAGGGGGCACTTTTAAAAATAAAAAAAAACATTAAAATACCTCTCAGGTGCATAGCTCCCTTACCTTGGGTGCTGAGCCCCCCAAATCCCACTACCCACAACTCTACACCATTACCTTAGCCCTTATGGGTGAAGGGGCGCACCTACATATGGGTACAATGCGTTTTGGGGGGGGGGGTTTGGAGGGCTCACATTTATCACCACAAGTGTAACAGGTGGGGGGGATGGGCCTGGGTCCACCTGCCTGAAGTGCACTGCACCCACTAAAAACTGCTCCAGGGACCTGCATACTGCTGTCATGGAGCTGGGTATGACATTTGAGGCTGGCTTAAAGGCTAGAAAAAAAAGTTTTTAAAGTACTTTTTTTTTGGTGGGAGGGGGTTAGTGACCACTGGGGGAGTCAGGGGAGGTCATCCCTGATTTCCTCTGGTGGTCATCTGGGCAGTTCGGGCACCTTTTTAGGACTTGTACCTTAAAAAAAAAGGGTCCAAAAAAAGCGACCTAAATTCTTGCTACGGGCACCCTTCTTTTTTCCATTATGGCCTGAAGCTGCCCATCTGTTAACCACTTCCATGCCCGCCCCTGTCCCGCCTTCACTACTGTGCCGACACGCCCCCGTGAACTTTGTTCGTCTCCGCGACGGAGTGCAGTTGAAAGCGCCCAAAATCGGCTTTCGATTATACCAATTTGGGCGCTCTCAGGAGATGGGCGCCCATCTCCCGAAGATGGGCGCCCTTCTCCTTTCGAAAATAAGCTGGCTTGTGTTCTCTACATTATTCAATGTTCTTGCCCTCTGTTATATATCAGCAAAACTACAAGAATGTAGAGAGCACACCTATTGTTACCCACTGGAAGACAGCTAGTCACACTATTTCTGATCTCAAGTTCCTGGTATTTAGAGTTTTTAAATCTAATTGGAGGAGAGGTAACTTGCAGAATTTGATATTGAAAGAAGAACAAAAGTTGATTTAATACTTTTTATAAAGCTGTCCTTTTGATTATGTGTTACTCTTTGAATACTGTGCCTTTGTCTATTTTATTCTATTTATTTTCCAATATGATTATAGTTTTTAATTTTTTTAAAGAAGATTATTTACTCATAGTAATGATATTCATAGTTTAGGTATAGAACAAACATACACACAAGAACATCATGTTCCATTTATATAGACATACTGTATTCATTACCGTCTGCATTTATTAATACATTTTCATTCATAAACTTCATTCCCACATTTTCTGACTTGTTTGCACTCTCCGTGGGACTACAGTGTTCTTCCGCTTTGGAGGAGTTATCCCTAGGCACATGTAAGTCCCTGCCTTAAGGGCAGGTGTCATTGCTGAGGTCCAGCTTACCCCCTACAGGCTGCTTACCAATAGGGGTCATAGTGGACATTTTTGAATGCAAGATTGTAAGATCAGGAAATATTTAGTCATTTTTGCTCTCATTAGACACCAGGGACCTTTAGTAAAGCCAGGGATGGGGATTGGGGGGTTGCATGAGGTTAGAGGGAAGTGAATGCCTTGTGAGAGGAATGGGGCATTGATGAGGGAGACATGCAGTAATAGGTCTGTGGCACATAGAGAGCCAGAGCAGCAATGTTAAAAGGCTACTTCTATGCATGTATAGGGGGTTGTTCCACGGACTATGCTTTGGCACCCCCTGGCAGAGAAGCTAGATCTCTTGATTCTTTTGGGCTGAAGATGTAACAGGCGTCTATGCTCATCTCCCATATCCAATTGTACCAGCTCTACACAAACCTGTACTTGCAGTCCTTGGTGCGTAGTATGTCTGATCTGGCAGACTCTCTCCCATTGGAGCAGGCTAAATCTGTTCACCAACTGGTCAAGCAGCAGAAGGCATGTTGTAAGTTCTTGGCTAGGGGTGCCTATGATACTTTTGATGTAGCATCCAGCATCTCTGCTCAGAGGCATAGAATCTCATGGCTGTGTATCTCTGACTTGGACCTGGTGGTCCAACAGAGAATGGTGGATGCTACGTGCTGGAAGGTAATCTTTTTGGAGAGAAGGTGGAGGAGGTCACTGACCTCATCAAGAAGCACACTGATACCATCGATACTCTCTCCCACTATTTGCCTTCTGCAACTACCATCTCATCTAGGAGTTTTTTCTGCAAGTTGAAGAGAAGTACTTACTACTCATAGAGACATAGGTGCACCACTTCTTCTCGCCAGCCTCAGCAGGCTCAACCCCAGTGTGCTTATTCACTTCAACAGTGTGCTCCCCAGTCAAAGCAGGGGGCAAGCTTCTGACTGGCTCCAGCAGAGCATAGCCACAGTTAAATTGACCATCCTGGAAGACTTGCCGAATGAGGGGTGGGTGAAGTTTTTTTTGAGAAAGTTGGCTCCTTGTAACCTCTCACCGATGGGTCCTACCATCTCGGTTAAGCCTTGTATTGGTGAAAGAGACAGCCAGATCGCTCACCAAGAACAAATCACTTCAGCACGTACTTGCAGAGGAACTCTCCACCCTTCTAAAGGCCCATGCGGTTGAGCCCGTTTCCACTAGAGGAAGAAGGGAAGGGATTCTATTCCAGGTACTTCCTTGTGCAAAAGATGACAGGGGGGGATGTGTTCCATCCTAGATCTAAGGGCCCTGGTCAAAGAAAAGTTCAGGATGGTTTCTCTGGGCACCCTTCTTCCAATGATTCAGGAAAATGATTGCCTATGCTCTCTGGACTTAGATGATGCTTACCCTCATATCCAGATACATTCAACTCAGAGGAGGTATCTTCGATTCCAGCTGGAGTCATGTCACTTCCAGTACCGCATGTTGCCTTTTAGCCTCATGTCGGTTCCCCGGTTTTCACCAAGTTGTAGTTGCAGCGTCGCTACACAGACTGGGAGTCCATGTTTACCCCATCTCAATGAAGAGCACATTGAAGTATGGTGCTCAGGAGCTATTAGGATTCGTTTTAAACTACCCCAAGTCTCATCTGCTCCCTCTCCAGTGATTGGAGTTCATTGGAGCCCAGATAGACACTCAGTGGGCTCAGGCTTTCCCCCATGTGGCATGGGTGGACGCTCTTGTCGCTCTTGACGCTTGAGTCTGAGCAGCTCAGGTCACAGTTCAGCAGATGTGGAGATTGTTGGGGCACATGGCCTCCATTGTTCATGTAATACCCATGGCACGTCTTCACATGAGAACTGCCCAGTGGACCCTAGCTTCTTAATGGTGTCAGGACACAGGGAACTTAAAGAATGTTATCCAAGTGTCACCAGAGCTGTTTCAGAGGCTTTGGTTGATGATTCGATCCAATTAGGCTCTGGGATTCCCATTCCAAATTCCACAGCCCATGAAGGTGCTGATGACGGATTCCTCCCATCTGGAGTGAGGAACTCATGTAGACAGGCTTCACACTCAAGGTGCTTGGTCAGCCCAGGAAACAGATCTTCTGGAGCTCCAACCTGCACCCTCTGATCCAGCCTGCATCATCTGTCCCTGCCTGCATTATCTGTCCCTGCCTGCATTGTCTGTTCCTGCCTGCGTCCCCTGCCCTAACCTGCATCGTCTGCTCCAGCCTAACTGCTGTCCAGTCTACATCATCTGTTCCTGCCTGCATCCTCTGCCCCAACCTACATCATCTGTTCCTGCCTGCATCCTCTGCTCCTACCTGTATCATCTGCTCCAGCCTGCTCCTGCCTAAACTGCAGTCCTGCAACCTCGTCTCCTTTGTTCCAGCCTTCAGCCTCAGCTCTAGCTGCCTCACCTTGTTTGTGACTGTTAGCTAACGCCTAGGGCTGCCTGAGTCTATACATATGGCTCCATTTCACGTTCTCCTCCTGGTGCTGTCCCTTCCCAGTCTGCTCCGCCACCTGAGACCACTGTGCACTGCCCCTTCATTCATTATACTACCTCTCCATCTCTCTTGTCCTCTTCCTCCCTCCTTGCTTTCTACCTTCAACACTTCATCCCTTCCATTTTACCTTCCCCATTCTATCTGAACTCATCTCGCCTTCATCGCCACTCTTCTCCTACTCTCCTCCGTACTCTCTTACTCCTTCTTCTCTCTGCCGGAGACATCAATCCTAATCCTGGTCCCCCCCCCCCCCCCCCCCCCACCAACCCTCATCCTATTTGTTCAGGTCACACTGTGACCTCTCCAATTTCATCTCTATTCTTCTCCTCTTCTTTGCCCTTCTCATGCGCCCTATGGAATGCCCGCTCCATCTGCAACAAACTTCCCTATATCCATGACCTTTTTATCACTCTTAGCCTCCATCTGCTTGCAATAACTGAAACATGGCTCTGCCCTGATGACTCTGCCTCAGTCGCAGCCCTCTGCCATGGTGGTTATCTCTTCTCCCATACTCCTCGCCCTATTGGCCGTGGTGGTGGTGGTGGTCTATTACTCTTGCCCTCTTCCAAATTTCAATCTCTTCTACCACCTCAGTCTCTGTTTTTCTTCCTTTGAAGTCCACTCCGTCCGCCTATTTACTCCTTTGCCTCTTCGAATAGCAGTTATTTATCGTCCTCCTGATAAATTCTTTTTTTTTAACTCTTTATTTATAGCTTTTAACAAACATAATTGATTTTTATGAGTGTCAATACACAAAAAGAAAAAGTAATTCACATGTAAAATTACATCTAATATTGAAATTTCCTTCTTACTATCATCCACAATATTACACTGAATAGTGATCCAAGATAAGGAAATAAAATTATCCTGTTTATTTTAAGCGGTTACATCACAAAATAGCTAAAGAAGCGTTGTTCCAAGTGGTTAACTCTAGCCTGCTAGACAGTGGTACATATGGGATTAGACTTGTACACTAACCTCTTCTTTGCTAATTAGAAATTCTTCTAACTGCTTTGGGTCAAAGAATTGATATTATTTTAACTGAAATTTAACTCTACAACACGGGGAAACCACAGAAGGAAATCCGCCCCCACTGCTACTGTTCTAGCCCACAGCAGTAGGAACCTCTTACGCCTCCTCTGCGTTTCCCTGGAAAGATCTGGAAAGACCCTTATCTTTGAACCCATAAACTCAGAATCTAAATGCCTTAGAGATAGTTTGAGTACTGCATCTCTATCCATTTCTAACGCAAACGTTGCAAACAATGTAGTTCTCTGTGTAATTACTTCAAGAGATGTTTCCAGGAATGCAGTTAAATTCATTGCCCCCTGTAAAGGTAAATTTTCAGATGATTTAACATCTAATTGAAGGTAAAATGCTCTAGTTATGGGCGGCAAAGATGTCTCCTGCATTCCTAGTATCTCTACTAAATATTTTTTAAGCATTTGGACTGGTGAAATTAAAGGTGATCTAGGAAAGTTTAAAAAACGAAGAGACAGTCTTTTGGCTTGATTTTCCAGATATTCCAAACGCCTAAAGAAAAAATTTCTCTCCTTATTTGAAGCCTGTTCGAAAAGTTCCAATTTTTTCAATTTTTTCAGTCAGTTTTTTTTACTTCGGAGGTTTGAGAAAGATTAATTTGTAGTTGGTTCAATGCAGTCTCTGATAGTGCTTTAATTGTCTCTGTATTTTGAGAAATTAAAGTTTGTAAACATAGGCGGGTCGGTGGCCCAACTGTTGGGGAGGCTGAAGGGGGTGGGGTTAGGGGTGGGGCCAGGGGTGGAGCTTAAATCCATAATTGTCTGACTAACACACAGAAAAAATAAATAAATAAAAATAAAAGTCACAATTAATACCTGTTATTAAATTTAGATATAGATATGAATCATATGTCAAAGAATAAAGTGGTTGCTCAAAGCATATTCTAAGCACAATCGCTCACTGCAAAACACTATGCACAACTTTGTGCAAAAACACGCTCAGAACCTTACTGTACCATAAATATTACACTGGGCAGAACCTAATACACCAATATACCACCCCATATGGAAAAATGCAGACCGTCAACAATATGAAAACAAGGGACCATATCATCACAATTCTCATGTAGAGCCACAAACACCCCTAATTCATGTTAATGTGGGATAAAATACCATAAATAAGTAAATAAATATAAACTTTTAATGTTGAGCACCTGATTCTCAAAGTGGACATATTCCAAACACAATAATGAAAATAAAATGATCTTTTCTACCTTGTTCTCTGTGACTTTTTCTGATCATGCTGGCCCAGTATTGGATTCTGCTGCTATCTGTCCTCAGTGCAGGTCAGGAAAGTCATCCTCGTTAAATATCTCCCTGGCAACCCAGGACACCTCCAGCCAACCCCCTTGCTCTCCCAGCAGTACGGTAAACAAACCATAACCAATTTCTACAACTGGTTACACAAGGCTAGAGGTCTTTCACTGCAGCTCCTGCTGTGAGGATGGAGGTACATCAACAATTTAAACCCTCAGAGCACAGCAGGGGAGGCTTAGCCTTTCCAAGCCTCTTATACCGGGCGCCTATGTTTGTAAAGCATTCCAAGTGGTAAAGTCAAGTCCCAAAGTGACTCTAAGGTCACTACGGGCAGGTTTTGCTCTCTCTCCCAATAAAACCAACCGGTTGGGGGGCTTCACAGCCTGTTCCCAATACTCACAGTTTTAGGCAAAACTGCTTGAATTGATGTTATTTCTGAGTCTCTTGGCTGTCTGCTCCAGCTCTTCTCTCCCGCAGGCTCCCTCCCTGGTCACTCTGTTCACCATTTCGGTCCGAGGTATCAGGGATCAGCAGGAGGTTTTCCCTTCCGGGTTGAGGGGGCGCCACACGTTCAGCGGGGCTCAGGGAAGCCCTGTCTCCACTGATGTTCAGCAACGAAAGCACTGACCGAGCAGGGGAGTAGAAGCCAACATGGAAACAAGCACTGCACCAAAGCTATCCAATGTCGTCTGTTTGAGCTGAGGAGTTCCGCTCGGGGCAAGGGGAGCCTCCCAAACCTTTCCTCGCCTTTTCTCCATCACACAGAGGGGTAAGGTGGTCGTTCCAGCGATAGTCGGTCTGCCTTAGAAGCGTGTCTGTTGACGCTTTCCTATACCGTCGCCATCTTGGATCTACTGATAAATCCCTTTCATCCTTTCTCAGCGACTTCTTGATGCTTGGCTTTCCTTCTTTCATGATCCTTCCTCCCCCTCCCTCATCCTTGGCGACTTTAACTTCATGTTAATGATCCCTCCAACTCTTACGTCTCTCAGTTCCTCACCTTAACATCCTCCTTCAATCTTCAACTATGCTCCACTTCCCCTACCCACCAAAATGGTCACTGTCTTGATCTTATCTCTCCTATAACTGCTCCCCCTCCAATTCCTCTCTCTCTAATCTTCCCCTTTCTGACCATCATCTAATAACCTTCACACTCAACTTCCTCATCCGCTCAATCCCGTCCAATCTTAACCAATTTATCTAGGAATCTCCAAGCCATTAACCCTACTACCCTATCCTCCAATGTCTCGAACCTCTTCTCTACCATTACACCATCCAAATCTGTCAATGATGCCGTCTCCTCCTACAATACTATTCTATCTTCTGCCTTAGACACTCTTGCACCTCTCATGCCCCGTCCTATAAGACGTACCAAACCCCAAGCCCTGGCAAAACCCTAAAATCCGCTACCTATGTTCCTGTACCTGTTCTGCCGAACACCTCTGGCTGAAATCTCATGCCCTTGCTGACTTCTCTCATTTCAATTCATGTTGACCTCCTTCCAATCTGCCTCTCTCTGCTTGCCAAACAGGACTACTACATCCAGCTGACTAATTCTCTCGGCTCAACCCCTCGACTTCTCTTCGCCATGCTAACTCTCTACCTCAAAGTGCCTCCACCCCCAACTCCCCCTCACTATCTCCCCAGACCCTAGCCGAGTTCTTCCATGACAAGGTTCAGACGATAAACCTCGAATTCTCTACCAATCCACCCCCGCCTCTCCCTCCCCTTGTCCGTTCCCCTATTTCCTCAAAAAACATAGTAACATAGTAGATGACGGCAGAAAAGACCTGCACGGTCCATCCCGTCTGCCCAACAAAATAAACTCACATATGCCATTTTTTGTGTATACCTTACCTTGATTTGTAGTCTTTTTCAGGGCACAGACATATAAATATACCCAGGACTATCCTCACCTCACAACCCCTCAGTCCTTTTCCTCCTTTCTGAGGTCACTGATGAAGAAACATCACATCTTCTCTCCTCCTCAAAACGAACTACTTGTCCTCTGATCCCATTCTACCCACCTTCTTAACACCATCTCTCCTACTATCACCCGTTTTATCTGTCATAACCTCAACCTTTCCACTGCAACTGTTTCTGATGCTGTTATGACTCTGCCCCGGTGTCATGCTGTCATTCATCTCGGTCCCTGGTGGTCAGACCTGGTGATTGCCAATGGACTGTCTGTTTGTGGTTTTCCCCGTTCCAGAAGTCATGCGGTCCGGTCCAGATTTTCTAGCCTGCCAGTGGTTATTGAGACTTTTTGGAATTAAGCTGTTTCGTACTGGTGACCTTCCTGGCTGTGGCCTTTATTAACCACCTGGAAGCTTCCCTGGTTTGCCTGCAACAGAGCTCTTCAGAGGTGTGTCTTCTGCGATCGTTTGTTGCTGTGTTCCTTGCTACTTTCAGTTTTGCCTATCTCTGCCCTTGAACCTTTGCCTGGACCTGTACTTTGACTTTGCTTGCTGCTGCCTTTTGAACCTTTGCCTGGACCTGGACTTGCTTGCCGCCTGCCTTTGAACCTTTGCCTGGACCTGGACTTTGACTTTGCTTGCCGCCTGCCTTTGAACCTTGGCCTGGAGCTGGACCTTGCTTTTATTGCCTGTTCATGGTTCTGCTGGCTTTGTGGACTATCTTCCTGCTCTCTGCTGTGCTTCTGTTCCGGTCCTGCCGCTCCAGTCTGGAGGGTACTGGTCTGTCTGGGTTCCGCCTTTGTCCTGGTGGGTGTTCCTCCTGCCGCTGCCATGTGTGAAGCGTGACAGATGCCTTCAACATGCTGTGGCCAGGACACTGTACAGTGATTTCACAGTGAGAATCCTCAAAGGTAACTTTAAAACCATACAAGAACGTAAGACCTTTGAAGTCGAATGATTGAATATTTTAACACCCAACAGAAAGGACTTATCAAGGATCTGGGGTTCCTAGCCCATTATAAACCATAAAGCTGTATGTCTCTGTTGATCACCCTCCCCTCACCTATCCACACCCACCTGTTAGAATATCAATGATATGCTTTGATGTCCCCATGCATACTGCCTACCCACCCCCCTCCTCCACCCTGTCAGACTGTCACAGTAATGCTTGAATGTTTTCACTTATAAACACTGTCAGCTAGCACATTTGCTTATTCCGATCTGAGGAAGAAGGGCAACCTTCAAAGCTAATCAAGAAATGTATTAAGTTATGTCCAATAAAAAAGGTATCATCTTATTTTCTTTTCCATGTTTTATTTTGTTTGATTCCTATTGATAACCTTAAGAGTGGACTAACACGGCTACCACACTCCTCTACTTCAGATAAATATTTAAATTGTCTTTTTGTCAAAATCAGATATTTGTTTTAATACTCTTTCCTTGCTATTGATGTCAGAATTTAAGTCTTTATGGGTATTATGGATGTTTGTGCAAGGATCTCACTTGAACCCAGAACACTTAGCAAGTCAGGAAAACATGGATTTTTTATATTTGATGTTGTTCTGTTCTTTAGTTTTCCCTTAAAATGTTGTAAACCAAAAAAAACATATCTCCTTCAACACCCTTTGCAAATGTCACTTAGCTGTGGTTGAATTTATTTAGGTGAGGTCTTTCTTGCGTTGGAGCTCAGCCGGAACCCTTCAGAGGATAATTTCTCCAGATTTCTTCTTCCTAAACCTCACTTATAAAGAAAATAATCAGGGAAGAAAAACCTTACAACTCCCTGGCTTTTTCAGGCGCTGACTCCTCTCTGGTGACAATTAATCAGTTCTCAATACTGTGGCCATACTCTCTAATTGAAATAAAAGTTAAAGGAGGACTCACTTGTGATCACGTGACGCCATGGCGGAGAGCAGACGCAACTAAAGAGCTCTCCGACCTCGATCCTCCCTCCCAGGAATAACGAGCCGAAAACGGACCCAATAAACACATTAAAAAAGCGCCGGAACACAGGCGGAATCTTAATAAGCGGCACTCGGAAGACAGAAACGGGGTATGGCCACGAAATCTGCCCAGAAGGATAAGCTGCGACAAAAACAAACAGAAGCTAAGATGGCGGCTCCGCCCGGCGTTCCAGATAACGCTGCTAATCCGTCGTGGGTGGCAGAAATAACGGCGGAAATGTCCGCGGTTATGGAGGAGCTGCTAGAAAGGCGATTAGCTCCCATCGATGCGAATTTGGAGAAGTTGCACGCACGTATGGACGATTGATGACAGAGTGTGTGGCCTGCCAGAACCGGACCGGGATAGTAGAAGATAAATTACAGGAAATGGACACAGAGCAAAAAAGAGCAAGCAAACAATTGGAAGCCCTAGAACAAAAGCTGGAAGAGCTGGAAAATCGATCTAGACGCAATAATCTGCGTCTGGTAGGGCTTCCAGAGGCTATGGGGGGGCAGGGATTTAATCGAAGAACTAGAGCGCTGGCTCACAGCAAGAGTGGATTTCCCGGCACACTTAGGCCCACTGAGAGTGGAGAGAGCACACCGGCTCGGCCCCCGCAAAGACAACAACAGCAGACCTCGAGTGCTTATCATGAAAATCTTAAATTTTAACCACAAGCAATATATCCTACAAGCTTCAAGGAAAGATAAGGTACTGTTGTACGAGCAAAAAAGAATCCTGTGTTTCCAGGACTACTCGGCCGGGGTAGCGGGGAGGAGAAGAGCCTTCTCCCCGATATGTACTGAATTATTTAATCGGAAGATCAGATTCAATTTGTTGTACCCAGCCCAACTGAAAATCACCCATAAAGGAACAACGCACATGTTTGAGGCGGTAGAGGAGGCACAGCAGTTTGTGGCCCAAGATTGCAACAGACGACAGGGAAATGGCGAAAATGATAACTCGAATTGAGGAGACCAATCAATGATAGACTCATGATCAGAAGGAGCCCTCATGGATACAATGACATAGATTGTGACAAATTGGAATGGCCAGGTTGGGGACTCATGGACTGAAATGTTGAAACCCACCGTAAGCATAGAAGAGGCTCAGGAGGCTGTCAACTAAAAAAGAGCCTGTTTGGACTGTGGAGCCAGGGAGGACTGAATAACGGCAGATCTCAAGCCACTTGGTTTGGTCCCGGCAGGGTTAAATAAACCTGGACCCCAGACAGGACACCTGAAGAAACCGGACAATACAGAATATAGGGTCACGAAACCACGCCAGACCTGAAGACAAGTTAAATGTATATAAGTTTAAAGTTGCAATATATTTAAGGAGGGAGTAAGATATACGGGTTAAGTGAATGTATCTGATGGGTACAATGTTTGTTGGAGTTTGTCTGACGGGCAGGAGGGGTGAATGGAAGGAGGGGTTGGGGGCGAGGACCATAGGACGCAAAGCACTTCATGTATGGGAGGGAGGTCGGGAGGCGGGAAAAGTGATCTGTTCCCATGTGGGGGAACATCAAATGGAGGGATGGGGTGGGAGGGAAGGGCCAGAACATAGGTAGGGCGGGAGGGGATAAGGGGGAGGGAGAGATAAAGGGGATCCAGATTATTTTGAATGGGAGGGAGGGAGCCGCCACACGGGACAAAGTCAGGAGGGATGTTCATAGAGGTTTGGAGGGGGGTGCAGGCTGGGGCGCCACCCTAAGAAAAATAGATAACACCAGAGAACCGCAACAGCTAACAAACACACCTGTAGATTATGGTTAGACTTGTCACGTGGAATGTGGGTGGGATTAACTCGCCCATAAAGAGAACAAAAATACTACAACAACTACACAGAAATAAAATAGATATTGCCTTACTGCAAGAAACACATCTTAGCCAGGAGGAACATGCAAAACTTAAGACATGGTGGGTGGAGGAGTGTATCTCGGCAGGAGCACAAGGGAAGAAGGGAGGGGTGGCGGTGTTAGTCCGCAAGGGTCTGCCAGCGGTGCCGCGCCTCATTGAGGCGGACGCCAAAGGCCGCTACGTATTGGTGGAATTGGAGATAAAAGGTCGGAAAACACTATTATGTAATGTGTATGCCCCCAATCAATATGATAAGCAATTTTACAACCACCTGATACAAAGCCTGCTCACATACCAGGGGGAGCAAATACTGGTGGGGGGAGATTTCAATACGGTTTGGGATGCCTCGATGGATAGCACGCAGGGTAAGAGAAGTGATTCAGTGGCATCTCATAAAGGCCTGCAAAGATTAGGACAGTGTTAGAGCTTATAGATGTGTGGAGGGTATTACACCCCAGTGACAGAGACTATACTCACCATGCACGAGCACATGCCTCTCAAGCAAGAATAGATTATATACTTATACCAGGAAACATGCTCGACAAGGTTACAGATGCACGCATAGGGCCCTATACGATTTCGGATCATGCCTGGGTGCTTCTTGAATGGGATTGGGGTGACAGGAAACCACAAGGTAACTTTTGGCAATTTCCTTTAGATCTAGCGGGGGATGAGAATTTAAAGCTAAGCTACAAGAAAAATGGGAGGACTACGCGGTATTAAATCAAAACCCATCTGGAGAATCCTGTCTTGTACTGGGAAGCAGCGAAGGCAGTGTTACGTGGGGAAATAATCAGTTACCACCACCACTTTAGGTTAGCCCGCAATAAAGAGATAATAAGGTTAAGCAAATTAATATGTAAGGCTCGACAGATATATGGTAGAACACATGCTGAGATTCATCGGGCTAATCTTCTAGAATTACAGGCCACACTAAACATGTTATTACATCAGCGGGCCACGAAATCCCAAACCTACTATAAATTCCAATTACACAAATTTGGGAATAAGGCGGGCCGCCTGTTAGCAAGATTGGCCACCCCGAAAGGGAGCAAGAGACGGGTCTTACAAGTAAGGGAGAATATGGGAGAATGGAACAGAAAACGGAAAAGATATGCGAGGCCTTTGTTAAATATTATCGCACCCTTTATGCGAAACCAAGGGACCAGGGACTATCGGAACATTTATACTTGAATAATCTAGCAATACCAAACCTCAACCAACTAGACAAAGACCAACTAAATTTACCAATAACGGTGGAGGAGGTGACATTGGGCATAAAACAGGGAAGCTGTTAAAAGCACCCGGCCCAGACGGTTTTCGTATAGAATTTTACAAGATACTAGGTAACCATATTGCCCCGGCCCTAACTAAATTTTACAACAAAATAATAGACATGGAAAACCCCCGGAAGGCTTGTCTCTTGCAAGAATAGTGGTGTTACCAAAACCAGGCAGAGACCCACAAAATGTGGAGTCATACCGTCCAATCTCCCTTTTGAATGTGGAACTTAAAATACTTGCAAAAATAATGGCCAATCGTATGAAAAAGGTCTTGCCAAAGCTAATACATGAATCCCAAACCGGATTTGTAGAAGGCAGAGTAATAGCTAAAAACCTAAGGAAAATCATAGGGGCCTTAGAGCGGAGGAAATATGAGGACAGGCCAGCCCTGCTGATTAGCTTCGATGCTGAAAAAGCATTCGATAAAGTCCACTGGACATTTCTGTTCTCCACACTGGAAAAATACGGATTTGATGGCAGATTTGTCTCAGCAGTGAAGGCCCTATATCACGAACCCAAAGCACGAATACGAGTCAATGAGATGGAATCTGAGGAATTCTCCATATACAGGGGAACTCGACAGGGCTGCCCTTTGTCGCCAATGTTGTTTGTCCTGTCCTTAGACCCACTGATTCGGGACATTGTAACAAGTCCACGATACAAGGAATGCGCATGGGCCAGATCGAATTCAAGTAGCAGCATTCGCAGATGACCTTTTAGTTTTGCTCACAGACCCCAAAAATCATTTTCGGTGTTAATAGAGACTTTAAAAGAATATGGAGACTATGCAGGGCTGGAGCCTGAACCTGAATAAATCAGAAGCACTAGCCTCTTCTGAGGAAGTGAGAAATTTATGGACCAGGACTTCCCTTTAAGTTGGGCAAAAGGATCATTTAAGTATCTGGGAATTCATTTGACTATGGATCTAGAAAAACTACACGATTTAAATATCAAGGTCCTTTTAGAGGGTACAAAATGTCGGCTGGGTAGTTGGGAAGGCCTGCCACTGTCCCCTGAATGGTAGGATAAACTTATACGTATGGTAATATTTCCAAAATGGTTGTATCTCATGCAGACTTTGCCCCTGCGATTGAAACATAAAGACCTCACACATATAAACAGAATTCTTAGCAGGTTTTGTTGGGCAAATAAAAAAACCCCAAATACAAGCTAAAATAATGAAGGGAGGATGGACTAGTGGGGGCCTGGGGATGCCAGACCTAGCTATGTACAACAAGCATGTCTACTTAGACACATAGGAGATTGGATAGGCCAATCAACTACATTTACCCCACTGGAGCTGGAGCGGGAATATTTTGCCCCATACAATGTCATTACACTGTTGCATTTAGATCAGAGACAAACACCGACACAGTTCAAACATTGTCACCTGCTGCAACCGATGCGTAAGGCCTGGAGGATACTTATTAAGACCATGGGGGGCACGCCAGAGACCTCAGAACTTTTAACGATTAGAGGGAACCCGAGCTTTGACCCTGGCCAAACAAACCCGGCCTTCCATAGATGGGAGGTACAGGGGATCACAAGAGTGGAACACCTGCTCAGCAACGGAGGAGGCATAGTCAAATTTGAGGAATTGCAAAACAAAATAGGAAGTGCTTGGGGGGATCATTTTGCGTATGTACAAGTTAAACATTACATTATGAGTCTTAATCAAAACGCACTTAGACTGAAAATGGGCGAACAGATCACAAGTTTTTTTCAGGCCCTGGAGGTGGTAGGACTGTCAGTATCAACTATAACTCGAGCTCTGGCGAAGAAGGTTCCCACCAAAGATTTTGGATATATCAAAAATAAGTGGGAACAGGACTCAGGGGAGTGTTTGGGGACTGGGAAGTAGAGGCCACGCTGAGACGCATTCCGAAACTCACCATAGATGAGAGGCTTAGAGAGAAGGGATACAGAGTGACAATGCGTGCTTACATCTCAGGACAACAGTGGGGACATATGAACCCTATTAGAGAAGTAAAATGTATTAAATGTGATAATGTAGCTCCCACGCTATTCCATGCCTTTTGGGCTTGCCCGAGAATTCAGAAATTCTGGAAACAAATTCAGAACTTCTTGTTTAAAACTGTACAGTTAAAAACAAGGGGGACATGGGACCATTATGTGCTGGATACACAGTCTGCCTTTGGCTCGCAGGCGAAAGGACCTAGGCTGTGGTGTCGGAAGGTATGCCTGTTGGCCAGAAAGACCATACTACAAAAATGGGTGTCCATGGACCCGCCAGCATATTGGCATTGGCGGAACCAGATACATGAAATGGCAACTTGGGAGGCCAGAGAGGCGAGGAGTAACCCAAAAAAGGAAAAAAATTTTCTTGCAAATATGGGGTCAATATATACAAGGGCTGAGCCCACGAGGAAAAAGTTTATTGCTTAACCAACTGTGACTTGTCTTCAGATGATCGGCTTTCTAAGTGAGCCTGTTCTTGCTGTGGCGGGGGGGAGGGGGAGATAGTAGGGAGGGAAGGGCAGGGGGGAATGGGAAAGAAGAAAGGGGATGGGGGGGGGGGAGGGAAGGAAACAGGATTTACTTGGTTGATGTTAGCGGTTGTAAGATTGTATCAGGGTATGATAAAAAGACGAAGTAATATATAGGAGTTAAAGAGTGTGTAACTCCGGAGTACATACATGCAAATACTGTCGAGTTATGAACGAGATGGGGAGAGGGAGGGGGGAAGAGAAGGGATAGGGTTTGGGATGAAAGTGGTAAAAGGTTTGATGACAGATCTCACCATTTAGTTTGACAGTGGATTTTGTTGTTGGCCTTAACTTGTTCAGGCTGGAATGGAATGTTTTGTTTTAAGTTGTCATCAATAAAAAACGTTTAAACATAAAGGAGGACTCACTTCACAGCCTATTTCTCACTGTAATTCCCTATTCTATAAGGCGGCCGGAAGCTTTTACACTCCATTCAGGGATCTTACACAGTAACACATTCCATATTCAAATTCCATTTCCTAGTCTTCACATATAAACATAACATTTCCCTGCACAGCTATCAGATCAATCTGGAGAATATAGCATACTCATACAAAAACAGTGCTGGATTTTCTTTAATCTGCAGTCTGATTCCAAACCCTGTACTGAACTCAGAACTCTCACCAACAACACACCTTTCCCACAGACACAGCTTAATGGCTTCTTTCTTCAAATCACAGATTCACCTCTCAGTCCTTCCCCTGTGTCAGAGTCCTTACACACTTTTTCCTGACACCCTTATAGTTTCTTTCACTTAGTATAACTACCAGCAGAAATCACAGCCTCTCAGAACCTGAGTCTCAACTGTTTTCCCCTATTCTAAAAAGAGTAGGCAGCCATGTGGCCACTTAATACCTGAGCATACAGACTCTCATTCCACCTTCCTTGACCTTAAATTCCCTTAGAACTTAACCATTCCATTCACTGCATGCAGAAACACAACTCTGTTTCACTCCAAACCAAACTAAATTTGGTTTAAACTTTCTCACAACTTTCTATTAGCACAGCTCTCTCACCCAAAACACATCAGTTTTCCACACATGAATTCAGCAACACAATCATGAAAAAGGCAGTCTATTTATTGAAGTACTCACTTTTAAGCTCAAATCATCTCATTCTCAGCACCAAAGCTCACCTTCACTCACTTTCAATATTAAAGTACCCTTTTTCAATATCACATTTCACTTTAAACTCACAAAATCCATACTTTTATTCTTACTTTTACACAGACACACTCTATACGTTTTTACTTTTCCCAGTCTTCCCTTGCTCTTCTCTCTCTGCTCACTAGTCTCCCTAGCAACTCACCCCCCCTAGAGGATCTGACATCACTCAACCAATCAGCTTGTCAGCTAAAAACTGTTTTTTTTTTCTTATCTCTGAACTGTTTAGAATCTGGGCTGTGCCAACCCCCACAGAAGTAAATGTAAAACTTACTACATAGAGAATTTCAAAGTCAGTTTCAACCTGAACCTGTACCCAAAACAGCAAAGAACATTTTATAGTACAATCTCCACTTAATCATGGTTTATTTCTTGAAAAATAAAACCATATTTAAGAAACATCTCACACTTTCTTCACATAACTCTATTAATAAGTCCCAAACTAACTTTAAACCTTTTCCAGCCAGCAGCATCCACCAAAATCCTGGACCCCCCCCCCCCCCCCCAGAGCCCCAGGAAAAAACATTTAATATATGTTACCATATATTACACTTGGCTGCCGAATGTCATTGAAAATGCATTTCTTACATTCCCATCTTGACTTTTTTCCACCCAATTTGGGACACGTAAGTGATGAACATGGAGAGAGGTTCCATAAAGACATTTCTACAATGGAGAACCGATATCAAGGCCGCTGGAATCCCAACATGATGGGGGACTACTGCTGGTTTTTGCAACGGGAAAATATGACCAGTCACAAATGCAAAAGCAGATGCCTGAAGCACTTTTAACAGTACTGGGCCTTGCTGAAGTAAGACTTTTAAACTGGAATACAAAACGTTTTTGAAATTTTGTTATTCCATTACATTTTCATATACTGTTTACTACAAAAACTTTGATGTACATCAGGTAATTGTTGGAGTAAAACTCGTTCTGTAAAAAATTATTCAATGCTTTCCAAGTGCTTAATTCATTTGTGGAAACTTATGCATAACAAAATTACCTGAGGTGCTACAACAATTCTGACTTCGGATTTGGAATACGCACACTGAATTTAGTATAGGACTAATGGTTTTTGCCCAGTAGCACACAAATTGTTTTTTTGTTGTGCTGTATTTCAGGTTAATCTGTGTGTGACCTTGCCATTGCGTGATCCAATTGACCGATGGTTATTGTTTTCAGGGAGCCTGGTAGCTAGCTTCTTCCTGGAGAAAGCGAAGATACTTTATTTGTAGCAGGCATTTTCTGAGGAAAGCAGGTTTTATATTCTCACATACCCTCCCACCTTCCTTTGGAGTTGTCTCCTCTTTTCTTTTATGCTGTAGTATTGTACTGATGGTCCTGCACTCTCGTGGCAGGCGGGAAGGCACTTGCACATGCACGGTGGAGCATGACTCATGCTCCATGAGATTTGTAAAAACTTGTCACAAGCTCCGTACTGGGTGACATGGATCGCATTACCCACATGTGAGAATATAAGAGCTGCTGTCCTTGGAGAGTACCTTCTACAGGTAAGTATGTTCATTTTTCTGGGGCTCCCTCCAGGAACAAAAAAATACTGTATTTAAAGATATGAGATACCAGCAAGCCTGAAGGCTATTGAAGTGATGTACATTCAGGTATAGTAGGTATTTTTCTGTTCCTGGAGGGATCACATTTACAGGAAAAAAAAAGTCCATTGCACTAACCACCAAGCTACTACTCTGTTTTGCGAGGTCATCTGTGTAGCCATTTTAATAAAAATGCTGTCACATAGACATCCCTTGTTTTCCCCTGATTATAATTTAAACTTTTCAACTTGTAAAATGGTGGTTCAGGATGTATATCCTTCTCACATATTTTCAAACAGGAAATCTGGACGTCTTTCCTGTTTGAAAATTGCTATGAGATGGACATTTGTTTTGGACATTATAAGCAGGATGCACCAATTCTGACTTGGGCATTCCTTAAAAAATGTCAGCATTTGGCTGACCTCTTGCAAAATACTTTATGTAAACAGAGCAATTGCTAACAAAACTAAGACAGCCACAAAAATATATTTTAAAACATAAAACATATACTTTTAATAAGATAAACAATTTAAAAATACAATTTCAAATATGTATCTAAATCGATGGATCATTATGAGTCTATAGGTAGTTGCCAATATGTATGGCAAATGCTTGTTGAAAATCACGTTTTATCATAGAGCCATGTAGATAGAGCCTGACATGTTTTGGCAAGATGCCTGCTCCTGGGATAGTGAAGTCCTTAATCAGAAGCCATACAACAAGCAAGCCAGAGAAATTTTAGGGATAATATGGATGAAACAAAACAAAAATACAGAATAAAAAATTTAAAACAAAACCAAATTGAAGGGAAAAAAAAAAGAAACTTTCAAAACTTAAGTACATTACCACCAATGTTAACAACATTTCACATGCAGCTGTCCAAAGAGCAATATAGAACTAGATCAGAACATCTCTAGAAAAGGATACATGAAAATGAATTATAATCAGCTTATGAATTTAAAAAGGAAAATCACAGGAAAACCACAAATGTATTAAAACAAATTCTGGCAAAAGTTACCCCTGTTCATACAGAAACAAACAAAAACACCCCAAAACAGCACATGCACACAGAATGACAGAAGAAGGTGCGGAGGAGTGACCTAGTGGTCAGGGTGGTGGACTTTGGTCCTGGGGAACTGAGGAACTGAGTTCAATTCCCGGCCCAAGCAGCTCCTTGTGACTCTGGGCAAGTCACTTAACCCTCCATTGCCCCATGGAAGCTGCATTGAGCCTGCCATGAGTGGGAAAGCGTGGGGTACAAATGTAACTAAAATAAAATCATAAGTGCTTAAAACAGTTCTTGCCAATTACCGTTACACTATAAACTAAAAGACAACAAAAGTGCAACTTAATCATAAAGCCTAAAAGGCAAAACAATTCTGGCAAATAGTACCCCTGTTCATACAGAAACCAAAAAAAAAAAAGAGTGCATGAAAAGTGCTTAAAATAGTTCTCAAATTACTCAAGCAACACTATCAAAGCACAACAGATGTGCACCTCAAACAGGCAAATGCCATAAATAAAGAAAAAGTGGAAGAAATGATGAAAACTGCTTAAAAGAATTAAAAACAATCAGTAGAAACTACAGAGAAACTTCTAAAATTAGAGACGTCAGAAAAAACATAGGAGCAGCAAGACTATGGTGCTCTTTTACTAAACTGTGTTAGTTGTTAATGTGCAGTTTAGCACACTGTAGCAGCTAATTCAAGTTCATGTTAACCTGTTTTTGTGATAAAAACTCCATTAGCGCACAATAAATTGCACCTTAATGGAGTTTTTGGTTAGGAGGCAGCACTAAAAGCTGGGGTTATTTTACCATGATTTATGGGCACTAATGTGACTTGCAGTGTATTACCGTAAGTTGCATTAGGCTATTTACATAGTAATCAGATGCAAAACATACATTTTCTTAGTTTGCATCTCATTACTAGGAGTGGAGGAGTGGCCTAGTGGTTAGGGTGGTGGACTTTGGTCCTGGGGAACTGAATTCGATTCCCACTTCAGGCACAGGCAGCTCCTTGTGACTCTGGGCAAGTCACTTAACCCTCCATTGCCCCATGTAAGCCGCATTGAGCCTGCCATGAGTGGGAAAGTGCGGGGTACAAATGTAACCAAAAAATTACTCTGTAATCCTCTGTGGTAAATTTGGTCAAACTATGTTAAGCCCTTTAAGTTGTGTTAAAGGGCAAAAAAGCAACTTAAATCCCTTGTGCAGCTTGATAACTGGACAGACCGAAGGCCCATCAAGCCCAGTATCCTGTTTCCAACAATGGCTAATCCAGGTCACAAGTACCTGGCAAGATTCCCAAAAAGTACAATACATTTTATGCTGCTTATCCTAGAAATAAGCAGTGGATTTTCCCCAAGCTCATTTTAATAATGGCTTATGTTTTAGGAAGCGATCCAAACCTTTTTTAAACCCCGCTAAGCTAACTGCTTTTACTACATTCTCTGGCAATGAATTCCAAAGTTTAATTATACATTGAGTGAAGAAATATTTTCTCTGATTCATTTTAAATTTGCTACTTTGTAGCTTCATTGCATGCCCCCTAGTCCTAGTATTTTTGGAAAGAGTAAACAAGCAATTCATGTCTACCCATTCCATTCCACTCATTATTTTATAGATCTCTATCATATCTCCCCTCAGCTGTCTTTTCTCCAAGCTGAAGAGCCCTAGCCATTTCAGCCTTTCCTCATAGGGAAGTCGTCCCATCCCCTTTATCATTTTCATTGCTGTACCTTTTCTAATTCCACTATATCTTTTTTGAGATGCATTGTTGAGATGTTTAAGAAAGGCTTAAACAAACAGTCACAGCGAAGGAGATAAAATAGATATATTGTCTAACTACACTCTGATTATCCTGAGACTATGTACTGTAATGATTAGAACAGTACAAATGATATCCTAATGATCCTTATGAAAACTTATCACATCTTATGCAAAATACACATTAGCAGCTTTCCCTGACCAAGAGCTGACATAAACCAGTCGTATTTAGATAAAACCACTGCCTAACCCCAGACTAGGAAATATATCACTGTGATCTCACTCACCACGCTGTCCTGATGACGGCTTCAGATGAGACTGGAGCAGAATCTCCCCAGACACTATCTCAGCTGTCTGTGTCTTATGTAGTGCAGGTCTTTCTCAGCAAACAAGCAGGTTCCCGTCTCTCCGTTGGTTATCAGAGCCAAAATCTCAGCCACAGGTATTTGCACCAGTTATGCAGGTCACAAGGTTGGTATCATACAGTCTCTAGCTCACCCCGAGCCTTGCTGGATTTCTCAGGTCCTTCCCAGGTACTCCTCCTCCGAGGGTCTCCGACTAACTAACTTCTCCCACTCTTCCCGCTTCTTCCAGACCTCCTGGTCAGGTGATAGCCCAGACCAATTAGCCTCTTGTACAGTCCAGTGCATGGGCAAGAAGAGTTCTTTGTTTTGTGACGTTGGAGATGGTAACATCTGGTGCCATGAGTATGACTCCCTTCCCAGCGTCTCAGAGATAGAAGGGGGATGGTTGGAACATAGAATGTCCTTGGCTTCAGCAAGCCTGTCAGTGATTTTCCACAAGCTGAAGCTGGATCTTGCTGACACAGAGATGTGCAGGTCAGAGGGTTGCAGCAGCCATCTTATTGTACCAAGATGTCATAGGCTTGTATAGGCCAAGACCAGCTCAGGCTAGATCACAGGGAAATACCCCTACAGTCCCCTTTTCAGCCCCCAGTTTCAACCCCAGCCCTTTTCTCCCATCAGTCCTAAGCTTCAGCCCCAGCCACTTCTCCCTGTCCCCTTTTCAGCCCCCAGTCCCTACAGTTTCAGCCCCTGCCCCTTTTCAGCCCCCAGTTCCAGTACTAGCCCCCTTATCCCACCTACCCTCCTTTTCAGCCCCCAGTTCCTGTCCCCTTCAGCCACATGCCTTGCATTAGGGCCCCCCTTTTCAGCCCCAGATCCATTCTCCCACTTGCCCCAGGCATGGCCCTATTCTCCCTCCTGCCCCCTTCTCAGATCCTAGTTCCAGCTCCAGTCCCCTTCTCCCATCTGAGCCCCCCCAGACCCAGTCCCCTTCTTCCTTCTGAGCCTCCCCCCTCCCCAACCCAGTTCCCACCTGCCTACCAGCTCGGTTGACAGACGACCCTCTTCTCATGCCACCCGCCAGCACCCAGCCTTTAAAACAAATCTGTGAAGCACCTCGCGTCTGCTCTGCTGTAAAAGAAGCAAATTGCCTTGTCGTGTTGGCCCTTCCCTCACTATGTCCCGCCCTCGCGGAAATAGGAAGTTACATCAGAGCACCCTCACAGTGAGGGAAGGGCCGATGCGACGAGGCGATTTGCTTCTTTTACAGCAGAGCAGACGTGACGAGGCGCTTCACAGATTTTTTTTTAAGGCTGGATGCTGGCCGGGTGGCAGGAGAAGAAGGTCATCTGTCAATGGAGCTGGTGGTAGGCAGGTGGAGACTGCGGCGCCAGCGGAGCACCCCCCACCTTCTGACACCCTGGACGGACCACCCCCATTCCCCCGCCCTTGGTACGCCACTGCTTACAAGTTAAGAAGGACAAAACAGAATTGAAGTTCAAGGAAGCAAAGTAGAAGCAGAGAAGAACCTTTGCAGTGTAGAAATGGAAAAACTCAGAGCCCAAGGAGAGTCTGTGGTATTGTGGATGGGCAGAGTGGATGAGTAGAGAATGAATGAGCAATGAATGGGCAGAGACCTCCCTATCCACCTTTGTCTAGTTAAGATGGTTCTTGGAGGGAAAACCACCCCAAATAAACAAAGAGTGAACCCTTGGGATTATTCATGTTTCTTCTCTTCTGCCCTAGGCTGGCTTTAACAGTGGAGATCAGACACATTATTTCAATATTCCTGGTTCCCGCACATCTGAGATTCTGAACCTCAAGTCTACAAGTAATGTGAATGAGCCAGGCTGCTGGGTCTTTCAGGTGGACATATTCAAGGCTCCTGGTGGCTGCACTTACAAAGGTAAGCCATTTGTGGAAAAGGAGAATGATTTCAAATGGGTTCGCTTGTGATGATTTCAAGAGTGTAGAGATGGAGTGAGAGGAAGATGTGGAGCTGAATAAGACATTCAGCAGTTGAAATAAAATCTTTTGAAATGTTATTTCACAGTGCATTTTTAAGTTCTGGAATCTGTTGCAAGAAGATGTGGCAAGGTGACTAAGAAAGCGTGATTCAAAAGAAGTTTGGATAGATTTGATTGGCACCACAAATAGTCATGGAAGAGTGCTTTTATAATTTTAGTTGCAGTGTGAGTCACATAGAGGGCATTTTCGATATGATGTCTAAATCTGAATTTGGACGTTTTACACAAAATGTCCAAATTCCGAACAGGTCATTTTCAACAAAAAAAACTGTACATCTTTTTCTTTTGAAAATACTGTTTTGAAAAACGTTTTGTGATTTGTATGTTTTGTTTTTCAGTCCATTAAAAAAAAAAAACGTCCAAATGCAAAATGCACAAAATCAATCCATTAGGATACAGACCATAAGAAAAGTTTCAGTCACAAGAAAGCATTTATAGAGGATAACAACGTTCAAACTACTGTAGAATCAGTCAGTTCTATTACATTTGAAAAATTATTTTGTAGGAAGACTAATTTCAAAACATCAAAACATTCAGAAAAATGAGAGACTAGTGCTTGTTCTGACTGTGGTGCTAGCCACACAGGAGTAAAATTATTTACGTGTCCTCAGTGTGGTAAAAGATTCACAGGCAAGACATCCCTCATAGTTCACAGAGAATCCACACAGGTGTAAAACCATTTACATGTTCTGAGTGTGATAAAAGCTTCAGAAAGAAGGCATTGCTTGCAGTGCACCAGAGAATCCAAACAGGAATGAAACCATATATATGTGCTGAGTGTGGTAGAAGCTTCCGCACCAGAAAATGCACACAGGAGTGAAACCATTTACATGTTCTGAGTGTGGTAAAAGCTTTGGTTGTAAAGACAGCCTCACACGGCATCAGAGAATCCACACAAGGATGAAACCATTTACATGCACTGAGGAGGTAAAAGGTTCGGTTGCATTGGGACAGGTAATTGGGGAGTGTACAATCTTGCTATGAAGTGTGGAAAAATAGCACTCTGGTATTTAGATATATGTAATGAGACCTCCTTTTTACCTATAGATCTGAATTCAAAGCCCAAATCTACTGATCAACAATAGACACAAGGTTCAGATGTTATAAAAAATAGAAAGCTTGGCATCAGGTAGAATAATGGAAAAGTGACATCCCAGGAAAGCAATAGGGCACCCTAGGGGGCACTGAGTTGACTTTGTAAAATGCTCCCAGGTACATTTCTCACCATTGCTCCCTTACCTTGTCTGCTAAGCCCTCCCAAAACCCACTACCCCCAACTGTACACCACTACCATAGCCCTTATGGGTGAAGGGGGCACCTATATGTGGGTACAGTGGGTTTCTAGTGAGTTTTGGAGGGTTCACAGTTTCCTCCACAAGTGTAACAGGTAGGGGGAGGTAGGAGCCTGGGTCCACCTGTCTGCAGTGCACTGCACCCACCACTAGACTACTCCAGGGACCTGCATGCTATTCTAATGGACCTAAGTATAACATCTGAGGGTGGTACAGAGGCTGCATAAGTAAATAAGTATTGCCACACTGGGACAGCCCAAAGGTCCATCAAGCCCAGCATCCTGTTTCCAACAGCAGCTAATCTTGGTTACAAATACGTGGCAAGATCCCGAAAAAGTTCAATACATTTTCTGCTGCTTATCCTAGAAAAAAGCAGTGGATTTTCCCCGTCAATTTAATAATGGTCTATGGACTTTTCCTTTAGGAAGCCGTCCAGACCTTTCTAAAACTCCGCTAAGCTAACCGCCTTTACCACATTCTCTGGCAATGAATTCCAGAGTTTAATTACACGTTGAGTGAAGAAACGTTTTCTCAGATTCGTATTAAATTTATTATTTTGTAGCTTCATCACATGCCCCCTAGTCCTAGTATTTTTGGAAAGAGTAAACAAACGATTCACGTCTACCTGTTCCACTCCACTCATTTTATAGACCTCTATCATATCTCCCCTCAGCCGTCTTTTCTCCAAGCTGAAGAGCCCTAGCTGCTTTAGCCTTTCCTCATAGGGAAGTCATCCCACCCCCTTTATCATTTTCGTCGCCCTTCTCTGTACCTTTTCTAATTCCACTACAGTGGTGGAAATAAGTATTTGATCCCTTGCTGATTTTGTAAGTTTGCCCACTGACAAAGACATGAGCAGCCCATAATTGAAGGGTAGGTTATTGGTAACAGTGAGAGATAGCACATCACAAATTAAATCCGGAAAATCACATTGTGGAAAGTATATGAATTTATTTGCATTCTGCAGAGGGAAATAAGTATTTAATCCCTCTGGCAAACAAGACCTAATACTTGGTGGCAAAACCCTTGTTGGCAAGCACAGCGGTCAGACGTCTTCTGTAGTTGATGATGAGGTTTGCACACATGTCAGGAGGAATTTTGGTCCACTCCTCTTTGCAGATCATCTCTAAATCATTAAGAGTTCTGGGCTGTCGCTTGGCAACTCGCACCTTCAGCTCCCTCCATAAGTTTTCAATGGGATTAAGGTCTGGTGACTGGCTAGGCCACTCCATGACCCTAATGTGCTTCTTCCTGAGCCACTCCTTTGTTGCCTTGGCTGTATGTTTTGGGTCATTGTCGTGCTGGAAGACCCAGCCACGACCCATTTTTAAGGCCCTGGCGGAGGGAAGGAGGTTGTCACTCAGAATTGTACGGTACATGGCCCCATCCATTCTCCCATTGATGCGGTGAAGTAGTCCTGTGCCCTTAGCACAGAAACACCCCCAAAACATAACATTTCCACCTCCATGCTTGACAGTGGGGACGGTGTTCTTTGGGTCATAGGCAGCATTTCTCTTCCTCCAAACACGGCGAGTTGAGTTCATGCCAAAGAGCTCAATTTTTGTCTCATCTGACCACAGCACCTTCTCCCAATCACTCTCGGCATCATCCAGGTGTTCACTGGCAAACTTCAGACGGGCCGTCACATGTGCCTTCCGGAGCAGGGGGACCTTGCGGGCACTGCAGGATTGCAATCCGTTATGTCGTAATGTGTTACCAATGGTTTTCGTGGTGACAGTGGTCCCAGCTGCCTTGAGATCATTGACAAGTTCCCCCCTTGTAGTTGTAGGCTGATTTCTAACCTTCCTCATGATCAAGGATACCCCACGAGGTGAGATGTTGCGTGGAGCCCCAGATCTTTGTCGATTGACAGTCATTTTGTACTTCTTCCATTTTCTTACTATGGCACCAACAGTTGTCTCCTTCTCGCCCAGCGTCTTACTGATGGTTTTGTAGCCCATTCCAGCCTTGTGCAGGTGTATGATCTTGTCCCTGACATCCTTAGACAGCTCCTTGCTCTTGGCCATTTTGTAGAGGTTAGAGTCTGACTGATTCACTGAGTCTGTGGACAGGTGTCTTTCATACAGGTGACCATTGCCGACAGCTGTCTGTCATGCAGGTAACGAGTTGATTTGGAGCATCTACCTGGTCTGTAGGGGCCAGATCTCTTACTGGTTGGTGGGGGATCAAATACTTATTTCCCTCTGCAGAATGCAAATAAATTCATATACTTTCCACAATGTGATTTTCCGGATTTAATTTGTGATGTGCTATCTCTCACTGTTACCAATAACCTACCCTTCAATTATGGGCTGCTCATGTCTTTGTCAGTGGGCAAACTTACAAAATCAGCAAGGGATCAAATACTTATTTCCACCACTGTATATCTTTGAGATGCAGTGACCAGAATTGAACACAATATTCGAGGTGCGGTCGCACCATGGACCGATACAAAGACATAATAATGTCCTCACTTTTGTTTTCCATTCCTTTCCTAATAATACCTAACATTCTATTTGCTTTCTTAGCTGCCGCATACTGAGCAGAGGGTTTTAACATATCATCGACGATGCTGAGATCCCTTTCCTGGTCGGTGACTCCTAACGTGGAACCTTGCATTACGTAGCTATAGTTCGGGTTCCTCTTTCCAACATGCATCACTTTGCACTTGCTCACATTAAACGTCATCTGCCATTTAGACACCCAGTCTCGTAAGGTAATTTTTCACATTCCTCTTGTGATTTAACAAGTTTGAATAACTTTGTGTCGTCATCAAATTTAATTACCTCACTAGTTACTCCCATCTCTAGATCATTTATAAATATGTTAAGAAGCAGCGGTCCCAGCACAGACCCCTGTGCAATCTCACTATCTACCCTTCTCCATTGAGAATACTGACCATTTTACCCTACTCTGTTTTCTATCTATCTACCAGTTTTATCTATCTATCTTCTATCTATCTACCAGTTTTTAATCCACTACCTCCTATCCCTTGACTCTCCAATTTCTTCTGGACTCTTTCATGAGGTACTTTGTCAAATGCCTTTTGAAAATCCAGATACACAATCCACCTTATAATTGAAAGAGAAAAACGCCTAGATTTCGACCCAAATCGGGAGATAGACGTTTATCTCTCAAAAACGAATAAATCGGTATAATGGAAAGCCGATTTTGGACGTTTTCAACTGCACTCCATTGCGGAAGCGTACAAAGTTGACGGTGGCGTGTCGGAGGCGTGGCGAAGGTGGAACTGGGGCGTGGTTATCGGCCGAGGAGAGATGGGCGCCTTTCGCCGATAATGGAAAAAAAGTATGCGTTTGTAGCTAGAATTTAGGGCACTTTTCCCGGACCCTGTTTTTTCACGAATAAGGCCCCAAAAAGTGCCCTAAATGACCAGATTACCCCCAGAGGGAATCGGGGATGACCTCCCCTGACTCCCCCAGTGGTCACTAACCCCCTCCCACCACAAAAAATGATGTTTCACAACTTTTTATTTTCACCCTCAAATGTCATACCCACCTCCCTGGCAGCAGTATGCAGGTCCCTGGAGCAGTTGTTAGGGGGTGCAGTGGACTTCAGGCAGGTGGACCCAGGCCCATCCCCCCCCCCCACCTGTTACAATTGTGCTGCTTAATGCTTAGTCATCCAACCCCCCAAACCCACTGTACCCACATGTAGGTGCCCCCCTTCACCCCTTAGGGCTATAGTAATGGTGTAGACTTGTGGGCAGTGGGTTTTGAGGGGGATTTGGGGGGCTCAACACACAAGGGAAGGGTGCTATGCACCTGGGAGCTCTTTTACCTTTTTTTTTTTTTTTTGTAAAAGTGCCCCCTAGGGTGCCCGGTTGGTGTCCTGGCATGTGAGGGGGACCAGTGCACTACGAATCCTGGCCCCTCCCACGAACAAATGCCTTGGATTTATTCGTTTTTGAGCTGGGCGCTTTCATTTTCCATTATCACTGAAAAACAAAAACGCCCAGCTCACAAATTGTCGAATAAAACATGGACGTCTATTTTTTTCGAAAATACGGTTCGGTCCGCCTCTTCACGGACCCGTTCTCGGAGATAAACGCCCATGGAGATAGACGTTTTCGTTCAATTATGCCCCTCCACATCAACCGGCTCACCTTTATCCACATATTTGTTCATGCCTTCAAAGAAATGTAATAGATTGGTGAGGCAAGATTTCCCTTTCCATGTTGGCTTTGTCTGGGTTAACAACCTGTCATTAGATGTGACCCAAACTCTCTCTCAAGGGCCTTTGATACCTCCTGTTCTAGTTTAAAAGCTGCTATCCCAGTTAAGGTGGAGTCTATGCTTTTGAAATAGGCTCTCCCTTTCACAGAATGTTGCACCATCATCTCTCTCTCGTGTACAGGGGTATTAGCTTGATAAAGCGTATGCCCTGCCACATGAGTAGGACTGGATATGAATTGAGTTAAGTCAAAATCATCTAAGAAGGTTGAAAATGGTGACAAAAAAGTCATAAAGATCTTGTAGGTTGGTCAGTGTAACTGGGGATGGTTGATAAGGATTGAGGATGTTTGAAAGACCAAGCCCTCAAGGGTTGAGGTTAATTATGTTATGGTAAGACATACTAGAAAGGTACTCAAATAAATTACAGCCATTTACAGGAAAATAGATAATACTATCGAAGAGGGCAGGCGTGATGCAAATAGCATAAATCGGCATCACTCAGCCTGGTTTCAATAAGGCAAAGTACGTCTAACTTTAAAATAGTAATTAAAATCAGCTTTAAGATTAGATTTTCAGCACAGCAAATGAACATTCTATAATGCTATACAGATATTGCCTGAGAACTAAAAGCTAGAGATGGTAGTGGAGGGTAGGCATAAGGCAGAGATAATAAAACAGATATAATAAAGACATGCCTACAGCTAATGAACACAAGAGACAGTACTAGGTGAATCAAATTACCATTGTTGCTTTTCTTCTGCAGTTGATTTTGTGACCTTTGGTACCGTTTTTGGAAGGATGCTGCATGCATAGAGAAATGCAGATGCATGGAGAGTGGGGACTTTGTTTGTGAGAAACATTGCTGTGCTGCCTCAGAGATCTGCCAGCCCTCCTTCTGGTATTTTATCTGTCAGACCCCCAAGATCATCTGCCTATAAAATCTCGTAGAAAAGATGGAAAGGCTACAGTTTGCATAAATGTCAAATTTTATGGTGTCGCTGGGGGAAAAATGTCAACTGTCTCATTGATTTTGGAAATTGTTATTACTTCCAATGTGACACATTATATATTGATGTTTGGGTGTGCTCCATATTGCTGCACATTTATTTTTTTGTGTGCAGACCCTGTAGGACAATGCAAAAAAGGTTTCTTATAAAATTATCCCACACATAAAAGTGCATGTGGTGACAAGAAATCTGCTTTTACTTGAGTTGAGAGTGTTTTAAGGGGCAGAGTTTGGAATATGGGAGAGTTATGAAATGCATATGTAGGTTCTAAACTAGTGGTTCCCAAACCTGGTACTGAAGGCACCCTAGCCAATCAGATTTTCAGGATATCCACAATTCTTTTCATGAATATTCATTGTGGATATCCTGAAAACCCGACTGGCAGGGATGTCTCCAGGACAAGGTTTGGGAACCATTGATCTAAGCTATTCACCTATTCACTCCCTGGCAGCTGTAAATCTACATGGTTGCATCTTAGCTGTAATTTTGGCTCCATTTGTGATGCTATTTTATAAAGTTCATAGATGCCTATGTATCTATACAATATCGCCCCCAAATAGGCACCTACTTGGCTTTCCAACCTAAATGACCTGCTTTAAAATTATTCTTTAAATGGTAATATAACTTCTTAAGTTTGCGTTTAACAGTATTATCCAATATAAGCAAAATGTCTTAGGTATTTATTGCAAAAATCATTATTCATCAAACCCTAAAGCATACAATGTAAAATTAGCAAAAGAGCTCCCACAAACCCCCACTCATCAATCCACTCAAACATCACTGTGATATGTCCAATTTCAAATTCAAAAGGACTAAACAGCCCTATATAGCAAGCTGCTATGCTGGAATCCAGTGTATAACAGTCATTAATTAAATGTATGTCTCAATCAAAAAAATCTTCATAGACACGACTGATGAAGATAGCAATAATAAACTTAGATTTCACTGCGTCAGATACGCCCTATATAATATATATTTAACAGTATTATGCAAAAATAAGAGCATAGTACCCTCCAAGAATGGATTGGCATCCAATACTTTATTGAGAAATCTGACACGGGCAGAACACTTGCGTCAGGGGTCTATTCAAAACAAATATAGAGATGTATGTATATACAAGCTTATATAACTTTAAAAAGTATATTGAGAGTTAAAATAAAGATAATAAAATAGTAGGGCTGCATTTTGATTACATTTTTTAATCGCATACTTAAAGGTGGAGCATAACCAGCAGCCCATTGAGGGGGATGTATTTCCTCTCCCTCCCCCTCCACATTAGATATCATATGTTTGCTGGAGGGAATGCCGAAGCCTCACCAATCGAAGAAATCCACTGCTAAAGTGGCCTACTTCCTCCTTGTATTGCCTCAGGAGCGAGGAAGTCAGCAGGGTACCTCCAACCACCGATGCTGGCACTTGCCGAACATAGGGTTACCATATGGCTCCAGAAAAAGGAGGACGGATTGAGCCACCCTAGCCGAACATGCTTAGTTCATGCACAAACTAAGTATGCTTGGGAAGTGCCAGGCTGGAGGCACCCTACTGACTTCCTCGCTTCTCAGGCAGTAAAAGGAGGAACAGGGTGACTCAGGCAGCTGATTTCTTTGACTGGCAGGGCTTGAGCTACACCACCAGCCATTGAACAGGTACTGCAGCTTTGGAGGAGGCTTGAGCCCATTCTCTCTCTTATATGTATACCCTGCCGTCACCTATATTCTCTCTCTCTCTCTCTCTCACATATGTGCCCCCACCCATTCTGTCCCTCTCTCATATGTGTGCTCCCCTGTGCCTTCACCCATTCTCTCCCTCTCTCATATGTGCTCCTCTGTGCATTCAACCATTCTCTCTCCCTTTCTTAAATGTGCCATGCCCTGCCTCTTCTCCCCTCCCATGGTTCTCTCTCAATGTCCTCTCCCGCCTGCCCGCACAGTTAGTCCGGCATCTCTCCCTCCCCTAAGGACTGCCAGAGGCTCTCTCTCCACTCCCCTCCTGGTTTACCTTTTCTTTTTCAGTAAATCTTCTCCCTGCAGTGGCAGCCATATTAAAACGCTGCCTCGGCCTGCATCGGGCCTTTCCCTCTGACTTGTCCCGCCCCCTTCTGACGCAGCTTCCTGTTGACAGGTCAGAAGGAAAGGCCCAGTGCAGGCTGAGGCAGCGTTTCAATATGGCTACCGCTGGAAGACAAAAATTTACTGAAAAAGAAAAGGTAAAGAGGGCGAGAGAGCTGCCGGCAGTTTGGGAGGAGAGGGAGAGATATTGGACCGACCATGTGTGTGGGCGGGCAGGGGAGGGACAGCAGTTAATTATTAATTGCGATACAAAATTTTAATTGCGGTGAATAATTAATGCGTTAATTGTGACATTAGTCACAATTCACATGCAGCCCTAAAAAATAGTAATCAAATAACATTAAAATTAAAAACACATGAATTGTATACAAAATAAAGTGACATCTTGAAAAACTTTGGGAAATATGTGATAAATTAGCCACTCTAGGAGGCCCACTGTGCTCTTTTTTTTTTTTTTTTAGCCTGGCTTGGTTTTCTGTGCTTCAGATTCCCTCTCTTTTGTTGCTTGTATTTAACAGTATTACACATTTAAAATAGAAAGATAAGACTGGAATAGCTGAAGGTATCCCAGATGAATGCATGCCTAACCTGCTTGTAGAAACATCCAGCGATAGAGATTTTACTACTTCTTTAAGAACTTTTAGGTCCTTTTCACTGGCACACTAACAGATTTAGTGCGTGTTAACAATTAGTGCGCACTAAATGACAAGACGCCGATAGGAATTGGCATCTTATCATTTAGCGTATTAATCGTTAGCACGCACTAAATCTGTTAACACACCTTAGTAAAAGGATCCCTTTATTTGGCAGTCTGTTATTAGTCCTAAATCATGAAAAGCTTACTAGTGCTTGTTCTATTCCAAGTGGGGATAGATAGAATAATTGATTACCGTAAATATCATAACCCTCTTATGTATTTCTGAAGACCTATCAAATCTCCTCTGTCTTCTTTTAATTTCAGTTATCCATACTTAAACTTGGACAAACTATTTTTAATAAAGGCCTTATCAATGCTGAGTTGAGTTGCAAAATTATTTTGAATTGGCTAAATATGATAATGCATTAAATATCTCAATACGCAGTCCAACTTAAATAATGCCAATAGTGGAGTTCATTCAAAAATGTGCAGTATCAGGCTTATTTTCGAAAGAGATCGCCGGTGATCTTCCGACACAAATCGGGAGATGGCCGGCCATCTCCTAAAACCGGCCAAATCGGTATAATCGAAAGCCGATTTTTGGACACACTCGCCGAAATTCCGTCGCGGAGGCGGCTAAACTTCAAGGGGGTGTGTCGGCAGGGTAGTGAAGGCGGGATGTGGGCGTGCTTACGAGATGGCCGGCTTCAGCTGATAATGGAAAAAAGAAAACCGGCGATGATGAGCATTTGGCCAGTTTTACTTGGTCTATTTATTTTCACGACCAAGTCTCAAAAAGATGCCCAAACTGACCAGATGACTACCGGAAGGAATCGGGGATGACCTCCCCATACTCCTCCAGTGGTCACCAACCCCCTCCCACCCAAAAAAAAAAAACTTTAAAACATTTCCTTCCTAGGAGGGGAAGCCAGTCGGCCAGCTCGTAAAAAAAAAAAGGATCTTGCTGATCAGTCTTTCTCTCCAAAAGTGCACTTCTCTTAATGGCCGGCTTTCTCCCCAAACAGGGAAATCAAAACAGTTCTTGCTCACGGTTTTTTTAGTAGTAACAGTGGGATTTGAACCAGCCACCTCTGCATTACAAGAGCCATAACCACTTGGCCACAGCTCCACTTACTTGTGTGTCCCGCCCTTTTGATTATACCCCTTCAGGTCTCTCTCAGCCAATCACAGTGCGTTAAGCTGTCTGTGAGTGGCTGAGAGAGACCTGGAGGGGTATAATCAAAAGGGAGGGACACCCAAGTAAGTGGAGCTGTGGCCAAGTGGTTACATCACTGGTCTTGTAATGCAGAGGTGGCTGGTTCAAATCCCACTGTTAGTACAAAAAAAGCAGTGTGCAAAAACTTTTGATTTCCCTGTTCAGGGAGAAAGACGGTCATTAAGAGAAGTGCACTTTTGGAGAGAAAGACGGCTATTAAGGGAAGTGCACGTCAGGGACGGCCATCAAGGGAAAATGCACGGCAGGGACTTTTTTCATTTGTATGAAGTCTTTCTTGAACATTTCTCAAAACAGTATCACAAAATACAGCACTCCTGAACAAGTAAGTCATAACATAACTGATCAGCAAGATCTAAACATCCAGAAGTACCAGTGCACTACGAATGCTGGCCCCTCCCACGGCCAAATGCCTAGGATTTGGCCGTGTTTGAGATGGCCGGTTCCAGTTTCCATTATCGTTGAAAAACAAAGTCGGCCATCTCAAACCCGGCAATCTGTGGCATTTGGCCAGCCCCAACCATATTATCGAAACAAAAGTTGGCCGGCCATCTTTTTCGATAATACGGTTCCGGCCAGCTGTTGCAGCGCCGCCAAAATAGATCGCCGGCGATCGATTTCACCGGCGCTGTTTGATTATGCCCCTCTATATCACCCAACACTATAAAAATTCAATTATCACAACATCATACCATATAGCAGTCTTATGGACCTAAGTGGCAACTTTTTCACATAAACCACTCAATCCAAAGTTTGCCTGCTTCCTCATCGGTCACTGTTTATTGATTACCATTTATAATTACTTCATTGTAATATCAAACAAATTTTTAAAAAAATTATTTCTCTTAAATTTTGTATAAGCTCAATGCCACTTATCTTAAGTACATAAATATTGCCATACTAGGACTGACCAAAGGTCCATCAAGCCCAGCATCCTGTTTCCAACAGTGGCCCATCCAGGTCAGAAATACCTGGCAAAATCCCAAAAAAGTTCAATACATTTTCTGCTGCTTATCCCAGAAATAGCAGTGGATTTTCCCCAAGTCAATTTTAATAATGGTCCATGGACTTTTCCTTTAGGAAGTCATCCAGACCTTTTTTAAACCCCGCTGAGCTAACTGCCTTTACCACATTCTCTGGCAATGAATTCCAGAGTTTAATTACACGTTGAATGAAGAAAACTTTTCTCCAATTCATATTAAATTTACTGCTTCTTAGCTTCATCGCATGCCCCCTAGTCCTAGTATTTTTGGAAAGAGTAAACGAATGATTCATATGTACCCATTCCACTACACTCACTATTTTATAGACCTCTATCATACTCCCCTGATGGACCTGCTGGCAACATGGGCCATGTTTTGTCTTTGGCTGAGGTAGGATACGGCCCTAAAAAAGTTAATCATACAAGCCAATCAATTAAAACCTTAACTCATCACAAAAATATATCTCTTACCTCAACTTCTAGTTCTGGCTATTCTGCAATGCATAATTTAAAATGGCATCCCAAGCCCTCCCTTTATATTACCTCAGCAAACCTACTGGGCCACCCTTAACATTACCCTGTGAAACCTACTGGGCCAACCAAAATGTTGCCCTGTAAAACCTGTACCAATTGTATATATAACCATAACAGCTGAGTTTAAATCAAAGATTTCCAGTCCAGATCTAAGTTCATTCCTTTAGGTTGTAAGGTATCTAACTGGAAAATCCAGCGCTGTTTCTTAAAATTAAGAAGCCTATCAGAGGTTCCCCCGTTAAGGCCCTATTTCCTCTTTATCAATTATGCATCAGTGTGTATCTGGTGGTGTAGGTTTCCTTTCTAGCTAATGTGCCACTAAAGGTCAGGAAATGTCCATGGCTTGCCTCTGTGGCACAAAACCCACCTGATCTGGGTGTATAAGAGTTGGTAAGATAGTTGATAAGCGATTTGCTAAAACCTTTGCTAAGATTTTAACATCAGCATTCAAAATGGATATAGGGCGATATGAAGCACATTCAGTATGATCTTTGTCTGGTTTTGGTATTACAGCAATCCAGGCCTCCATCATCGAAGGGGATAGTAGCCCTCCAGTTCTAATCTGATTAAGTAAATCTGTAAGCAGTGGCACAAGTTCTAAAGCAAATTTCTTATAGAACTCACGAGGAAGACCGTCAACACCAGGTGATTTGTGAGAGGGTAGCCCCTTAATAACTTTTTAAATCTCTATTGGTGTTATCATTTTATCCAATTCAGCTACCTGGACTGGGTTAAGTGTTGGCAGATTACTAGCTGTCAAATATTCATTGATAGCTGTTGGTGTTGGACAAATCTCCTGCGAGTATAGTGTTTGATAGAATTGTTTAAACTGCCTACGTATCTGAGAGGTTCTATTAAGTAGGCCCCCCTTACCATCTCGAACTCACACAATTGTGCGGTCCACCTTTTGTTTACGCAACCTTATGGCAAGAGTACGCCCAACTTTATTGATAAATCCAAATGCACATATCTTCTGTCTAGCTTACAGCATGCTCAATTGTTCTGAGTAAATGGTATCCAGCTGAAGCCGCAAATCACGCAGCTCTTGCATTATTTGGGGAGACTGTTTTGCCTTATGACTTGCTTCTAGACATTTAATTCTATCCAAATACTTTTTCAGCCGCGCTCTATGGCGACGGGCCTGCCTACTGGCTACTTGTAGGAAATATCCTCTATATACCGCTTTCATGGCATCCCATACTACACTTAAAGAGGGGCCTGTGTATTCCAGGTATTCCTTCAGCACATTTTTATAACCTTCTACCACCTCCATATCCTGCAGGATGCCCACATTCATGGTCCATCTTTTGTCCTGGACCTCTGGCCTAATAGATGGCAAGAAGGCCCACGCCGGCGCATGGTCTGATATGGTTATACTACCAATACCCGCCTCCGGACCCATCTCAACCAACTTAGTATCCAGAAAAATGTGATCAATACGTTAATAGGAGTCATGAATGTGAGAGTAGTATGTGTAGTCTTTATCTCTTTGGTGTGTAAGTCGCCATATGTCTAGAAGACCTAAGGAATGTACAAGTGAGCCCAGGGCAGTGGACAATTTGGAGTCTCCGATGGGTGATGGCCTAGTGCGATCTCGCGCTGTATCCATTACTGCATTAAAATCCCCTCCCATTATCAGGGAACCCTGAGTAAATTCAGAGAGGGTATTCCGCACATGAACATAGAAATCTTCTTGTTTCTCGTTCGGAGCATATATTGTTGCCAAGGTAACATCTGTTTCATCAAGGACTATATGGGCATATAAAAATCTCCCTCCCGGGTCTCTTTTAACTTTAATAACCCTTGCAGGCACCGAGGAGTGAATTAATATCGCCACTCCACCCCTTCTAGAGGACTCAGATGAGGCAAACCAAGCAAGTGGGTAACTAGGGTGAGTGCGGCCCAAGTTGCAATAATTCTTTAAAGAGCTTTTTTCGTTTCTGTGGCATATTAAGGCCTTTGACATTGTATGACATTATCTTTAAGTCAACACTCATCAACAACCAGTATTTCGTAGTATGCACATGATAATGGGAAGCTCCAAACAGCCATTCCATACAGGCTTTCTGGTCTGGGCTACAAACATTTTTATGAACTGGTCACAACCACCCGATCAATCCCTACTTACCTTCCCCTTCCCCCCCCCCCCCCCTCTATCCCACTACACTCACCAGACAGTGGACCCAAGTCCTCTGAATGGGATTTCAAGGAAGTGAACCACCCCACCCCAGACAACCCCATCACTCACACGCCCCTCCCCCCACATCCTTTTCTTCCCCTGACATCCAACTGCTTCCTTCCTCCCCAATGATCACCTTCCCACCAGATACCGCACTCCTCATCCATACACTTTTGCATTCAAAACACATAAAATCAACATCCCCATACCCTCCTCCCCCACAAATCCACTCTCACTACTCTGTTTTTACCCGCTTAATACTTCTCATACACACTCCTCTCACACCCAGCATACCCTCAATACACATCTTTCACAGAAGAACAGTGGCATAATTGTCAGTCCTCCAGATGAACACTAAAGAGTTCAGCAATAAGGAAATATGTTATCCAAGTCATGTCTCTGCTGCAGAAGTGCTGGGTTTTTGCACAGACTTCTTAGAGGACGCGGACACCCTCTGCCATCTTTGGAGCCTAGCTCGCGTTGAAAGGGCCATCGTGCTTGGCGGAGCAGCTGTCGTTATCAGGCCTGCTGCGTGCAGTAATTCCCAGGCACTCGCCAGTTTTGTACCCTTCAGCGGAAATTGCAACAAAAATGGAAACCCCCAGCATTATGCAATCTGCTCCTTATTTAATATATCCAGCGCCGGTTTTATAAGCCTCCTCTGCTGCAGTGTATATTGAGAAAGGTCCTGGTACACTGTATTCCAAATCCGGCATATTTCATGCTCGGGCGAGTACAAGCTCTTTCTCCGCAAATTTACAAAAGCACATGACTATATCCCGTGGCTTGTTGTCTGTGCAGCGATGCAAAGACCAATGCGCTCTTTCTAGCTCCACCGGGGTTGCCCCCGCTTCCGGAACTCCTCTAAACCGAAGGTTATTTCGGTGGCCTCTGTTTTCCAAGTCATCCATTTTGTATGCTATCTCCGCACACTTCTTTTCCAACTCAAGCATGTTAGTAGTGTGAGACTGAAACATCTCAGCTTGCTCTTCTAGTTTCAGTTCTATGTCCTCAACCCTTCTCCCCAACTCACGGAGGTCAGAGCTTAACGCCACCATACTGTCCAGAATTTCCTCCTTAGAAGTTTTAATCTCTCCCTGAATTCTGATCAGAAATTTTCGCAGCTCAGTAGAGATTCCCTTCTTTGATGGTGGTATTCGCGGTTCTGCCAGGGATAACGCCGAATCTGAGTCGGACTGCGACAAGTGCGCTGGTGACACATGGCAACTCACTGCCCCGCTCCCCGGTTGTCCTGCTGAGCGTTCTAGGTCTTTCTTCTGTGCGGAGGTGGACTTGCTCATTGTCACATGTGTATTGTATGCCCTTCAGAACCTGTTCCCACAATTTACCGGTATCGATGACGTTGGATTCTCAAATAGTTGTGACAGAGGCTCAGAAGCTAAGTAACTAGGCTGCCATTTCGTGTGATGATGTCACTTTCTGTCCTGTTAGTATTTTTTTTAATGCCAGCTGTGACATTAAAAGCTTCATTTTCGATATGATGTATAAATCCAATTTTGGACGTTTGCAAAAAATGTCCAAAAATTCAGTAGCGAACACGGTCATTTCAAAACAGAAAAACCTACTTTTTGTTTCGAAAATGGCCATTTGCTAGACTTTTTTGCGCTTAGATATCTTTTAAGACCAATTTTGAAAAAAAAAAATCCAAGGGAAAAATGCAAAAGACAAACCATTGAAATGTATGGGGGGGGGGGGGGGCAGCATTCTTAGTAGACCGGCCACACAGACAGCCCAGCAGAGCAGTGGGGCACCCTAAGGGGCACTGCAGTGAACTTCGCATAAAAGGTCCCAGATACAGCTGAGATGGTCATTGTTTAATGTTAACCACCTGCCCTGATGCTTAATGCATATATATAGGAACACTATCCTGCTTATAATCGAAAGAGAAAAACGCCTATATTGCGACCCAAATCGGGAGATGGGCACCCAAATCGGTATAATCGAAAGCCGATTTTGCGCGTTTCCAACTGCAATCCGTCGCACAAATGGGTAAAGTTGACGGGGCGTGTCGGAGGCGTGGTGAAGGCGGAACTGGGGCGTGGTGATCGGCCGAAGGATGGGCTTCTTTACCTGATAATCGAAAAAAAAAAAAGGCGGATTTTGGGTCACTTTTTTTGGACCCTTTTTTTCACGAACAAGTCCCAAAAAAGTGCCCCAACTGACCAGATGACCACTGGAGGGAATCGGGGATGACCTCCCCGGACTCCCCCAGTGGTCACTAACCCCCTCCCACCAAAAAAACCCACTTTACAAACTTTTTTTCCAGCCTGTATGCCAGCCTCAAATGCCGTACCCACCTCCATGACAGCAGAATGTGTTCTATCCTCTGACAGCCTTTCCCTGGTTCTGATGTGGCTCTCGGGTGAGTGTGACACCTTTTCTGTTAAGGGCACTGCAGAGTCACATCAGCAATGCATTGTGGTGGGTGTAGGAGGGTATTGGGCTCCGTGATTCCACTAGCTTCTGCCACATGCTCACGATGTTGGTAGTTGGTAGGCTCTACTCCCATGGTGCTTTTCCCTCTGCTGGGTCAGAGTGTGCTCTGTTTTGTTTCCGGTAGTCCATGAGGTAGTGGCCATTTTCGTAAGCCAGTTTTAGATCCCTTTCATGTGTTAGCCACGTTAGAGAATTTAGTTCTTACCTTGAATGTGGCTGAAAGAGGGCATTATACAGCATTCTGCCAGCTCTGACCTACTGCTAATCTCAGTACCAGGGAGACTCGTTGCCAGTGGGGCACAACCTCTGATCTGCAGTTAACTGTGAGTAAGCGTGCTTATTCCAGTAAAGGACGTTTTTGGAGAGATTAGTCTTCAGGTGTCAACTGGTGTGCTAATGTTATATAGCAGCAACAAATCCTAGAGGCCTGCGTGTATGCAGGTCCCTGGAGCACTTTTAGTGGGTACCGCAGTGCACTTCAGCCAAGTGGACCCAGGCCCATCCCCCCCTACCTGTAACACTTGTGCTGGTAAATGGGAGGCCTTCAAAACCCACTGTACCCACATGTAGGTGCCCCCTTCACCCCTAAGAGCTATGGTAGTGTTTTACATTTGTGGGTAGTGGGTTTTGGGGGAGGGGGGTTGGGTGCTCAGCACCCGTGGTAAGGGAGCTATGCATGTGGGAGCGTTGTCTGAAGTCCACCACACTGACCTCTAGGGTGCCCAGTTGGTGTCTTGGCATGTCAGGGGGGCGAGTGTATTACGAATCGTGGCCCCTCCCACGACCAAATGGCTTGGATTAGGACGTTTTTGAGCTGGGCGTTTTTAGTTTCCATTATCGCTAAAAAAAACAAACGCCCAGCTCAAAAACGTCCATTTTTTCGAAAATACGGTCTGTCCCGCCTCTTCACGTACCCGTTTTCGGACATAGACGCCCATGGAGATAGGCGTTCGCGTTCGATTATGCCCCTCCACGGGGCTCATTTTTGAAAGAGAAGGACATCCATCTTTCGACATTAATCGGAAGATGGATGTCCTTCTCCCAGGTACATCCAGATCGGTATAATCGAAACCCAATTTAGGACGTCTCCAACTGCACTCTGTCGCAAGACGGGACTTGGGCATACCTAACACTTGGACGTCCCTGACACATAATCGAAAAAAAGAAGGACGTCCCTGATGAACACTTGGACGTTTTTACCCGGACCTGTTTTTCTTACGACTAAGGCACAAAAAGGTGCCCAAAATGACCACATGACCACTGGAGAGAATCAGGGATGACCTCCCATTACTTTCCCAGTGGTCACTAACCTCCTCCCACCCTCAAAAAATATCTTTAAAAATATGTCGTGCCAGCCTCTATGCCAGCCTCAGATATCATACTCAGGTCCATGACAGCGCATGCAGGTCCCTGGAGCCGTTTTAATGGGTACTGCAGTGCACTTCAGACAGGCAGAGCCCCCCCCTACCTGTTACATTTGTGGAGGGAACAGCGAGCTCTCCAAAACCCACCACAAACCCACTGTACCCATATATAGGTGCCCCCCTTCACCCGTAAGGGCTATGGTAGTGGTGTACAGTTGTGGGTAGTGGGGATGGTTGGGGGGCTTGTGGGGCTTAGCACCCAAGGTAAGGGAGCTATGTACCTGGGAGTAATTTATGAAGTCCACTGCAGTGCCCCCTAGGGTGCCCGGTTGGTGTCCTGGCATGTCAGGGGGACCAGTGCACTATAAATGCTGGCTCCTCCCACAACCAAATGGCTTGCATTAGGATGTTTTTAACATGGACGTCATTGGTTTCGAAAATCGTCGAAAGTCAGAAATGTCCATGTCTAGGGACAGCCAAATCTAGGGACATCCAAATTTAAGGATTTGGACATCTATGATGGTATTTTTGAAACGAAAGATGGACGTCCATCTTGTTTCGAAAATATGGGTTTCCCCGCCCCTGGATTTCGCCATTTTGCAAGGACGTCCAAATCACAACTTGGAATTCCCTTTCGAAAATGTCCCTCCACATGTTTCAGGAGCACTGCTGAATATACTGTGCATAGAAATGATGACTTCATTTCAAACTGTTCTTTTAATTTAGGCCTGCTACATGATTTATTTATATCCCACATTTTCCACCTATTTGCAGGCTCAATGTGGCTTACATAGTACCGTAAAGGTGTTCGCCAATTCCAGTATGAACAAATACAGTAATGTTGTAGTAGAATAAGGTTCATGTGTACAGACACATTAGGGAATCGTAGAGAGGAAGAGAATTGTAGAGAGGAAGAGTGATAAACATGTGTGTCTGGTATCTGAATATTTAATTTATTTAGATTTTGCTCACACCTTTTTCAGTAGTAGCTCAAGGTGAGTTACATTCAGGTACACTGGATATATCTCTGTTCCAGGAGGGCTCACAAGCTAAGTTTGTACCTGAGGCAATGGAGGGTTAAGTAACTTGCCCAAGATCACAAGGAGCAGCAGTGGGATTTGAACTGGCCACTTCTGGATTGCAAGACAGGTGCTCTAACCACTAGGCCACTCCTCCACTAATGGGTCAACATTCAGCCAACAGTGGTTTCAAGGTTCAAGTTTGATATACCCCCTACTCCGAGGACATTCAAGGTGGCTTACAATATACAATTTAAAAAACTTTAAAAAATAAAATAGAAAACTACAATATTAAAGGAGGTAAAGGTAAAAATAAACATAAACTAATGTTAACAAAAATGAAAGCAGTAATGAATCTGTGATATCCTCCCTGGTAGGTCATGGAGCAAGGAGAGATTCCTAAATGGTCCAGCGAAAGTATCTTGGAACAAGAATGTCTTTAGTATCTTTTTAAATTCCTCTAAGGAATGTTCTAGTGGAGTGGAGTGGAGGAGTGACCTAGTGGTTAGATCTTGATTATAATGATACAGAGATAAAAGATGCAAAGTACAAGGAATAATCAAATAGTCAAATCAAAGAATATCAATATACATGTAACAGAGGAGGGAAAGGTAGGAAGGTTAAGGGGGGGACTAGGGGAAAGCAATTTATAAATAAATTCAAAACAAAATCCTGCAATTTACATATGAATTGATAAAATTAATAATTAAAATTACAAAGAACCAAAAGGATAGGTACAAAAAATTACAATCAAATATTATGGAGAGCTGTTGGTTGAAGAAAGATAAGTTTTTAAAGGCAACCACACTTTGTCAAAATATAAGGGATTTCTAACTTTGATGGCTAAAGATAATTCAAATTTGTGATTTTGTAAAACAGAATGCCACCAAAAGTGAGAATTAAGAAAGGAATTATCCTTCCAATTTGCTAAAACCATTTTTAGACCTATAGTAATTAACATACAATTTGGAGGAATATTTATCTAAAACCTTTTCTATAACAGGCGAACCAAATAAGATTTTACTGATTGAAAGCACTTGAGATAAATGAAAAATATCAGAAATCACACACCAAATATTATTCCAAAATGTGAAGGTTTTAGAACAATCAAAAAGAATATGATTGAAGGTTCCTATAGCTGATTTTCAAGACCAACACAAGTTATTATCCAAGAGACCAGCAATTTTCATTTTATGAGGAGTCCATAACAACCTGTGATGAAGAAAGAAGAGAGATTGCAAATAATTTGCAGATGCTATAGGTCTACTGATTTTGGTCCAGAACAAACTCCACTGCTGATCAGTCAAGTGGCATTTCAGCTCAGATTCCCATATAGATCGTAGACTAGATTTACCATTGTAGAGTGAAGTAATCTTGAACTTGTAAAATTTGGAGGCGACATGACCTTTTGATGCAATTGAAGAGACAAAATCAAAAAGAGAAGGAGCAGCCAGTCATAGGGATGATAAATAAGTCTGGATGGAGTTAAAACAATGCTTCAACTGAATCCAACGGAAATATTGGGTAGAATACAGATTGAACTGAGTTTGAAGTGCTGAGAACGGTTTCAATTTGTATACAATAATCATAACATTCCCCTAACCCAAACCAATGATATTCTTAAAGAGTTTCACTCTTTTTATGATTTACTTTACTCATCTGAGATGCAAACTAATATTGATGGGTTAAATTCCTTTTTAAGCTCCTTAAACGGTCCCAAGATAACAACAAAAAATCTTAGACTCTCCCCTTCTAGTAAGTGAATTAAATGAGGCTACAAAGGCACTTAGCATCGGTAAAGCCCCTGGTCCAGATGGATATCCTAGTGAATTTTACAAAACCTTCCATAATGACTTAGTGAACCCTTTAATAATGCTCTATAAGGAGTTGTAAAGAAACATTAATTTTCCTAACAGATTTAATGAAGCTATTATTACGGTTCTGCCTAAACCAAATAAAGATTCAACACAAGTTTACAATTACAGGCCCATTTCTTTATTAAACGTGGATTACAAAATCTTTGCAAAAATTCTAATCAAAACGCTTACTAAAGTTGTTTCCACAATTATTCATCCTAACCGAGTGGGCTTTGTGCCTAACAGACTTATTTCGGATAATGCCCGTCTCTTTCACCATATATCTAACCAGGCCAAGTTAAATCAGGATCCAGTTATTGCTGTGTCTGTAATGGTATCAGTTTAAATTATCAGGATTATTGATTATGCTGAATCAGATATACCAATATAAAAATGCAGCTTTTAAAAGATGTATTGAAACTGCATTTCAATACCTTCTTTCCCCTTTTCCCTAGGAATTTCTAGTAGCAGGGCTAGTCAATTACAAATACTTAACAAAGACAAAAGAGAGATATATAGCTTCCTTCTCCTCCCATCTGAAACAAAGCATGACTAGGTGGATACCTGAAGGCTCACCAGGACATCTCCGAAAACCAAAGACCCAAGAGACAGAAAGTCTGGAGAACCCATTGAAGACAAAGACTTCAGAGGAAAAGCATAAACAAAACATTTGCCTGTCATCAGAGGTATACCTGCCCCCTCCCATCAGCTATCAGACAAATGGATGCCAGGACATCTGCAGAAAGGAAAGACTTATAATGTGATCATGTGTCACGTCTGTAGTCGTGACCCCTCACAGCCTCTACCTGATGTCTGGGGGTCTGCTTCTGAGCTGGCTTCTGCCTATCCTTTCTGGAGTAGTTCTGTCTTTGGGAAAATCTGTTTCGGTTTCCTATCTCTGGCAGCCCTCAGCTGGGTTGGCTCAAGGGCGGCAGCCATCTTGGATGGCTCAAGAGTGGTAGCCGTCTTGGATAGCTCAAGAGGTACAGCCACCTTGGATAGATCATATCAAAGGAAGCCATCTTGGAGTAACGAGGACAGGAAGGAAGCCCATATTTGGTCCTTAGAGATCTCCTGTGGGAACAGCCTCCATAGTTACTTAGATTTGCTGCAGCTGCGTCTCAGGTGTGGATGGGCTTTATTAATCACCTAGAGACTGCAGTCCTTTGCCTTTGCATTGCGTCTTAGGCCCTGGTACGTGGGTGCTGGTGCACTTCTGCCTGAGAGGCTTGTCTGTTCCTGATTCTATGTTTGCTGGTTTCTTGCCTTTTGAACCCTGCCTGTAACTGGACTATTCTTCTGCTTGCCGCCTGCCTAGACCCGGAGTGTCACTGAAATATTCTTTTTCTTGCTGCCTGCCTTTTGAACCTTTGCCTGGACCTGGACTTTGTTTTGCTTGCCGCCTGCCTTTTGAACCTTTGCCTGGACCTGGACTTTGTTTTGCTTGCTGACTGCCAGAGACCTAGCCTGGATTTACCAGTACGTCTGTTCTGCCTTGCTTCTGGTGTGGGGTGGTTTTGCCTGCCACTGCTGCTCCTCGGCAGTGGCCCAAGGGCTCACAAACCCAGTTCCTGTTTAGTGAACGTGACATCATGTGAACAGACTACAATAACTATAATGCCTTGCAAGTTATCCAGTGCAAACCAGGAAGCAGGTGCTGGGACTCTGTGATCATATCCTCCTGCAGCTTGCAAGATATAAAAGTTAGAAGCTGTTCCAGACACAAGCAGATTCTCTCTTCAACTGCAACTCATCCATCACTGCAGAAGCCCTGCTCCCTGCTCCTGTGACCACATGGCTCATCACTCTGCTGAACAATAGAACTTTTCCAAAAGACTTTCTCTCTCTCAGCTTCAACAATCCTACAACAAAGACTGTTCTGTAAGTTATAACTTTTGATCTAGATTTGCTATCTTACTTAATTACAGATTATCTGTAAAGATCTCTTAAAAGAACTATCTCTCATTTGTAACCTTATTTATATGATTGCATTAATCATATTGTAACTTAATAAACCTTTTTGAAGCTAAAAATATAGTCTCTTTGTGTCCTGGGTGCATAACTTTAAATCTGGAAACGCAGGACACTGCATTTCAACAGAGATAATATTTAATTCATTGCTATTGTGATTATTGTTGCTTCAATCAGCAACTGGTGGAGAATATACATATATATTAAAAATTATAAACATTAGTGAGTGCTCTAGCTATCCCCAAGTATAAATTAATTCTTTGTAACATGTCAATAGACGCCGAAAAAGCTTTTGACAGAGTAGAATGGTGGTTCTTTTTCCACACGTTACAGTGGTTTGGGGCCCCTTTAGACTTCATTAACAAGGTTAACATTTTATACAACAACCCAACAGCCCGTATTCTTGTTGATAACACTGTTTCTGAAATAGTTTTTCTTCACATAGGCAAGGGTGTCCCCTTCCCCCTTTATTGTTTAATATAGCTTTGGAACCTTTTTTATTAGCATTTCGTTCTTCCCGGGATATATTACTACTACTACTACTTAGCATTTCTATAGGGTTACGCAGCGCTGTACAAGTTTAGACAAGGGGAAGGACTGTCCCTGCTCAAGAGAGCTTACAATCTAAAGGTAATAAGCTATGTATTCAGTGTATGTATCTGGAATGGGGAAGGTGGTTAGGCGCCAAAAGCAAGGGAGAAGAGATGGGCCTTGAGTAAGGACTTGAAAATGGGCAGGGAGGGCGCACGGCGTATGGGCTCAGGAAGTCTGTTCCAGGCATAAGGTGAGGCGAGGCAGAAGGGGCGGAGTCTGGAGTTAGCGGTGGTGGAGAAGGGTACAGATAGGAGTGATTTGTCCTGAGAGCAAAGGTTACGGGTGGGAACATACGGGGAGAGGAGGGTAGAGAGGTAATGGGGGGCTGCAGATTGAGTGCACTTGAAGGTCAATAGGAGAAGCTTGAATTGTATATGGTAGTGGATCGGGAGCCAGTGAAGCGACTTGAGGAGAGGGGTGATATGAGAGTATCGGTTCACGCGGTAGATAAGACGTGCGGCGGAGTTTTGGACAGATTGAAGGGGGGATAGGTGACTAAGCGGGAGGCCAGCGAGGAGAAGGTTGCAATAGTCAAGACGAGAGGTAACGAGTGAGTGGACGAGAGTTCAGGTGGTCTGTTCAGAAAGGAATGGGCGAATTTTGCTAATATTATAGAGGAAGAAGCGACAGGTCTTAGCTGTCTGCTGGATATGGGCAGAGAAGGAGAGGGAGGAGTCGAAAATGACTCCGAGATTGCGGGCTGAAGAGACGGGGAGGATGAGGGCATTGTCAACAGAGACGGAGAGTGGGGGAAGAGGAGAAGAGGGTTTGGGTGGGAAGACAAGGAGCTCAGTCTTAGCCATGCTCAGTTTCAGATGCCGGTTGGACATCCAGGCAGCGATGTCGGAGAGGCAGGCCGAAACTTTGGCCTGGGTTTCGACTGTGATGTCGGGAGTCGAGAGGTAAAGCTGGGTGTCATCAGCATAGAGATGGTACTGGAATCCATGTGATGAGATCAAGGAGCCCAGGGAAGAGGTGTATATCGAGAAAAGAAGCGGTCCAAGGACAGATCCTTGAGGGACCCCAACAGAGAGCGGGACGGGGGTGGAAGAAGAGCCATTAGAAAATACTCTGAAGGAGCGATGGGAAAGATACGAGGAGAACCAGGAAAGGACGGAGCCCTGGAATCCAAATGCGGACAGTGTGTCAAGAAGTAACTTATGATTGACGGTGTCAAAGGCGGCAGATAGGTCGAGGAGGATGAGTATGGAATAGTGACCTTTGGATTTGGCAAGGAACAGGTCATTGCAGACTTTAGAGAGTGCTGTTTCTGTTGAGTGTAGTGGGCGAAAGCCGAATTGAAGCGGGTCGAGGATGGCCTGAGAGGAGAAGAATTCAAGGCAGCGGCTGTGGACAGCACGTTCAAGTAATTTGGAGAGGAAGGGTAGAAGAGAGATGGGGCGGTAGTTGGAGGGACAGATGGGGTCAAGCAATGCTTTTTTGAGAAGTGGTGTGATTACAGCGTGCTTGAAGGTGTCAGGGAACGTAGCAGTGGAGAGAGAGAGGTTGAGGATGTGACAGATTGAGGGGTTAACTGTAGGAGAGATGTTGGTAAGCAGGTTGGTGGGAATGGGATCAGAGGAACAGGTGGTGCACTTAGAGGAAGAAAGAAGGCGAGCAGTTTCCTCTTTAGTGATCTGAGGGAAGGAGGAGAAGGAGGCCAGGTTAGGTTGGTTGAGGGAGTGGGTTAAGAAGCCACAGGGAGGAGAAGGCTTGGAACTGAATTCAAGGTTTATATTAGGAATCAAATTTTTATCTCTAGAATTTAAAATCTCAGTTTATGCTGATGATATTATGCTTTTTTTTATCTAACCCTGAATCTTCTCTACCACATTTTTTTAAATTAGTTGATTTGTATGCATCTTTTTCTGGATATAAAATTAATATCCAAAAAACGGAAGTCCTTCCTCTGAATATATTAGCTACTCCTGATATGATAGCTCCATTTGGTCTTACCTGGTCATCCTGTAAAATAAGATACCTAGGAATAGATCTTGCTTCTTCCCTAAAGGATACCTTGGAAAAAATACTGGATATGGTTCAGACCCTTCTTAAAACCTGGTCTCCTCTTTATCTGTCCTGGTAGGGTCGACTGGAGTCAATAAAAATGATGATCTCCCCAAAAATTATGTTCATTTTAAGTATGTTACCAATCTTATTTCCCCTTTGCTTTTATAAAAGTATTGACAAAATTTTGAGTAAGTTCTTGTGGTCTGGGAAAACTCCCAAAATTGCTCTTGCTACTCTTAAATCCACTGAGGAGAAATCTGGGGTTTTATTCCCAGATTTTCTCACTTATCATAGAGCCTTCATACTACAGCAAGCTTCCAAGTGGTTAGTAAGTGATCTGGCCTATTCCCCTTCATGGTTACAAATTAAAAAAAGTAAATGGTATCCCCTAGACCTTAACTCATATCTACCTTTAACGCTTATGGACAAATTAAAACAAGACCCCTTGATTTCCTCTGCGTTTTCATCTTTACTTAAACTAGACATCTGACACTTCATTGAAGTCATCCTTATGGTATAACCCTAATATTCGCATAAATAACTATCCTCTCCAATGGAAAGAATGGTTTCAGAGTAACATTTGGTCTGTTGGTGATATTATAGAGAAAGAAGGAGAGAGAGGACTCGAAGATGACCCCAAAGTTATGAGCTGATGAGACAGGGAGGATGAGAGTGTTATCCACAGAAATAGAGAATGGGGGAAGAGGAGAGGTTGGTTTAGGAAGAAAGATAAGAAGCTCAGTCTTGGTCATGATAGCTGTATGTACTGTATGTATAGTTAGTTAGTGCCGGACAGGTAGGTTTGTATTTTCTTTTCTGGGGTACTGTGAGGTCTGGACTACATAGTAAAATCATGGAAAGGTTACCAGGCCTTGGTGGAGGGCCAGCAGCAACAGCAAGAGGTCCTGCAAAAGCAGCAACAATAACATTTTATACAGGCACATTTCGAGCAGGAGCAGCAGCAACAACAGATAAATCAGCAAGTGTTACAGAAGCTCATAGAGCTACCACAGAACTCGCAGGCCTGGGCAGGAATAGCTGCTCAGGTACCTAGCCTGTCAGCCACTCCGATTTCCATATTAAAGCAAATGGTGCTGGAAGATGACCTGCACTATTTTATGACTAATTTTGAGAGAACTGCCCACTTTGCTGGTTGGCCAGAAGCATCATGGACAGCATATCTGTTAATCCCATGGGAGCAGCCATCTTGGAAAGGGTGGGTGGTACCCCAGAGGCCTATTGGCAGCTGTTCTGGAAGGGTCCCTGCAAGCCGAAGAATACCCCAGAGTTTCTTTTATTGGCTCAAGGAGGTTGCCTGGAGATGGCTGCAACCGGAAGGAAAGACAGGCCCGGATATCGCAAGAGTCATTCTCCTGGAGCAGTTGCTGTAAGGATTACCACTACCTATTAAGCAGTGGGTGCAGCAGCACCCTAAACTGACCCCACCCAGAGAGTGCGTTAGAAGCCGCTGAAGCCTTCTAACAGGCACAACCAGAGTCACAACCCTATGTTAAATCTTCTGCCCTCCCCAACCCAATAGAATGTTCCACACACTCATATAGTTAGGGAGAGAAGTGAAGGCCACGCAGAGATGAGAAAATATTCTCTTTATTACTTACCAAGCAAGTATACAGATTATGTGTCTTTTCTCATGAGAGAGTTACAACAAAGCTGCACATGGGTGCTATCTCTGAGTACTTCTCTAATTTTGTCCTATTATTTATCACCTTTTATACTCGTCTAAAATTATACAGCTCTAACAGTTCGTTAGTATTAGTTTTGACCATAATGTAGATAATTATTAGTTTCGGTCATATTGATCATGATTATTAGACAGGGCTAAAGCAACATCATCCTAATCAGCATGTTCCATTTCGCCAGCAATCATTTATCTATGTTCCAGCCCTGATAACAGAAAAAGCCCCTAAACTACATTCTTTAGTAAACACCTTGCATGGAAAATTGCTTCATATTATTTTTGCTGTAAGCCTATCACAAGAGCTCATGAGGGCATGATTTTTAGGTCTGGCTGACAGTTTCAGGCCTCTGAACCTGTATTTGGAAGGGCCTAGATAGGTTCATTATATACACCTACTTACAAAGAGAAGGTGACCTGAGATTACTGGAAGGGAGAGAAAACTGGACCATACCACCCAAGAGATCAAAAAGCACCCTTCAGTCCGGAGTTTCCAAGGAAAGGGTCAGAGCAATGGAAGCACTCATCCCCACAAACATACCATCGTCCTTTACCTGGTTGCAGGAACTATACGCCCCCACCTGTTTCAGGTGTGGGGGAAGAGGTCATATAGAAAAAGAATGCTAAGATATAGCAGAAGATGCAATTTTGTAGAAGCTACCTAGCCAGGAAATAGCAATTGCGTGCTACAAGTGGAGCTAGAAGGACACCTGTATCAAGCACTAGTAGACTCTGGCAGTGTCTAGACTCTTGTCCGGAGAGAGGTACTCCACAGGTCACAACTGTGGAGGAGTGGCCTTTTGGTTAGGGTGGTGGACTTTGGTCCTGGGGAACTGAGGAACTGAGTTTGATTCCCAGCACAGGCAGCTCCTTGTGACTGGGCAAGTCACTTAACTCTCCATTGCCTACCGCATTGAGCCTGCCATGAGTGGGAAAGCACGGGGTACAAATGTAACAACAAATAAACTGTGACCCTGGCCTGTGTACATGGGGACCAGAGACAGTATCCGGTAGCTCAAGTGCCCTGTAAAACACCGGTGAGGCAAGCTCATCTAGAGGTAGCGGTCTTGCCTTGGCTACCTTATCCAGTAGGTTTGGGCCAGGATTTCTACAATTTTGGTGCCATTTGGGCCTAGCTGATCAACGGAAGGAGGAGGAGCCTTTTCCTGAGACCTTCCTGCTGGAAGACCATGATTTATACATCGAAAACCCAAAGTTACCTAAACCCAGGGCTTTTTTTGAGGGGGTACTTGGGGGTTCTGAGTACCGGCACCTTTTCTATTGTCTGCTAAAATTGACCCATGGACCCCAAGTCTTAATGAAAGAGCTCAGGCTCTACACATCCATTCTGCCTTGTCATAGGTTCTGTGACTGTTTGCAGGGGGCCTGGTTGTTGTGGGGTGGGTCCCTCAGTGATCACCCCATTCCTGAAGGGTGGCCTAGCATTTGAGTACCGGCATCTTTTTTGCTAGAAATAATGCACTGCCTAAACCCCACTGCCAGTGGTGGTTAGAGAAACTGTGGTGCTCTCTGAATCTAGGAGCTGTCATAGATGGAGATCCAGAGCAGGAGGGAAATGACAGGTTGGATAACTCTGACCCTTGGACAGTCTACCCGAATGGAGTGGTGAGGGAGCTATAAGGAATTTCAAAAAGATGCATTCAGAGAATGAGTCCCTTAGAGCAGCCTGAGCTAGGGTTGTTGCAGTGTATGGGAATCCCATGGGCCACCAGGACCCCACTAAGGTAGCGCCCCCATCCCTATTTGTGATATGGAAGAACTTGCTGGAGAGGGAGTAGCTGTTAGTACCCCAGCCCTACCATAGGCAAGTCATGCAGCTAGTACACAGCTGCTAGGTGGTCACCTAGGGAAGAAGAAGGCCTGGTAATGGATTTTAGTCCATTTTTTTCTGGTCTGTGGAGCTCTTTTGCCAGTCCTGCCCAACCTGACAGTTGAGTAGTCCATGCTCCCTGTTGACACCCCATTTGAATGGATAGCAATGGATATCATGGGACTCCTGGAATGCACTACCCCGGTCATAAGTATATCCTGGTTATTTTGGATTTCGCCACTTGCTATCCAGAGGCCATTGCGTTGCAGAACATGAAAATCACATAACATAAGAACATACGCGTTGCCATACTGGGACAGACTGAATATCCATCAAGCCCAGTCTCCTGTTTCCAACAGTGGCCAATCCAAGTCACAAGCAGCTGGCAAGATCCCTAAACAGTACAATACATGTTATGCTGCTTATCCTAAAAATAAGCATCTTAATAATGGCTTATGGACTTTTCTGTTAGGAAGTTATCTAAACCTTTTTTAAACCCCGCTAAGCTAACTGCTTTTACCACATTCTCTGGAAATGAATTCCACATTGAGTGAAAAAATATTTTCTATGATTTTATTAGAAAATAGCATTGCAGGAATACATCCACAGGATCAAAGGAGAAGTGAAGGTAAAGCAAATCGAATTAAGTTGAACAGAAGGACATATGCCATAGATATAGATGCATAAGTTGTACAAAATGAAAACATATAAAATATAAGCCATAAATCAGGGCCAACTAGCAGGTAGGAAGCAGCAAGAGAAGCTGAAGCCGGTGTGTTCTTATCCTTACCTTCGCCCCCATCTACTCCCACCAAGCTAAGCATAAACACAACTTTCGATCCCAAATGAAACTAATAATATACAATTAGGATTGAGGTCCACATGAGAACTCACATAAACATTTTCTTTAAGTCTATCCCCTTACATAGGTCCACAAAAACCCTCCTAAAGTCCCTTCCATTCCGCTGTTCCCCCCTCTCCTACCTAGTTCCTTCCCCACCCACTCACACAATGCTGCCAATGGGCAACGATATTCCAGAATGGTTCCCAGATAGATTGAAATGTAGTTCACCTTAGAGAATCACACACCCTCACTCCTCTTCTTTCAAAGAGGAGCAAAGTAAACATTAAGTCATGTATTGTGACAAGCTAGGTGCACGTACACTCCTCCAGAAGAGCAAAATCGCTCACTTCGCATGCAAGATTTCTTTAGTTAAGAATAATTCTTGTCCATCAAGAGATGTGGTACATAAATATTTACCTAGAAGGCTTAAGGGATGGAGAAGCAGTGCAGTATAGCCCAAGCATTGCAGAAAGCTCATCAATTTCCCCCCCAAAGTATGTATGAATTGGCAATTCCAAAACATATAGTCTAGGGTTGCCCTAGGGGCATGACATTTAGGGCATTAAAGACTCACCTATTTGGAAGGGCATATATGAATGACCCAACTTAAATGACTCAACCCTGCAACACTTCACTATTAAAGATCGTATTGGACATTGATGAACTCTTTTACCTCAACCCAACTTGATTGAATCTTCCCTATCCCAATACAACATTTTGTACCTATCCCGTACCGGATTTGGCGAATGCCTTCACAATATTATGTAAGCCACATTGAGCCTGCAAATATGTGGGAAAATGTGGGATACAAATGTAACAAATAAATAAAATAAATAAAATCTGTCAATAAATTGGTCTTGTAAGCTCTCCAAGATTGCATATTCACTAGAACTAAAAATTTGTATCCTAGAGCACGAGGCCATTTATTGAATATGTGAAAAGTAAAGCACGAACTTGATTAACAGGTTAAGAGACTGAGTTACCTCCAAAGGGGGGGGGGGGGGAAGGGAGAGGGTGGGTAGTAGATTAGCCAGGAAAGGGGGGAGGTGGGAGGGGGATGGGAGGTAAGGAAGGTTAAAGGGTTGGAAGATTAGTTGTTAGTTGCAGAGACTTACAATGCTGGGAGCATGTTGCACAACGTTGAATGTATATGTTTTCTGAAAATTAATAAAAATCATTTAAACATAAAAAAATTTGTATTCCTACTCTTGAAATTCAGTATTAATAGAGTTCTGGGAGATGCAAAGAATACAACGGCAGAGCATATCCAACTCATAAGAAAGGTTAGTCCCCCATGCTTCAGCCAATTGTGGAAACAAAAAATCTGCCAGAATGTCCTCAAAGAAAAAATAGAAATGTTTCAACCGGAGTCGTGTTTCTTCCTTTACCTGCAAGCATTTATCCACAGCCTGCACTTTATCCACAGTTATAGAAGATTGAGGGAGACTGCGGATATACTGTACCAATTGGGTGTGGGTGTAAAATCATGAGGGTCCAGGTTATGAGAGGCTTGCACAGCTGGGAATAGGAGCGACCTAGACTGAGCATCCAAAAAAATCTCCCATCCAAGCTAAACCCACCTCTTTCCAATGGGCAAAAATGGAACATGAATTACCCAGGAAGGCTGAATATGGGTGATTTCCTCCCGCCCTCACTCGCTTGTGAAATTGCATCCATACCCATTTCATATATCCCCACACAACATGTCATTTGTAGGATTTATCTAATTTCACAACAGGAGTGTATATGAGATATAAACCGGACATGGGGGAAAGCATCGTAAACTCTAGGGACATGGGCATGAATTTAGCAGTCTGGCAGGCCCAGTCTTTAAGATGTCTCACTCCACATGCCAAATTATATCTAACCAGGTCTCGTAACCTCCACCCCCCTTTGCTACGAGGTAAGAGTAGGACCCAGAGAGGGATGTGGGGCTTCCCCCTCTTTCACAAGAATTTTTTCACTGTCTTATAAAGTCGTTGTCTATCCTTATATTTAAGATAGATTATCAGGGTCTGAAATAAATAGAGCCATCTAGGGACTATTAACATACTAATAAAAAAGGCCCGTTTCCGAAACCAATGAAACTGGCGCTAGCATGTGTTTTTTGTGTGTGTGTGTGTGTATGTGTCACAGAGTTATTTTGTGTGTGTGTGTGTGTGAGTGTGTGAGGGTGGGGGGGTGTGCAGGTTGTTGATGTGTGTCTTTTTTTTTGTTTTGTTTTGTTTTTTTGCTTGGGGGGTTGGGGGATGTGCTGTGCTATGCTGGCAAAGTGGGATGGATTGGTGTGTGGCTTTGAGGGTGTGTGTCTGTTGTATTGTGTGTGTGTGGTTTTGTCTGTCAAGGAGGTTTGTGGAGGGGGATCTTTCTGTTGGTGAAATGTAAATGTGGTTGTAGGGGGGTCAGCCTTTGCTGAGTGGTGGATTGTTTTTTCCGGGTTTTTTTTTTGTGTTGTGCTGAGGCAGCAGTGTTGTTTTAGATGGGTGGAAGGTAGAGGAGCACGTTCTTGGTCTGTCGGTATTTTTTGGCTGTTTCAGGGCTGCTGTAGGGGAACACTGGAAGAGAAATGTGCTGTGGGAAGCAGCGTCATCTTTTTCCGTTGGGCTGGGGTTCTGGGCATCCTGGAGGTGGGAGACGGCTTGCCTGAGGACGGGGATGGTTGTTTTAAGTTGGCGGAAGGGAGAGGAGCACGGTCTCGGGCCATCGGGTGGTGATCCGGTATGTTCGGTCCATTTCAGGCCGGCTGCAGGGGAATGCTGGAACATGCGCTGCGGGAAGCTGCGCTGTCTTTTTCCGAGGGCTCGGGGAATCCCCGAGGTGGGAGACGGCATGCCTGAGGCTGGGGATGGTTGGGCACGGCAGCTTTGGCAAAAGGGGAAGAGGAAGGGGGTGGGGAGTTACCTGTAGCTGCGTGAGAAAACAGGTATTCTTTGTTTTGTATTATTAGTTTGCATTTCTGTTGAAGAAAGAGTGGATGCCTTTTGAATGATGGAGGTGGTGCGTTGGTGTGCGGTTGTTTCGTTAGTTTGGCAGCCAGTCTCCAGCGATTCCTAGGCAGGGAAGGAGTAAGGACCTTGGTCGCTGTTTGCTGCTGGCTGTGTCGCGGGTAATCCTTCCAGCTGGGCCGCAGCTTGTCCTGTTCGCCCACGTCCCAGATGGTGACGGGCACGTTGTTTTCCGGCTCCTCCGACTCCATGTCAAGCGATCCCAAATGTAATCTTTGCTATGGGCCCTCTGGCACTCTTCAGTACTGGCTTTAGGCATTTAAAAATTTCTCCCCCCCCCCCCCCCCCCCGGTCTATTTTTGCACATACCCACAGCAGGAATATTCTTCTCTCGTTCCAGCGGTGGTTCTGTGCTCTCCGTACTGCACAGATAATGAGCCATTCTGCTAGGGAATGCTCCTCCCTTATTGTCACGTAGTTTCCTCTGATTGGTCCGTCTTACGTTGCCTAGCGTTGCCTGGGAACGGTGTTGTGATGGTCCTTTGTGTTTCAGAATGTTGAGGGTGTTTTTTCTGATTGGTCCGTCGTGCGAGGGCGGGGCAGAGAGACATGGTCAGTGTTGTGGCTTCACCACCATGAATCCATGAACCCTTCAGGGAGTGACTGAGTGACTTCAGAACGTTGCCTTCAGAACGTTGAGGGTGAGTTTTATTATAGTAGATTATAGAGAAACACTCTCCCTGAAAGTGTTAGATGCAATTTCTCCCAGACTTCCAATCTATCTAATGTAGTTTGGGGCAACATTAAGTTCATGAAGAGTGTTCAATCGAGCAAGGACATCGGCTCCTAAATATCTAGCCTCTCCTCGTGCCTCCTTCAATGAAAATGCCTCCCAATATAGGTCCACTCAAAAATTGAGAGGTAGTGCTTCAGACTTTATGACATTTAATCTTAAACCCAAAAGCTTTCCAAAGGTTTGAAATGCCTGGCTAAGATGGGGAACCGCAAGTTTGGGATCCAGCACATGATGTCATCTGCAAAGGCAACAATAACACCAAAAGAAAGGGTTCTTAACTACATTTTTAAAGATTTTTGTGAACCTTCAAAAAGTGGGTGACTCAAATTTCCACAACTACATGTAAAACACACTTAGGCACCACCTCATTGGTCCAAAATATTTTTTTTTAATTAAGCAATTTTCTTCTTATATATGTATAGAACTCCATAAAATATTTAAAGTTTGTCAAAAATAAAGAACACTTATCTTAAAGCCATAAAGATAAAGTGGTGCCTCTCCTACATGAAGCTTAAAAAGCATAACTACAAAAGCAGTGATTATTATGTAAATGAGGGAAAAGTCTCAACTACTACAGCTATATTCACACGTCAGTGTAGAAAAAGTCATCACCGACTGAAAAACCCTCAAATATTTATTTTTTATCCCTATACTTTTTATTGAAATTTTTTTTAAAAAAAATATATCCTTTAAATTGAATGACTGTGATGTCTAAGTGAAACTAAAAAATAACTTGTTCACTTATTAGAAAAAGTAAAGCCGTTCACTTATCTTGTCATATTCTTTTTTCTTGTTTTCAATACTGCGCCTGTTCCATCTCAGTACTGTGCCGGTTCCTACGGTCCCATTTCGAATATCTTCATCAGGGAACCCGCTCACACCAAGGTTTCAACGCCAGGCATGCTTTACTGAATTCAAACATACACAATATCAGTCATATCATAATAGCAAACTTGAAATATAACTGTTCCTCATTTACACGTCATGTCTTCCTACCATCATTATTATCGTTTTGCAAGATTATCGGCGTCCTCACCTGATTCTGAAGGGGAATTTGAAACAAAATTGTCCTATCAAAGAAGGGTATGTCACTCCCGTACTGCGTCAATCGACTAATCCCCCTGAAAATGTACTGACAGCTATAGACGATCTATTAAAGAGACAGTGCACGCTGCATGTTATAAAGCTCATGTTTTGTTTCAAATTCCCCTTCAGAATCAGGTGAGGACGCCGATAATCTTGCAAAATGATAATAATGACGGGACCGTAGGAACCGGCACAGTACTGAGATGGAACAGGTGCAGTATTGAAAAAAAGAAAAAAAGAATATGACAAGATAAGTGAACGGCTTTACTTTTTCTAATAAGTGAACAAGTTATTTTTTAGTTTCACTTAGACATCACAGTCATTCAATTTAAAGGATATATTTTTTTTAAAAAATTTTTTCAATAAAAAGTATAGGGATAAAAAAATAAATATTTGAGGGTTTTTCAGTCGGTGATGACTTTTTCTACATGCTATAAAATTAACACTGACGTGTGAATATAGCTGTAGTAGTTGAGACTTTTCCCTCATTTACATAATAATCACTGCTTTTGTAGTTATTAGATTTTCTAAAGAGTGAGCAGTATATCTGGGGTTGGAATTTTGTGCTCGCAGGCAGGTTCCTCTCCTCTTTCGTCGCTTCCCTCTCAGCGTGTCCCGCCTATGAGGGCGGGACGCGCTGAGAGGGAAGCAACGCGAGAGGAGAGGAACCTGCGCCTGCCAGCCAGTGAGCAGCGCTGCTGCTTTCACTTCCAGACCGCACGGTTTGCCGGAATCACCGCGACTTGGAGAGAGGCGAGCAGGGGAGAGAGAGAGGACATGCTGGGTATGCAGGGCAGGGCAGGGGCGAGAGAATTGCTGGCATAGAGGGCAGGGCAGGTGAGAGGAGAATCGCGAGCGGGACCTCAGGAAAAAAGGTGCCGGTACGCCGTACCGGTGCGTACCGGCACAAAAAAGCACTGGACTCAAGTCTGCAGCGACAACCCGTGAGAATAAGGATATAGAGACAAAGATATAATCAATCCAGTCGGTTCAAAACAATCCAGTCGGTTCAAAACTCTGCTGCCCATCTCGTCTTCGGCCAGGGTCGCTTTACTCATACTATCCCTCTCCTCAAGTCGCTTCACTGGCTCCCTATCTGTTTTCGCATCCTGTTCAAACTTCTTCTACTAACCTATAAATGTACTCGTTCTACTGCTCCCCAGTATCTCTCCACACTCGTCCTTCCCTACACCCCTTCCCGTGCACTCCGCTCCATGGATAAATCCTTCTTATCTGTTCCCTTCTCCACTACTGCCAACTCCAGACTTCGCGCCTTCTGTCTCGCTGCACCCTACGCCTGGAATAAACTTCCTGAGCCTCTATGTCTTGCCTCATCCTTGGCCACCTTTAAATCTAGACTGAAAGCCCACCTCTTTAACATTGTTTTTGACTCGTAACCACTTGTAACCACTCGCCTCCACCTACCCTCCTCTCCTCCTTCCTGTACACATTAATTGATTTGATTTGCTTACTTTATTTTTGTCTATTAGATTGTAAGCTCTTTGAGCAGGGACTGTCTTTCTTCTATGTTTGTGCAGCGCTGCGTACGCCTTGTAGCGCTATAGAAATGCTAAATAGTAGCAGTAGTAGTAGTAATCCGTGACCAGGTCCGGTTGGCCCTCGACAAATGAGTATAGTCTCTCCGCTGAGGATATAATAGTCGCCAAGGATCCACCAGATCCATAAATCTGCACATGTACGGCAAACCCTTGCTCCTAGTCAACGCTCTCCAAGCCCCAACAGTGGATCTATCTAAATCCGGGTCTAGAACCTGATTAAAATCTCCCGCTATGATCCAGGGGGCGGTGTCATATTTAGGCCTAAATTAACCAGCAAGTGAAAAAAGCTTGCATCATATGAGTTGGGGCCATATACTGCACACAAATAATATTCTCGTCCCAAGAAATTGATATGTATCAGGACGTACCCTCCCCCCACCAATCTCGAAGCACAAGGTAGCCCTTGCTTGATCAATATTGCCACGCCCCCCCGTCGACCCTCCGAAGATGAGAAATAGCATTCTCCCACCCACTGTTGGCGCAGCTTCCGGTGCTCCTCGAGAGTTTTGTCTCCTGCAAACACGCTATAGAAGCCCCCTGGCGTTTAAGATTGGAAAGGATTTTTGAATGTTTAATCGGAGATGTAATCCCTGCTACATTCCAAGACACAAAACGTACTGACTGGGCCATTAGCTATACCAATCTCTCATTTCATTCATTGCTAGCAGTTCCAAGCTCTTTGTGAACCCCCAGCTGCCCAGCCTCAGCTGAGGGTAGACCAGCCATTCCCAAAGCACCCCAGCCTCTTCCACACCACACCTACTCCCTTGTTCACACTTGCCCCAAGCCCACCTTACACTCCGCCATACGCTCTGCACATATTCACCCCCTAACCTCCCTCCCATTACCCCTCCTACACCCCCTGCCCTCCCCTCTCCTATCCCCCTCCTCACCCTATCCCTTCTCCATTCCCATCTCCCCTCCCCACACATAACCCACCTCCCCAAAAACTTACCACCACCCTGCATACAGGGGTGGTTAGAAGGGGTCTGAGACGCTAAGGAACCCCGTCCTCAGCCCAATCGAAATTTAAACATTCAGTCCCCAATATCCGGAAATCAGTTCTTGGCAATGTTGATGTCCGGCACCCGGGCTTCGCCTGGGCAGGGAACTTCTCCAACTGTAGTTCTCCAGACCAGCATGCTCCCATCAGTTTCCAACTCAGGGCACCATATCAGAACCTTGTAAGTCTTGCCCTCTCGGCTGCACCTTAACCCCAATCTGTAGCTTCACTCAATGAAATGTAGAAACATAAATCTGCGGCTATCTCCCAAACAACAGCAACATGTTCCCAAGCACGAAGTGGCAGGACACTGCTTGTTCGGCCACTACTCAGGTATTCTGCTGATTCAGCCACTCTAAGGCAGTCTCCGGTTGTGCAAAAGACTTCCACTTGCCATTCATAAGGACCCTCAGGGTAGCCGGATATTGTAGCATGAAACGGTGCTGTTTATCCACGAGTTGTGAGCAAACTGTAGAGAAGGCCTGGTGTTGCGCCGCTAATGCCGCAGAGTAGTCCTGGAAAATATGTACTAGAGATCCGTCGTATTTTGTGGACTCTCTGCAGTTTTTGTATGCTTTCAAAATGGCCGCCTTCTGCGAGTAACAGTGAAATTTAGCAATCACTACTCTTGGGCGCGTATCTCTCGTTGGCTTGGGGCCCACGCAATGTGCCCGCTCCAAGCGGATTGTTCGGCCCTCCCCCGCCTCTGGGAAGGTAGCCAGCAGCCATGTCTCCAATGTCTTTTTCAGCTGTGACATAGTAACATAGTAGATGACGGCAGAAAAAGACCTGCACGGTCCATCCAGTCTGCCCAACAAGACAAACTCATTTGTTTATACCTTACCTTGATTTGTACCTGCCTTATTCAGGGCACAGACTGTAAAAGTCTGCCCAGCAGTACTTCCCACCTCCCAACCACCAGTCCCGCCTCCCATCACTGGCTCTGGACAGACCGTATAAGTCTGCCCTCCGCTATCCTCGCCTCCCAACCACCAACCCCTCTTTCACCCACCTGCTCCGCCACCCAATTTCGGCTAAGCTTCTGAGGATCCATTCCTTCTGCACAGGTTTCCTTTATGCATATCCCACGCATGTTTGAATTCCGTTACCGTTTTCATCTCCACCACCTCCCGCAGGAGGGCATTCCAAGCATCCACCACCCTCTCTGTGAAAAAATACTTCCTGACATCTTATTTATTTATTTATTGCATTTGTATCCCACCTTTTTGCGGGTTCAGTGTGGCTTACAATAAGATATGAATAATAGAAATACATTTGTTACAACTTGGTTATGGATTACATTGTGCAGAGTTGTGCGAGACATTCGAATATCATTAGGAATATAACAATGGGACATCAACATAGAAACATTGGAAGGAGGCAATGGGAAGCTAAAGGGCAGTGTTAGACACAAAGACATATGGTGTACATAGTTCCGTGAATAAGTGTATGATTGACTGGATTACGGGATGAGGGATCAGAAGTGGATGTATGTTGCATTGATGAACAGTGAGTATGGACTCTATGTGTTTTGGCTCTTTCCGTAAGTTTGTTCAAACAGGTAAGTCTTCAGTAGTTTACGGAAGGAAGCCTGTTCGTTAATCACTCTTAGGTTGTGCGGTAGTGTATTCCAAGATTGCGTGCTCATGTGGGAAAAGGTTGACGCATGTAGCGTCTTGTATTTCAGGCCCTTGCAAGTGGGGAAGTGGAGGTTGAGGTGTGTTCGGGATGATCTTTTAGCGTTTCTGGGTGGTAGGTCTATTAAATCAGACATGTAGGCTGGGGCTTCGCCGTAAATGATCTTATGGACTAGTGTGCAAACTTTAAAAGTAACGCGTTCCTTAAGTGGAAGCCAATGTAATTTCTCCCGTAGTGGTTTTGCCCTTTCATATCTTGGTTTTCCGAAGATGAGCCTGGCTGCTGTGTTCTGGGCTGTTTGAAGTTTCCTCAGTATTTGCTCTTTGCAGCCCGCGTATAATGAGTTGCAGTAATCCAGATGGCTGAGGACGAGGGATTGCACTAGGCTGCGGAAGACGAATCTTGGGAAGAATGGTCTTATCCTTTTCAATTTCCACATGCAGTAGAACATCTTCTTGGTTGTGTTGTTTGCGTGGGTTTCGAGTGTTAGGTGGCGGTCGATAGTGACTCCAAGGATTTTTAGCATTTCTGAGACTGGGAGGTTTAGGTTTGGTGTGTTTATCATGTTGAATTCATTTGTGTTGTATTGGGAGGTGAGTATCATGCATTGGGTTTTTTCTGCGTTTAATTTCAGGCGGAATGCATCTGCCCATGTGTTCATGATGTGTAGACTTTGATTGATTTCGTTGGAGATTTCTTTGGTGTCTTGTTTGAATGGGATGTATATTGTCACATCATCGGCGTATATATATGGGTTGAGGTTATGGTTTGATAGGAGTTTTGCTAAAGGGATCATCATTAGGTTGAATATAGTTGGTGAGAGAGGTGATCCTTGTGGGACTCCACATTCAGGTGTCCATGCCTTGGACGTGGTTGAATTTGATGTGACTTGATACGAACGCAGGGTTAGGAACCCCTTGAACCAGTTCAGGACATTTCCTCCTATGCCAAAGTATTCAAGTATGTGTAGTAGGATTCCATGGTCAACCATGTCGAAGGCGCTTGACATGTCAAATTGTAGGAGGAGTATATTGTTGCCAGTTGCAATTATTTGTTTGAATTTGGTCATAAGGGTGACTAATACTGTTTCTGTGCTATGATTCGAACGGAATCCTGATTGGGTATCATGCAGTATTGAATGTTTGTCTAGATAGTTTGTGAGTTGTTTAGTTACCATACCCTCGGTTATCTTGGTTATTAGTGGTATGGATGCTATTGGCCTGTAGTTGGTTATTTCGCTCGTGCTTTTCTTTGTATCTTTAGGAATTGGGGTGAGTAAGATTTTTCCTTTTTCTTTTGGGAAGAGTCCATTTTGTAGCATGTAGTTTATATGGTTTGTTAGGTCTATTATGAATTGTTGAGGAGCAGATTTCATGAGGCTATGTGGACATATGTCTAGTTTGCAGTTGGATTTGGCATATCTTTTGAGAGTTTTAGAGATAAGGTCTTCTGACAGTAGTTCAAATTCGGTCCAGGTTCTGTCTGCTGGGTGTGTTCCTTCTTCTGGATCTAGACAGTCTAGAAGAGTGGTGTATTCTGTAGGGCTGGCGGGTATTTTGTGTCGTAATAGTATAATTTTCTCCTTGAAGTATGTTGCAAGGTTGTCGACACTTGGTATATCTTTGTTGTTGGTTGTAACTGGTGTGGTGTCTAACAGTTTGTTCACGAGGTTGAAGAGTTTATGTGTGTCTTTGTAGTTTGGTCCTATTAATGTTTTGTAGTGTAGTCTTTTTGTCTGTTTTATGGTATATTTGTATTTTCTCCGAAGTAGTTTCCAGTCGTTTAGTGTTTGTTCATCTCTCTTTTTGTTCCAAGCTCGTTCTAGTCTCCTGACTTGTGTTTTCAGTTTTTTCAGCTCTTCGGTGAACCATGGATTTGCATTTTTCCTGTGTGATGTTCTGGTTTGGACTGGGGCGATTTTGTCTAATGTTGTTGTGCTTATATCGTCCCATTCTTGGAGGAATTGGATGGTGTCAGCGTTTGTAGTCCATTCGTTCTGGTAAATCTGTTGCCAGAATGTTGTGGGGTCTATTTTTCCTCTCGTTGTGTAGGTTGTTCGCTCATGTTTATTGTTCGTGTTTAGTTGTGTTTTTCACCAGCAAAGAGTGACATTTGCTTTATGGTGGTCTGACCATAATGTAGGTGTCCATTTTGTGTTAGCGAGTATGATATTTGAGTCCGGTTCGAATCTATTCGTTATGATATCTAGTGTGTGTCCTTTTTCGTGAGTTGGTTGCATGTTAGGTGTTTGCAGATCCCAGAGTTTTAGGAATTCTTTGAATTCTCGTGTGCTTGGTAAGGTGTCATCTTCTAGGTGTAAGTTGATGTCGCCTAGTATGAGGATATTTGAGGCTGATACGCAGGTATTCGAGATGAAATCCATGAGTTGTGTTTGGGTGTCTTGCCATTTTCCTGGTGGCCTGTAGAATAGGATTGTGTTAAGGTGTCCTATTAGGCTTGGATGATTGATTCTAGTCGATGCAATTTCAAGTTGTGGTGAGGTGGATTCGCCCGTGATTGTGATGGTGAATTCAAGTTTGTATATTATAGCTATTCCGCCTCCTCTTTTTTTTCCATTTCTTGTCCAGTGCGTGATTTTGTATTCTGGTGGGCATGTTTGTAAGATGGCGGGGTCTGTGGGACTATGGAACCAGGTTTCTGTGATAAATAGGAGGTCTAATTTGTCTGTGATGATCCAATCTAGTATGTCTACTGAGTTGCTTACTGCTGATCTTGCATTGATGTATCCTAGTTGGATTGAGTGATATGGTTCCAAGGTGGGGTGTGACGTGTTTATTTTTATTAGTTGTCTGTTTCTTCGGTAGTTGAATTTGTTGTTGTTATTGTTTTCCTCATTTTGTCGGTGGTGTTCATATCCGGAGATTATTCCAGTTGGTTGGTTGTTGTATCTTTGATTTGGTAGGTTGTTTAAAGGTTGTGCATAGGATTGGTGAGATGTAAGTGGGTTGTTATGGTTGTTGTTTTGGGCATGCATTGTGTGTATGTGAGTGTTATGCGATTTGTGAGTAGTGGGGTTGTTGTTGTCTAGGTTGTGGGTTGTGTTTGCGTGTAAGAATATAATGAGACACTGGATGGTTGTCGGGTTCTCAGGTTCAGAGCCCACGGGGCCGGGCTCTGGAACAAACGTGAGCCCTTGGGCTGCTGCCGAGGAGCGACAGCAGCAGGCAAAACCCACCAACCAACGCTGGGCAAGCACACCGGCAGGGACTGCAGGCACTGCCCAGCGAACCGGAACACATGGACTGGAATCCCCCGGACTGGAGGACACAGGACTGGAACACTGGACTGCAAGCCCCCGGACTGGAGGACACAGGACTGGAACACACACCGGACCGGAACACACTGGACTGGAGCGCACCAGACTGGAACACACACCGGACCGGAACACACTGGATTGGAGCACACTGGACTGGTCCACACAGCTTCACCTGCACTTAGCTACTAAGCCCCCCAGGAGTTGAGCTCCTGGGTTCGAGTAGCCGACAGGACTTACTGGACGACACAGGGACCAGGACTAGAACAAGCTGTAACTGAAGTGCACCTAACTCCTAAAGTGACCAAAAGTGACCAAAAGCCCAGCACCAACAGAAAAGCTCCTACGCCCTACACTAACAGAAGTGCTCCCAACAGAAACTAACAGGGGTGCCCCTACGCCCTACACTAACAGAAGTGCAGGGAAACCACAAGGGAAAAGGAAGGGAAGACAAATGCCAGACCTAACACTGGTACTTCCTAAGCACCAAGCTGCAGCAGCTAAACATGGGTTCTCAACCTGGTGCTTCCTAAGCACCCAGCTACAGCAGCTAAACACAGGTCATGAGGAAAAGCGGGGCAAGCACAAGGCAACAAGCAGGAAAGCCAAATACCCCAACAACAAAAGGTGCTTCCTAAACACTTACTAACAAGGGTGCTCCCAGCACCAAACTCCAGCACTGCACTAACAGCAGTGCTACACACCGTAGCAAAAGGGAAAAACAGGGAAGTCAAACACACAAGACACAAGTGCACACTGACTGCACTAAACTAACCTGGACCTAAAGCAAGTAGCCAGAAGCAAACGTTGCGAAGGCCCTGAAGGAAAGAACCCACTTCCTTAACAAGGCCCTCCCTGATGATGTCACACTCCCTAGACCCAGGCAACAGCACACTAACCCAGAGAGCACACTGAAAACCATAGAGGCCCAACCCACACCAATGCAACACCGTGAAACACTTGAAGCCAGTACACCCAAAGAGAGTTAGAGCAGCTCAGGCAACAAACACACAGTTGTAGTATAGTGAAACAATTAGAGCCATGCTGCTGGAAGCTGCCAGCATAGAGAGACAGAGCCAGCTCAGAAAGGACAGAGAAAAGAAACAGAAGCCAGCTAAGAAGCTGACCCCCAGGAAAGAGGTAAGTTTGAGAGGGGTTCAGACCCCAATCATAACAATGGTTAGGAGTGTATTGCTGGTGTTCATGTCTATGTATTGGGCGCTGTGGCAAATATGCATCTGGTGTACATTTAAGCGAGTCAAAGTTTACAGTTGCATTTGAGCTTGGCTACAATTCAAGCGAGGTACAAAAGTTTACAATTGCGTTTGAGCTTGGCTACAATTTAAGCGAGTCAAAGTTTACAATTGCATTTGAGCTTGGCTACAATTCAAGCGAGGTAGTGCTGGCATTTGCAATTAGCTTAGCAACAAATTTAATTTAAAGCTGGCAGCAGTTCCGTGCTAGGCAAGCAAGGTGGTGCTTATATTTGTATTTAAGCTTGGCAACAATTTAATTTAAAGCTTGGTAACAGTTATTGGTGGCAAGCCTATACTTAATACTTGGTAACAGTTCATTACTAGGCAAACAAGGTATTATTTGCATTTATATTAATCTTAGCAACAATTTAATTTAAAGCATGGCTACAGTTAAAGGTGCTACAGTGGTGGAAATAAGTATTTGATCCCTTGCTGATTTTGTAAGTTTGCCCACTGACAAAGACATGAGCAGCCCATAATTGAAGGGTAGGTTATTGGTAACAGTGAGAGATAGCACATCACAAATTAAATCCGGAAAATCACATTGTGGAAAGTATATGAATTTATTTGCATGCTGCAGAGGGAAATAAGTATTTAATCCCTCTGGCAAACAAGACCTAATACTTGGTGGCAAAACCCTTGTTGGCAAGCACAGCGGTCAGACGTCTTCTGTAGTTGATGATGAGGTTTGCACACATGTCAGGAGGAATTTTGGTCCACTCCTCTTTGCAGATCATCTCTAAATCATTAAGAGTTCTGGGCTGTCGCTTGGCAACTCGCAGCTTCAGCTCCCTCCATAAGTTTTCAATGGGATTAAGGTCTGGTGACTGGCTAGGCCACTCCATGACCCTAATGTGCTTCTTCCTGAGCCACTCCTTTGTTGCCTTGGCTGTATGTTTTGGGTCATTGTCGTGCTGGAAGACCCAGCCACGACCCATTTTTAAGGCCCTGGCGGAGGGAAGGAGGTTGTCACTCAGAATTGTACTGTACATGGCCCCATCCATTCTCCCATTGATGCGGTGAAGTAGTCCTGTGCCCTTAGCAGAGAAACACCCCCAAAACATAACATTTACACCTCCATGCTTGACAGTGGGGACGGTGTTCTTTGGGTCATAGGCAGCATTTCTCTTCCTCCAAACACAGCGAGTTGAGTTCATGCCAAAGAGCTCAATTTTTGTCTCATCTGACCACAGCACCTTCTCCCAATCACTCTCGGCATCATCCAGGTGTTCACTGGCAAACTTCAGACGGGCCGTCACATGTGCCTTCCGGAGCAGGGGGACCTTGCGGGCACTGCAGGATTGCAATCCGTTATGTCGTAATGTGTTACCAATGGTTTTCGTGGTGACAGTGGTCCCAGCTGCCTTGAGATCATTGACAAGTTCCCCCCTTGTAGTTGTAGGCTGATTTCTAACCTTCCTCATGATCAAGGATACCCCACGAGGTGAGATTTTGCGTGGAGCCCCAGATCTTTGTCGATTGACAGTCATTTTGTACTTCTTCCATTTTCTTACTATGGCACCAACAGTTGTCTCCTTCTCGCCCAGCGTCTTACTGATGGTTTTGTAGCCCATTCCAGCCTTGTGCAGGTGTATGATCTTGTCCCTGACATCCTTAGACAGCTCCTTGCTCTTGGCCATTTTGTAGAGGTTAGAGTCTGACTGATTCACTGAGTCTGTGGACAGGTGTCTTTCATACAGGTGACCATTGCCGACAGCTGTCTGTCATGCAGGTAACGAATTGATTTGGAGCATCTACCTGGTCTGTAGGGGCCAGATCTCTTACTGGTTGGTGGGGGATCAAATACTTATTTCCCTCTGCAGAATGCAAATAAATTCATATACTTTCCACAATGTGATTTTCCGGATTTAATTTGTGATGTGCTATCTCTCACTGTTACCAATAACCTACCCTTCAATTATGGGCTGCTCATGTCTTTGTCAGTGGGCAAACTTACAAAATCAGCAAGGGATCAAATACTTATTTCCACCACTGTATGTTGGCATAGGACACAGTTGCTTTCAATTTAAAGTATGCAGAGCAAAGCAAAGTAAAGCAAGGATTTTTAAATCATGCTAAAGCAGTGCATGCATGCAGTTAAGATGAGCAGGCATTTAATTACTCTGTTCAGCCACGGCAGTGCAGCTCCTGTTCCTTGGTTGTGATGCTAGGCAGGTTGGTCCTCCCATTCAGTCTTAGACATCAACGGTCGGCCTTGGCAGCCCGAACGGCGGTCACAGGATCCAGTAGTTCGGCCTTCTGGTCAGAAGGAGAGCTCGACCTGCTCCCAGCGATCCTCCAATCTCGCTCGTCCTGCGCCTCAACCGGTCCTCGGCGTCGCGTGGCCTCAGGCCGCCGTCTGATCAGCTGCTAGCGCTGGACTCGGTGGGTCAGGCCCTGCGGTCCCGCTGGGGCTCAGCGGGTCAGGCTCTGCGGTCTTGCTGGGGCTCGGCGAGTCAGGCTCTGCAGGCAGCTCCGTAGCACTGCGCCCGGCAGCGTCCCTCTCGGTAAGCCGCTCGAAGCCGCCAGATCAGTCACGGCTTATCCTGTTGTTTTCTCCGCCGTCGGTCACTCCCCGAATCGCGGCCCGGAAAGTCAGATCCAGCGTCTGCCTCCGGGTCGGGTCGGGTCTTCCAAATCAGCAAGGCTGGGTGATTCGGAACGAGGGCCTCGACTCCAGCGGTGTCCGAACCCTTCCGGTCCGGTCAGGGCAATCGCCGCTACTTGGATGACCCAGCGAGTTCGACCGCTCTGGGTCTTGGTCGTCTGCAGGCAGATGGGCCGCGTGGCGCGGCCAGCTCCTCCGGGACTTGCCGGTTGCCCTCCAGGTCCTCGCCTGGTCGGATTAATCAGTGCGGCAAGATTCAGCCGTGGTCCAGTTCCCTCCCGGCCCGTTCCGGTCCAGTCGAGGACGGCCCAGGTGGTCAGCTCTGCTGGGATTTCAGGAGCTCGGCGAGGGAGCTCCTGTCGGCCATCTTGCCAGTTCTTTCCTGAGTCTGCCCCCTTCAACCTCATTTCATGTCCTCTCGTTCTACCGCCTTCCCATCTCCGGAAAAGATTTGTTTGCGGATTAATACCTTTCAAATATTTGAACGTCTGTATCATATCACCCCTGTTCCTCCTTTCCTCCAGGGTATACATGTTCAGGTCAGCAAGTCTCTCTTCATACGTCTTGGAACGCAAATCCTGTACCATTCTCGTAGCTTTTCTTTGCACCGCTTCCATTTTTTTAACATCCTTCGCAAGATACGGCCTCCAAAACTGAACACAATACTCTAGGTGGGGCCTCACCAATGACTTATACAGGGGCATCAACACTTCCTTTCTTCTGATGGTCACACCTCTCTCTATACAGCCTAGCAACCTTCTCGCTACGGCCACCGCCTTGTCACACTGTTTCGTCGCCTTCAGATCCTCAGATACTATCACCCCAAGATCCCTCTCCTCCTCAGTACCTATCAGACTGTCCCCGCCTAACACATAAGTCTCTCTTGGGTTTCTACTCCCTAAGTGCATCACATTGCATTTCTTTGCATCTGGTAGAGCTTCTGAAAAGCCCACAAATCGCAAATTGTCCCGGCGTGATCGATTTTCTAAGTCCTCTACTTTCTGGGAGCAGTCTTGAACAGGCCAAGATAGCTGTTCTAGTTCTCCTGTATGTTCTTGATGGCCATCCTCCACCTCCACCACCCTCACCTCTAAAACTCCTCTACGGCGCGCCAGCTCCGACGTCAAGTTCGTGATGCCTGCGATCTGCTCCGATAATTGATCAAATTTAGGGTCAAGGGCATGCACCACCGCAGCTGTAAGGTCTGGAATTAGAGTATCCGAAGTTGGGCGGGGAGGCGAGGCCGCCGGAGATACCACCGCCATGTTGGATTCCGCGAGCTTCTGTTTCTCATCTCTTTTCTTCGCGCCCTTGGTCACTTACGCTATCGTTGTTTGGGTTATATATTTGTCCATATACTAGCAACGTATTGTGGGCAAATTGGTGGATCACAGGGTCCAGGATATTGGCAAAAAGTATCGATTTCGGATGGGGCTCCGAGCAGCTCCAGCGACACACGTCCGCTACCGCTCACCACATCACATGACCCCCACAATTTATAATTATAATAAAATATAATTATAAATTATAATAAAATAAAATAATTATAATTATAATAAAATAAAATATATGATTGTTTTTTCATGCATCAAGTCATTCAAAGCAATTTGCACTTTGTGAAAACTATTCGGGTTTACTTTTGTGGGACGAGCTTGGTACATCTTCTTAAGATTTTGAACCTGATTTTCCAGGGACAATATAGCTGCTGCTAATTCTTTTTTTTTTCCTAGAACTATAAGCAATAAAGTCCCCTCTAACCATAGATTTTGCAGCTTCCCAGAACAGTACAGCGGACTCTTATGTTGCAAGTTATTTACACAATAGTCCTGCTGTTATGAGAAAATGAAATCATTCTATGTATAATGTATGTATTGTGATTATACTTACCTTAGAGAAATGCATGCTGTGAAATAATAGAATTAGTTAGGCCTTACTGCAGAAATCATCTCATAGTTTGGAATGTGTTAATCAGCTGGGTATATGAGCCTTATCTAAGTAGCCATTAGAGGGAAAAAGCAAATAAATGTTTATGTATTTTACTTCATTAATTGTTGACCAGAAGTTATGCAGCTGTGAAAGCTTGCTAGTCATAAAACCTGTTCAGCTGTGGTCATCACATTGGTATGTTTTAATTAGTATTGCATCAGCTGAATCCTGCACGAGAAGAAGGCCCATATGTCCAACAGGCCGCAGATCACAGCTGGGAATCCCGGCAGAAATATTGAAAAACCAAGGTTCTACCTTTATGTTCAGAGTTATGAAGCAAGTGTGTGCCTTGCTCAAAGTGAAAACTTTATGGACATCAGTATACCATCCATAGACAGACGGTCTGGTGGAACACTTCGATAAGATGCTGAAACAGATGCTTTGGTTTGTGGCCGAAGATGGGAAAAACTGGGATTCTCTACTCCCGTACATACAGTTTGCCATCTGGGAATTGCCCCAGAATTCAACAGAATTCTCTCCATTTGTATGGGAGAAGGCCTAAATGAATCCTGGATGTGGTTTGAGAAGTACAGGAAGAAGAACCCAGCTCGGGGAGGAACTTGGCTGAATATGTGCTTACCATGCAAATGAGGCTAAAGAAAACTGGTGAGGCCACCAAGCTCAAGTGGGTCAAGCCCGAGCTTACAACCAGAAGGCAGTTCAATGAACCTTCCAGCCAGGGGATAGAGTCCTACTCCTTTTATCCTCTTCTGAAAGTAAGCTGTTATGCAAGTGGCAAAGTCCTTATGAAGTTGTGAAAAGGACCAGACCTGTCAACTGTAAGGTGACACAAGTTGACAAGAGGGACAAGGCGAAGGTCTTCCATGTCAATTTGTTGAAGAAGTGGGTCCCCTAGTTCAAAGGGACAACTTTGGGCCAGTGGTCCCGAAAGACTCTGTGCCCTTGCAAGTCCCATTCAGCGACCAGCTCTCCGACTCACAAAAGAGTGACCTGGAGCAGTTGGTACGCCAGAATGAAGATGTGTTTTCCGAAGTGCCAGGCCAGACCTACCCGGCAACTCATGATATTATCACTGAACCAGGGATGGTATTCCAGCAGTGTCCCTATTGAATTCCAGAAGCCCAGCAACAAGCAGTGGTGAAAGAGGTCGCTGAAATGCTAACGCTGGGATTTATCGAAGAGTCCACCAGCAACTGGGCATCTCCCATTATGCTGGTACCAAAGCTGGATGTGAGTATCCAGTTTTGCATTGACTTCCAGAAGGTGAATACTGTCTCCAAGCTGAGAAAGCAAACCGCTAACCCACCTCCTGCAGAAGAAGACCCCCCAAGAAGATACACTGGGTGGAAGAGTTGTATGTGGCCTTCCAATCTCTGAAGAGGGCTATTTGCTCAGAGCTGGTACTGGTCAGCTTGCAATTTAGTCAGTCCTTTATCATATAGACTGATTCATCAGAGGTTGGGCTTGGGGCCGTTCTGGCCCAGGAAGTGGATGGGGAAGAACACCTAGTAGCATATATTAGCTGGAAGCTATTCCTGAGAGAGAAGAAATATGCAGTGATTGAGAAGGAGGCTGTGGTAGTCAAGTGGACCCTGAAAATGTTCCAGTACTATCTGCTTGACCAAAACTTCCTGCTGATCACTGACCATCAACCCCTGCAGTGGATGGCTCAACATAAGGATTCAAATTCACATGCAATGCTGTAGTTCTTCAGCCTTCAACCTTTTCACTATCACGTGAATTATTGGCCAGGCCAAGAGCATGCTAATACAGACATTTTGTCCCGGGAGGTAGATCCTGACATGACGAGTGCTCAACCAGGTATGGTTGAGCTGAGGGGGGGAGGGTATATGATAGGGTTTAGAGAACATTGCTCTATAAAGAAAAGTCCCTCTCTAACTAGCCTGATCCCACCCCAGGAGGAAGTGAGCTGTGAGAGGCAGAGTCAATACCTGGGAGTTTAAAAGACTGAGGTTAAGGAGGCCCAGGGAAGGAACAGCTGAAGCACAAGTCTACATCTGTACAGAAAACATTTAGCCACTGTAACCTGGCTAGGTAAGCCAACTTTTACTTCTTCTTAAGAGTGCAAGCCGTGCTGAGATCTGGCTGGAGCCAGAGCCATGTTCTCATTAACAGGGTAGCTCTTTTTGTCAAGGTATCCTGAGAGGTTTCCAAAATTTTGTCAGATCTAAACTATCAGGGGAATGCAACTCATCAAGTTCCCCTTCTGGTTTAGTCGACTTAGGCACAGATGCACAAAACCTAACAAGCCAGCAACGTGGTTTTTATACTGGTTCTAGCCGGTTTAGTGAGCAAGACATGGACAAAAGGTTTCTCTGAGATCTTTTTCTGTCATGGTAGCAACTAACGAAAATTGCATGCAAAGCTATTATAATGAGCTAATTACTATGCAAATGTGCATGCAAAGTGATGCACAGCCGTTTTCCCAGTGATGCACAGAAGCAAGTCCTACCTTTACCATGGAAAATTTAATGGGTGTTCAGGAGCTGCCGGTACTGCCTAGAATGATAGCTGAAACAGTGGAGGGAAGGGGTGGAGATGATGTCAATTCTATCAAACCAGCTGTGATTTAAAAAAAAAAGTCTTATTATAATGAGTCCATTGCAAAAGATTCCTAACAGCCCTTTAAATTGTTTAAAACGCAGCTACAAACACTTTCACTTTAAACCACTGTCAAAGGTTTGAGGTCTTTTAAACTTCAAAGAAAAGCTTCCCAAATAAAAGCAGAAATATGAACCACTTAATACACAGCAAGTTCAGGAATCATTGCCTCTAATATTCTACATGTACGAGAAGGAAAATGAAATTAGCTCTCAAGTTTGTTAATCACTTATCGGAATGAACAAGACCGCTTGCCCCACATGCTCAAACATACAGCACCAGCAATGAAGAAGTACTTCTGTGTCACTGTGCTTAAACTCCTTTTCAAAGAATGCCAAGTTATTTTTAGAAACAGAATATTCCCAGGTTGGGAATGCTCTTACGAGCTGACAATAAACTATTTCTTCAGTGTTATCTAAACTCGGGAACAAACCACAGAGAGACTTCAGAATAATTTTTAGCTAATAATAGTCACCTTCCCACCTCATCTGCTTCTTTCTTTTTCATATGAAAAAAAGAAAAATAAACTGTTCCCTGCTTGCTTTTATACACATAGCTTGTCTGTGGAATGCACAGAGAAACAGTGCTTATCGATTGGCTGCTCTGCACATGTTCAGCTGGCCAACTGTCTTCCCCCCTATTGCATTTAAATGAGCCTGTTTGCAGAAGCAGCGAGCATCTCATTTGCATGCCATTCACTTTGGGAATCACTCTGTATTTCCAAATCAGTAATTTTTACTGATGGAAATGCAGATGGTGGAAATGGTGGAATGGCGGAAATATAGATGGATTCTTTACAGGGACCTTTGTGCATCTGGATCTTTCAATGCTTCTTGGCAAGTAATAAAATGACTAATTACAAAAGAATCAATAGAAAACTTTAGAACATCCTTGATGTACATCTTGAATAACTCCATTGCTGATAAGTAATGAGTTACTGGAAAGTTCAATAGTCTCAAATTGCATATTATGGAATTATTTTCAGTCATCTCCATTTGTAAATGTAAGGATTAACTCTTTTCTTGGAGGTTCTCCATCCTAGAAACAAATTCAAAAACATATTTCAGAGTCATTGCTCCTAATTTAAAGTACTATAAACAGTCATTACCAGGACAGAAATAGGAAGAGTTTGAGGTTGAGACGACCCAGTACAAACAACACCTGAAGACATGACTTCTTGCGAGCTTAAGTCACAAGAAGATACACCAACCTCCTCAGCAGGAGTGTTGAACATTCCATGCTGAATTTTGGGGCAGAGTAGGACCCCCAGATAAAAGAGAAGCATCTAAAAAGGATGGAGTACTCACGGTTACAGATGGCAAAGCAGCTGATGCAACCTGAAGATGTAAATCCATAGGTCCCTTGACCACAACAGGAACCGCAGCACTTTTCTTCACACCTTTGTACTTCTCCATAACTAAAGCAGAGCAGAATGAAATGCTCCATGCTCTGAAATGCTCCGAAGGGGCTCAAAAGGGGCGGAATCTACTCCTTTGGTCACATCCCTTCGGGCATGCACACATAACGCAGCCATGTCCTGCGGCACAGGACACTCTTTAAGATGGCAAAAGGGGGCCTCACTCTGATGTCAACAACAGGCTAGGCATCTACTCCACTGCCAGTGGCAAGAATGGATCCTCCAAGCAGCCCTCAGGGAAACCGCAGGATCGGACACTCTTTAGGATGGCAAAACGGGGCCTCACTCTGATGTCAACAATGGGCTAGTGGCTTATGAGGCAGACAAAAATGCTTGGATGACCTGCGAAATTTCGCTACAATAATTTAAAAAAAATTGGATAACAAAATGCACAGGCAGTAGCGTGAAATTCTAATGCTATGCAAAAACTGTGCAGCACACAGCGATGATGTTAGACTATCAAACATTAAGCTTGTGTTCCTACCATCCCAAATAACTTATTCAACTGATGGATCAGGGTATCATAGCCAATTTCAAGAAGCATTACACAGTTCTGGTGCTGTACCATCTGACGGTGAAAACATTTGGCAAGCTTAGCCTACTGGACTTGCTACACATGCAGAAGGCTTAGCGTCATGTTACCCAGAGTACAATTGCTAACTGCTACAGATGGGCTAGCTTTATGAAAGAATGCTATGATGATGAAAATCCTGCATCCATTGTTGATCTTCCAGCTGGAGTGACTGCTAACAAGTTTGATTGCTACGTGGCAGTTGATGACAACCTGCAGACATCTACCAATATAAACTAAAATGTAAAATAATAATATTATATAATATTATATATATATTATTCTTCTATATTCTGTTATTCTATTCTTCACCAATTAAAAATAAAGTAATATGACAAGAATAAGAATATGTAGGAAAGGGGGGAATTAAATACTATATTTGTTGAATTACATTAACCTGCACTGTAAAGTTTAAGAACATGTGCTGAGAACATAAACTTTAAAATGTTTATTTACAATACAGGTAATGTAATAATGTTACAAGAGAGAGGCAGCTTTAAGGATCTTTCACAAGGGGAATGTATTTTCAAGATATCAAGTCTGAATTATAAATTAGGCTGGATAATGGTAACTCACTTTGATGGAGGCTGCTGGTTGGAGTGAGGAAGGAGATCCTCGCTGCTAAAGAAGTCTTTTGTTGCAGAGTTGTTGCTGGAGCCTGGAGAAAGTCTTATTTTAAATGTGTGTGAAGTCCAGCAGAGAGGCAAGAGGCAGAGCGAAGAGTGAGGAGAACAAGAGCAAAGAAGCAAGCGAGCACTGGGCATTATCCAGGCTTTTTATAATCTCTTCATAGGCTGAAGTCAGGTGGGGTGTACTCAATCCAATGAAAACTCAGGGATAGCTGAAAACTGGTTTCATCTAGTTTTGAGATGGAGCATGGTAACTGGTCACATGTTTGATGACATCATAAGACTTTCTGTCTGGACATCTGCTGGTAGATACATCCAGAAGGCTGTGACAGGATTAAAAGAGTTTTTGTCTGAGAGTAAGTGGGCTGCTTTTGTCAGATTAGATAGGTAGATGGGCTTTTCAGTCTGAATCATTGTCTGAGAATAGGTGGAGTTTCACTGTCTTTGGTTTCTGTGATTGCTGTTCATTTTCAGAGTTTTGATCTTTGGAGATGTGTTGATGGGCTTAGTGTATAGTTATTTGGCAACTCAGGCCTGAGACTTTGGTTCAGGCTCCAAAATGATATAAAAACTTACAGGCCTTTAGCCGAAATTTGAACTCTGAAGCAGTGGCGTAGGAAGGGAGGGGGGGCAGTGGGGCGGTCTGCCCTGGGTGCACGCCGCTGGGGGAGGGTGCCAACTCTGCTGGTTCACTGCTTTCTCTGCCCCGGAACAGGTTACTTCCTGTTCTGGGGCAGAGAGAGCAGGGAATCAGCGGAGCCGACGCAGCTCCCAGCGACGTGCACTCGGGACGGAGCGGCCCTCCTGCCCGCCCTCTTTGGTAAGAATGTGCTCCGGGGGGGAGGGGTGCGTGCGTGCGCCGAGGGGGGTGCGCCATGCTGCACCCGGTGAGGGGGGTGTGCAGCGGCGAACCGCCCCGGGTGTCAGCCGCCCTCGCTACTGCACTGCTCTGAAGTTTCAGTAAGCTTCTGAGCTAAATGGGGAAGGACCATGCAGCAAAATGAGGAAGGAGCTAGGGTGGAGAAATCTCAAACAGGATACAGATGGCTCCTCAAGCCAGGTGTAGGGCTTTATTTAGGTTTGTGGTTCAGTGAACCAGGTGCTGTGGTTAAGCCAGCTGGAGATGAGAACATGTTTAAGATCTGAAGCTACTCATTAGCATAAGCCAATCAGTGACAACCATGACATAGATTAGATCCAATCAGTTGGGCTTACTGTCATATTACTGATATCCTGTATGAACATATAAAAGTTAGCGTGTTCCCTACTTCGTGGGAGAGAGGCTCATTCTCTCTCCAGGAAAAACCAATACATTCCAATAGAATTGGCAAATTACCCAATTGCTTTTCCCTGAATACATTTGAGTGGTAAAATATATCACATAGGACAAAAACCCAGAAAGTACCTATTTACAACTGGGATGTTAAATTCCTACAACCAATTGATTGTACATGCCAATTGTATATTATTTGGTGTTTTGGCAGTGGCGATCCTAGGGGCGCTGACACCCAGGGCGGATCGTCGATGCGCCCCACCCCCCGGGTGCAGCGCCCCCCCCCCCCCCGGAACAGCGCGACCCCCCCCCCCCCAGCGAAATAACCCCCTGGGTGCAGCGCGACCCCCCGGCAAAAGAACCCCCCCCCGGGTGCACGCCACTGGGGGGGGGGGTGCCACGCGCCTGTCGGCTCTTCAGTTCCATGCTCCCTCTGCCCCGGAACAGGAAGTAACCTGTTCTGGGGCAGAGGGAGCATGAAAACGAAGCGCTGACAGGCGCGCGGCACCCCCCCAGCGGCGTGCACCCGGGGCGGACCGCCCCCACCTTGGTACACCACTGTGTTTTGGCCAAGTAAATAAATTTATAATCTTTAGAACTATATTATATCTCCTTCTCTTTATTAATATCTGTTAATAATTCCTTGGTTTACTTAAAAAGTAGGTGAATTATTCTGTTCAGAGATGGAGTCAGTTTTGAGGTCTATTCAGCCTTCTCAGGGTTCTCTCTGGTACTAGACAGTTAAACTACAGTACCGAGCAGAACCTAGGGGATAAGTAACCCCACGTTAATTCATTAGGTATCCACCCAGCTAGTTTTTGTTATCAGTAGTTTCCAGGGGGGAAGAGAAAGATGAAAGCCAGACCAGTTTATCTGATTCTATCTCAAAAAGTCTTTGCAGCTGTATTTTTTTATATATACATTTGTATCTGATCCAGCAAAATCAATAACTGACAATTACACTCATATCATGCTACAAAACAATGATGAGATTTGCTCAGAGTTGCAGAAGACAAAGATGATGAGCCAGTAGGGATGGAAGTTGGCAGCGAGTGTCAAGGAAGACCCACTGTCACATTTGCTGCTGCTTGGATATTGTGAGAGCTTATCTAGAGGGTAATGGGTGCCAGAGTTACAGATACTGTACAGAAAACAATTACAGATTTTTTTTCTTTCATTTAAGAGACACTAGTTATGAGTTATGATCATTATTATGATCTACTGGAGCTTGTCTACAACACAAATAGACAAAACACTGTATAGAAAACAATTACAGATTTTTTTTCTTACATTTAAGAGACACTAGTTTTGTGTTACAAAAAAGCGAATGCTACATACCTGTAGAAGGTATTCTCCGAGGACAGCAGGCTGATTGTTCTCACTGATGGGTGACGTCCACGGCACCCCCTCCAATCGGAATCTTCACTAGCAAAGACGTTTGCTAGCCCTTGCGCCGATGCGCACCGCGAATGCGCGGTCGTCTTCCCGCCCGAACCGGCTCGTGTTCGTCAGTCCCGTATATAGCAAGACAAAGACAAGGGAAGACACAACTCCAAAGGGGAGGCGGGCGGGTTTGTGAGAACAATCAGCCTGCTGTCCTCGGAGAATACCTTCTACAGGTATGTAGCATTCGCTTTCTCTGAGGGCAAGCAGGCTGCTTGTTCTCACTGATGGGGTATCCCTAGCCCCCAGGCTCACTCAAAACAACAAACATGGTCAATTGGGCCTCGCAACGGCGAGGACATAACTGAGATTGACCTAACATCTTATTCAACTAACTGAGAGTGTAGCCTGGAACAGAATACAAAATGGGCCTAGGGGGGTGGAGTTGGATTCAAACCCCAAACAGATTCTGAAGCACCGACTGCCCGAACCGACTGTCGCATCGGGTATCCTGCTGCAGGCAGTAATGAGATGTGAATGTGTGGACAGATGACCACGTCGCAGCTTTGCAGATCTCCTCAATAGTGGCTGACTTCAAGTGGGCCACTGACGCTGCCATGGCTCTAACATTGTGAGCCGTGACATGGCCCTCAAGAGCCAGCCCAGCCTGGGCGTAAGTGAAGGAAATGCAATCTGCTAGCCAATTGGATATGGTGCGTTTCCCCACAGCCACACCCCTCCTGTTGGGATCAAAAGAAACAAACATTTGGGCGGACTGTCTGTTGGGCCAATGCTCTTTTGCAGTCCAATGTGTGCAGCTGACGTTCAGCAGGGCAGGAATGAGGACGGGGAAAGAATGTTGGCAAGACAATTGACTGGTTCAGATGGAACTCCGACACCACCTTTGGCAAGAACTTAGGGTGAGTGCGGAGGACTACTCTATTATGATGAAATTTGGTATAAGGAGCATGAGTTACTAGGGCTTGAAGCTCACTGACTCTACGAGCTGAAGTTACTGCCACCAAGAAAATGACCTTCCAGGTCAAGTACTTCAGATGGCATGAATTCAGTGGCTCAAAAGGAGGTTTCATCAGCTGGGTGAGAACGACATTGAGATCCCATGACACTGTGGGAGGTTTGATGGGGGGCTTTGACAGAAGCAAACCTCTCATAAAGCGAACAACTAAAGGCTGTCCCGAGATCGGCTTACCTTCCACACGGTAATGGTATGCACTGATTGCGCTAAGGTGAACCCTTACAGAGTTGGTCTTGAGACCAGACTCAGACAAGTGTAGAAGGTAGTCAAGCAGGGTCTGTGTAAGACAAGAGCGAGGATCTAAGGCCTTGCTGTCACACCAGACGGCAAACCTCCTCCATAAAAAGAAGTAACTCCTCTTAGTGGAATCTTTCCTGGAAGCAAGCAAGACACGGGAGACACCCTCTGACAGACCCAAAGAGGCAAAATCTACGCTCTCAACATCCAGGCCGTGAGAGTCAGAGACTGGAGGTTGGGATGCAGAAGCGCCCCTTCGTTCTGAGTGATGAGGGTCGGAAAACACTCCAATCTCCACGGTTCTTTGGAGGACAACTCCAGAAGAAGAGGGAACCAGATCTGACGCGGCCAAAAAGGAGCAATCAGAATCATGGTGCCTCGGTCTTGCTTGAGTTTCAACAAAGTCTTCCCCACCAGAGGTATGGGAGGATAAGCATACAGCAGGCCTTCCCCCCAATCCAGGAGGAAGGCATCCGATGCCAGTCGGCCGTGGGCCTGAAGTCTGGAACAGAACTGAGGGACCTTGTGGTTGGCTCGAGATGCGAAGAGATCTACCAAGGGTGTGCCCCACACTTGGAAGATCCGGCGCACTACTCTGGAGTTGAGCGACCACTCGTGAGGTTGCATAATCCTGCTCAACCTGTCGGCCATACTGTTGTTTACGCCTGCCAGATATGTGGCTTGGAGAAACATGCCGAAACGGCGAGCCCACAGCCACATGCTGACGGCTTCCTGACACAGGGGGCGAGATCCGGTGCCCCCCTGCTTGTTGATGTAATACATGGCAACCTGATTGTCTGTCTGAATTTGGATAATTTGGTGGGACAGCCGATCTCTGAAAGCCTTCAGAGCGTTCCAGACCGCTCGTAACTCCAGGAGATTGATCTGTAGACCTTGTTCCTGGAGGGACCAGCTTCCCTGGGTGTGAAGCCCATCGACATGAGCTCCCCACCCCAGGAGAGACGCATCCGTAGTCAGCACTTTTTGCGGCTGCGGAATTTGGAAAGGGCGTCCCAGAGTCAAATTGGACCAAATCGTCCACCAGTGCAGGGATTCGAGAAAACTCGTGGACAGGTGGATCACGTCCTCTAGATCCCCAGCAGCCTGAAACCACTGGGAAGCTAGGGTCCATTGAGCAGATCGCATGCGAATACGAGCCATGGGAGTCACATGTACTGTGGAGGCCATGTGGCCAAGCAATCTCAACATCTGCCGAGCTCAGATCTGCTGGGACGCTCGCACCCGGGAGACGAGGGACAACAGATTTTTGGCCCTTGTCTCCGGGAGAGAGGCACGAGCCGTCCGAGAATCCAGTAGAGCTCCTATGAATTCGAGTCTCTGTACTGTGAGAAGATGGGACTTTGGATAATTTATCACAAACCCCAGTAGTTCCAGGAGTCGAATAGTCATCTGCATGGACTATAGAGCTCCTGCCTCGGATGTGTTCTTCACCAGCCAATCATCGAGATAAGGGAACACGTGCACTCCGAGTCTGCAGAGCGCTGCTGCTACCACAGCCAGGCACTTCGTGAACACCCTGGGCGCAGAGGCGAGCCCAAAGGGTAGCACACAGTACTGGAAGTGACGTGTTCCCAGATGAAATCGGAGATACTGTCTGTGAGCTGGCAGTATCGGAATATGTGTATAAGCATCCTTTAGGTCCAGAGAGCATAGCCAATCTTTTTCCTGAATCATGGGAAGAAGGGTACCCAGGGAAAGCATCCTGAACTTTTCCTTGACCAGATATTTGTTCAGGGCCCTTAGGTCTAGGATGGGACGCATCCCCCCTGTTTTCTTTTCCACAAGGAAGTACCTGGAATAGAATCCCAGCCCTTCTTGCCCGGGTGGCACGGACTCGACCGCATTGGCGCTGAGAAGGGCGGAGAGTTCCTCTGCAAGTACCTGCTTGTGATGGAAGCTGAAAGACTGAGCTCCCGGTGGGCAATTTGGAGGCATGGAGGCCAAATTGAGGGCGTATCCTTGCTGGACTATTTGGAGAACCCACTGGTCGGAGGTTATAAGAGGCCACCTTTGGTGAAAAGCTTTCAACCTCCCCCCGACCGGCAGATCGTCCGGCACGGACACTTTGATCTTGGCTATGCTCTGCTGGAGCCAGTCAAAAGCTCGCCCCCTGCTTTTGCTGGGAAGCTGTGGGGCCTTGCTGAGGCGCACACTGCTGACGAGAGCGAGCGCTCTGGGGCTTAGCCTGGGCCGCAGGCTGTCGAGAGGGAGGATTGTACCTACGCTTACCAGAAGAGTAGGGAACAGCCCTCCTTCCCCCATAAAAACGTCTACCTGAAGAGGTAGATGCTGAAGGCTGCCGGCGGGACAATTTGTCGAAAGCGTTATCCCGCTGGTGGAGCTGTTCTACCACCTGTTCGACTTTCTCTCCAAAAATGTTATCCGCACGGCAAGGGGAGTCCGCAATTCGCTGCTGGATTCTATTCTCCAGGTCGGAGGCACGCAGCCATGAGAGTCTGCGCATCACCACACCTTGAGCAGCGGCCCTGGACGCAACATCAAAGGTATCAAATACCCCTCTGGCCAGGAATTTCCTACAAGCCTTCAGCTGCCTGACCACCTCCTGAAACGGCTTGGCTTGCTCAGAAGGGAGCTGGTCCACCATGTCCGCCAGCTTCCGCACATTATTCCGCATATGGATGCTCGTGTAGAGCTGGTAAGATTGAATCTTGGCCACGAGCATGGAAGAATGGTAGGCCTTCCTCCCAAAGGAGTCTAAGGTTCTAGAGTCTTTGCCCGGGGGCGCCGAAGCATGCTCCCTAGAACTCTTAGCCTTCTTCAGGGCCAGATCCACCACACCAGAGTCGTGAGGCAACTGACTGCGCATCAGCTCTGGGTCCCCATGGATCCGATATTGGGATTCTATCTTTTTGGGAATGTGGGGATTAGTTAGAGGCTTGGTCCAGTTCGCCAGCAATGTCTTTTTCAGGACATGATGCATGGGTACTGTGGACGCTTCCTTAGGTGGAGAAGGATAGTCCAAGAGCTCAAACATTTCAGCCCTTGGCTCATCCTCCACAACCACCGGGAAGGGGATGGCCCTAGACATCTCCTGGACAAAGGCCGAGAAAGACAGACTCTCGGGAGGAGAAAGCTGCCTTTCAGGGGAGGGAGTGGGGTCAGAAGGAAGGCCGTCAGAGAAATATCTGATGTCCTCCTCTGCCTCCCACGAGGCCTCATCATCGGTATCAGACACAAGTTCACGGACCTGTGTCTGAAGCCGTGTCCGTCTCGACTCCGTGGAACCACGGCCACGGTGGAAGCGTTGAGAGGTGGACTCCCTGGCCGGCAGCGGCGAAGCTCCCTCCCTCGACGTCTTCAGGGAGTCCACCTGGGAGGCAGCCGAAACCGGTACCGCAAGCGGCACTGGCACCGGGGACCTCACCCCGGGCAAAGGGCCAGCTGTGGCCTCACTCGATGGCACCGGTGGCGCAAGCACCCCCGGTACCAGAGGAGAAGGACGCAACATCTCTTCCAGAATGCCAGGAAGAACGGCCCGGAGACTCTCGTGCAGAGCGGCTGTAGGAAAAGACTGAGAAGCCGGTGCAGGCGTCGAGGTTAGAATCTGTTCCGGGCATGGAGGCGGTACCGGGCTGTCCGGGGTAGAGCGCACCGACACCACCTGGATGGAGGGTGAGCGGTCCTCCCGGTGCCGATGCCTCGGCGACCCAGAGCTCCCGGTACCAAGTCGGGAAGGTGACCGGTGATGATGCTTCTTCGACTTCTTCGAGCGAAGCATGTCACCGGAGTTCCCCGGTACCGATGAGGAGGACGTTGAATCCAGACGTCACTTCCTCGGGGCCGGGGCCGAAGAAGGTTGATCCCTGGGGGGCTGTACCGCAGGAGCCCTCAGGGCAGGAGGAGACCTACCCAAAGGCTCACCGCCACCAGCAGGGGAATGGACAGCCCTCACCTGTACTCCAGACGAAGCACCACCGTCCGACGACATCAGCACCAGAGGGGGTCCCGGTACCACCGACGCCAATGCACTCTTTCAAAGCCTCGGTACCGACGATGCAGGAGGAAGACGTCTCGATGCAGTCTACGTTGATGCGGTCCCCGAAGACTTTGGTGCTGCCGACGTCGATGCACCCGACGAATCTCTAGATGCCGATGCCATCGAAGCGCCGGAGAACAGAACGTTCCACTGGGCTAATCCCGCTACCCGAGTTCTCTTTTGCAAAAGAGCACAAACACTACAGGCCTGCGGGCGGTGCCCAGCCCCCAGACACTGAAGACACGAGGCATGCCTATCAGTGAGCGAGATTACCCGGGCGCACTGGGTGCACTTCTTGAAGCCGCTGGAAGGCTTCGATGTCATGGGCGGAAAAATCGCGCCGGCGAAATCAAAATTCGCGATGATGACAAGAGGCACCGAAACAAAAAGGGGAAAAACCCGTGCAGGCGGCCAACGAGGCCGCTCCCGAAAGCGAAATAAAACTTACGCTGGGAAAAAGTAGAAATATGGGAAAAAAGTTTTTTTTTTAAATGAAAACACGAAAAGACGCGCGAGGGTCCTCAGAGGGGCACGAAACGGCAACAAAACACGACCTTCCCGAGCGCGGACAAAAGAAGACTGACGAACACGAGCCGGTTCGGGCGGGAAGACGACCGCGCATGCGCGGTGCGCATCGGCGCGCGAGGGCTAGCAAACGTCTTTGCTAGTGAAGATTCTGATTGGAGGGGGTGCCGTGGACGTCACCCATCAGTGAGAACAAGCAGCCTGCTTGTCCTCGGAGAATTGTATTTATGTTTTATTGATCTTGTATAGAAAATTGGCTATGCTTTACAACATTTGATAGTGATGGAAAATTGTTTACTGTCCAATAGGAGTAATAAATAAGCTATGTTACACTAGCTCTATGTGATTACTGAAATAATGGTTTGAATATAGTAACTTTGGTTATGTGCACGCTCCAGATATGTGCAAGAGAAATTTTGGTCCGGAACCCTTGCACTTAATCAGAGTGCACTGTATTTGGATGTACACTTATATATAGATTGCTTAATTAGGTGTTACAAGGGATATATCCTGCATGTGTATCCCAAGCTTAAAGAAACTGAGGAATTATACTTTTTTCTGTTTTTGTTTATTTATTTTTATTTATTTATTGAATTTGTATCCCACATTATCCCACCTCTTTGCAGGCTCAATGTGGCTTACAATATATCATGGGTAGTGGAAATGATAGGAGAATTGACATTTAGTGTTACAGAAGTGTTTTGAGTTGCGTGGTAATGGAAATCATGATAGTAATATGATATAGACATTCTTAACTTAACTAGATATGTGTGTGGGTTTCACATGTATTGGTCTTTGTGGTATATTTTGTCGAAGAGATGGGTCTTCAGCAGTTTGTGGAAGTTGGTCAGTTCGTAGGTTGCTTTTAGGTTACGTGGCAGAGCGTTCCAGAATTCCGTGCTCATATAGGAAAAGGTTGATGCATGCATTAGTTTATATTTTAGGCCTTTGCAATTGGGGAAATGAAGATTAAGGAATGTGTGAGATGATCTTTTAGTATTCCTGGGTGGTAGGTCTATCAGGTCAGACATGTAGGCTGAGGCCTCGCCATGGATGATTTTATGTACTAGGGTACATACTTTGAACGTGATGCGTTCTTTGAGTGGTAACCAGTGTAGTTTCTCTCATAGGGGCTTAGCACTTTCGTATTTTGGTTTTACAAATATGAGTCTGGCTGCTGTGTTCTGGGCTGTCTGGAGTTTTTTGAGTATTTGTTATTTTACATAGTAACATAGTAGATGACGGCAGAAAAAGACCTGCATGGTCCATCCAGTCTACCCAACAAGATAAACTCATATGTGCCACTTTTTGTGCATACCTTACCTTGATTTGTACCTGTCTTTTTCAGGGCACAGACCGTATAAGTCTGCCCAGCTCTATCCCCGCCTCCCACTACCGGCTCTGCCACCCAATCTCGGCTAAGCTCCGGAGGATCCATTCCTTCTGAACAGGATTCCTTTATGTCTATCCCACGCATGTTTGAATTTCGTTACCATTTTCATCTCCACCACCTCCCACAGGAGGGCATTCCAAGCATCCAATACTCTCTCCGTGAAAAAATACTACCTGACATTTTTCTTGAGTCTGCCCCCCTTCAATTTCATTTCATGTCCTCTCGTTCTACTGCCTTCGCATCTTCAAGGTTTTTGAACCTTGAACTGCAAGAAATTGCTGAATTAGGACATTAATGTATATATTCTGCTATTATTTTTTTTAACTTTAAATTCTTATTGAATTGCGAATACTTAATAACAGACTACTGCCTTCAGCGGCCCACGCATGAGCCGTCATTTTCACAAGCACACTGCACATAATAATAATAGTATAAATATAGCCTGAGCTCCCTCCTTCTACACATCTATTACCCCCCCCCCCCCAAAAAAAAAAAAAACCAGCTTCATTCCCACAACTCCCCCTCCCCACCCCCCTACCCCCCTACAAGTAATAATAACACCCTAAAGATGAAAAGTTTAGGAACAGAACTCAGCTCCAGGGAACTGGATGGAACCAGGGGCTGAGCACACCACCCGTACTCTCGTCCACGCTCTCATTACCTCTCGCCTTGACTACTGCAACCTACTCCTTACTGGCCTCCCACTTAGCCATCTATCCCCCCTTCAATCTGTTCAGAACTCTGCTGCACGTCTTATATTCCGCCTGAACCGATATACTCATATCACCCCTCTTCTCAGGTCACTTCACTGGCTTCCAATCAGATATCACATACAGTTCAAGCTTCTCCTTCTTACCTACAAATGCACTCAGTCTGCAGCCCCTCATTACCTTTCTACCCTCATTTCCCCTTACGTTCCCGCCCGTAGCCTCCGCTCACAGGACAAATCCCTCCTCTCAGTACCCTTCTCCACCACCGCCAACTCCAGGCTCCGCTCATTCTGCCTCGCCTCACCCTATGCTTGGAATAAACTTCCTGAGCCCTTACGCCAAGCCCCCTCCCTACCCATCTTCAAATCCTTGCTCAAAGCCCACCTCTTCAATGTTGCTTTCGGCACCTAACCTTTATACCTTTCAGGAAATCTAGACTGCCCCTATTTGACTGACTGTACATTTGTCCTTTAGATTGTAAGCTCCTTTGAGCAGGGACTGTCCTTCTATGTTAAATTGTACAGTGCTGCGTAACCCTAGTAGCGCTTTAGAAATGTCAAGTAGTAGTAGTAGTAGTATAATGGTGGATCAAGGGGCTGAGATATTGGAATGAATGTAATCCAAATTTGGGCAGCATCCGCCGCCGTGAGCCACAAATCAAGAATCTGCATATGTGTAATTTTATTTGTACTGTTCCTTTTCCCCAAAGCATAACTCCCCAGTCCCCCTGTCTCCTCACTAACTCCAGGCCCCAAACCCACCCCTTCCCCCACCACCCCCAGTACTAGACACCTATATACTCTTTGTCCTTCCACTCCTCCAGGGTAGGAGAATCTGGAGATTTCCACCTTTGAGCTATAAGACATTTGGCTGCCGCAAAATCCCATCGAAGCCACTTAGTAATTTCCCAAGATTCCCTCTCATTGTATAAACCCAAAAGACATTCCCGAGGCCCACACACCAAGGATGCATTTGTCAATCTAACCAACCCTTTCACCACCCCGTGCCAAAAGTCCACCACCCTAGAGCATGTCCACCATATGTGAAGGAAGGATCTCTTTTGCGTCCCACACCTCCAACATCTACCCGACGTTCCCGGATACATTTTCTGCACCCTTTCATCTAGTGAGAACTTTATAAGCATTCTCCTGTACCAGGACACACACCGATGCCCTATATACCTCTCAACAAATAGTCTCCCATTCTTGTTCATTACATTTACATCCCAAATCTACTTCCCATGCCCCCTGAAATCCAAACGGTCTGGGATCACTTCCCCGGAAGAATCTATAAAGCACCGATATAGGTCTGGGAACCCTTCTCAAAATTATCCACACATTTTCTAAACACTCCCTCTCTTGAGGATTTATCCCCCTCCATTCCATTGCCCCCACAAAATGTTGAACCTGCACATAAGCAAACCTATCCCCCCTCTGCCAAACCATACCTGGAACACAGTGTCTCAAAACTCAACATTTTACCACCCTGCAGCACATTACGGAAACTTATCAGCCTCTTCCTCTCCCAGTGCCCAAATTTAGCATTTATCCTTCCCGCCCCAAATTTCGGTTCCCACCGCAGGGGTGCCAGCGTAGATACCTCATCCACTTGACCCCATCTCCTCCTAACTTCCCACCACTCCCCTATCAAGTGTTTCACATACGGATTATGCAACCACTCAGATAGCCCCCCCCCCCGCTCCCTCCATAGTCGACAAATAAGAGTGCAGCTCCCTCCCAGAACTATATGACATTTCCACCTGACTTCCTGGCTTCATAATCTCACTCTCCCAATCCATAAGCACCCTCACCTGGGCCGCATAATAGTACCATTCAATATTGGGAACCGCCCTACCTCCCCTCTCAGGTGTCCCCCACATAACCCGGCTCCCTAATCTAGGGTGTTTCCCATTCCAAATAAACTGTGTTACCAACCCCTGTATCTGCTTAATTGTCCCTCTAGGAAGTTCCACCGGCAAAGCCTGAAACAAAAAAAGCAACCGTGGCAGAACATTCATCTTGATCACTGCCATATGCCCCCATCAAGACAGCCACAACCCCTTCCATCGAGACAACTCAGACCTAATTTGACCCACGATCTTGCCATAATTAATACTGCTCACCCTATTCAGGTCACAAGGAATCCCCAGATACCTGAAGTTACTTTTTGCCCATTTAAAGAGAAATCTCCCGCCCAGTCTAATTTCCTCCTCTGGGGTTAACGATACTCCCAATATCTCACTTTTATCTATGTTAACCTTGAACCCCGCACAAACCTCAAACTCATCCAAAATCTACAATACCTTGTGCAGCGTTTGTTCTGGATCTACCACATACATCAACACATCATCAGCAAATAATACTATTTCTGTGTTCCCTCCCCCCAACCCAAACTCCTCTCAAGTCTGGATGTTGGCGTATTACTTCCGCCAGAGGCTCCATATACAACGCAAACAGAAGAGGAGAGAGTGGACATCCCTGTCTGGTCCCTCTCCCAATGGGAAAGAAACTCGAACCCCCCCCCCCCCCCCCCATTTATCCTAAGACAAGCCCTTGGACTATCATAGAGGGCTGCCAGCCACTTATAAAAATTGTCCCCCAAGCCCATACATACCAACACAGCCCGCAGAAGTCCCCATCAAAGGCCTTTTCCGCATCTATGGCCAACAGTACCATCATCACCCTACCTCCCCTCTGCACTTCCCATATCAAGTGTAAAGTGCGCCGAATATTATCCCCCACCTGCCTTCTAGGAATAAATCCCGCCAGATCCGCATACACTAATCTGGGCAATACCGTAGCCAGTCTGTCAGCCAACACCTTATGGTTTATAATGGGCTAGAAAACCCAGATCTTTGTTAAGTCCTGTCTGGTGGGTGTCAAAATATTCAATCATTCTGACTTCAAAGGTCTTATGTTCTTGTATTGTTTTAAAGTTACCTTTCAGGATTCTTACTGTGAAATCACTGGTACAGTGTTCTGGTTTTGTAAAGTGCTGCCCCACAGGAGTGGAATCCTGGCTGGCACTGGCATTTTTCATCTGATGTCTATGTAAATTAAATCTTGTCTTTAGCATCTGGCTTGTTTCTCCAATATAGCATCCTTCGCCACATAATGGGTTTTCTAGCCCATTATAAACCATAAAGTTGTATTGCTCTGTTTGTCACCCTCCTCTTCCCTATCTACCCCCATCCTGTTAGACTATCACTGAAATACTTTAATGTTCCCATGCATATCTCCTGGTCTCTCACCTATCCACCCCCACCCTGTGAGATTGTCACTGAAATGCTTTGATATTTCACTTATATATACTGTGTAAAAATGAAGTTTCTACTCCCACTCTCCAGCAGGCCTCACTGGCCTACAGCCTCTGAACAAAACTCCAAACCGTCTCCTCCTAGTATCTTGAGCACTCCAACCTCAAGCTCCTGGGCCCCTTTCTCACTCAGGGTGAGCTGGTTCTCAGTATGCAAATTGTATGCAGATTAGCAGGTTATCCTTTCACGCTCAGGGTGACCTGGTTCTCCAGAGGCAGAATTCAACAGGTCTTACCAACAGCATATTCAGGCAATTCTTTATTCCAGCCCCTGGGCACAGTTCTTCTAGCTTAAATACTTTATACATTTACATATCTTCACACTGAGCCTCCCCACACAGATTCCTGGGCTCAGCATTAACCTCCATACTTTGGGGACTTCTAACCCCAGGCTTTGCAGCCTGCTTCTCAGTACTGGGACACACAGCCCTACTTCTTCTTTGGACACCCAGTCCTTCCTTCCTTGGACACCCAGTCCTTTCTTTCTTTAGACTCACAGTCCTTTCTTTGAACACACAGTTCCTCTAAGTACTGAGGCTACACAGTCCAACACTAATGCTTTAGGGACTTCTTACTGTTTTTCTTCCTTGAGCACACAGTCCACCACAAATCCATAGGGTTTAGCTAGTTCTTTCCAGGGGGATTCTCCTTCTTCGGCTACCAGCTCTCTTCCTTTTCTTTCCCATCTCAGGTGGGGTATAAAGTGGTTAATTAGCTACACAGGACCCAGCCCATAATCTCCTACACCTGTGGACCTCCCAGGGCTCTCCCCGGTCCTAGCGACCGCCACCTATTCTCCTAGCGCCCTCTAGTGGCCTACCCTGGACATCCTGGACATTTTTAGGGGAACAGCGCCATCTAGTGGCCTGCCCCGGCTAGGACAGCCTCTTATTTATCACAACTGTCATCTACCAACACTTGCTTATTTCTGATCTGACGAAGAAGGGCAACCTTCGAAAGATAATAAAGAAATGTATTAAGTTATGTCCAATAAAAAAGGTATCATCTTATTTTCTTTTCCATGTTTTATTTTGTTTTATTTCTATTGATTACCTTTCAAAGTGGACTAACACGGCTACCACACCTCTCAAGATGGAAGATACCGCATACAGCCGCATAAAGCAAATGAACAAACTTATGGAAAAAGAAACAAAAGTGAACAGTCATCTTTACTTTCTGACAATCTGCAAGAAGAATGACATCATTCCTAAAGGACTGAGGATCAAAAATCCTTTGGCTACTACTTACAATTCTGACTATTCAGAGAAACTCTGCAGATGCACTAGTCAGAAACTAAGAAATGAACTTATACATCAACTCTACAAGAAGAAGAAAATAATACAAACCCAAAGGGATGAAATCATGAGGAACATGGAGGAACTACATCCACACCGTATGAGCCAACGAGGACCTGCATAACATCCAAGAAGAAAACCAATACATTGCTATCTGCAAAAAAGAAATAAAGCTGTCTTCTCTCCTGCAGAATCATAGAGAGAAAAACAGCGTATCCTGGAACAGAAACAGCTCTGCAAAACCAACATCCCCAGACACCTTGGAGACACTTGGATATACATCTGAGGCATGTTCTTCTGGCAGCGACCATATTGGAAGGATCATCTGAGCAGCAACCATCTTGGGAAGATCATCTGAAGGGCAGCCATCTTGGAAGGATCGTTTGAGGAGCACCCATCTTAGGCAGCTCACTAGGAGGCAGCCATCTTGAGTTCTTTTGGGCGTGCCCTATGGGAGCTCTTGCCTCACAGCTGAGACCAGGACCCTCTGATTGGAGGCCTATTTAAGAGCTGGCCTGAGCCACCATCTTTGCTTCGGCTTCTATGATTATAGAGGTTTGGTGCTCGCATCGTGTGTTTCACTGCTTACTTGTCTGCTGATACCTGACTACTTGGACTGGACCTGACTACCCGCTATGTTGCTGCCTGCCTTGACCTTTGGAACGGACCTGACTACCCACTGTGTTGCTGCCTGCCTTGACCTTTGGACCAGACCTGACTACCCACTGTGTTGCTGCCTGCCTTGACCTTTGGACCGGACCTGATTATCCACTGTATTGCTGCCTGCCTTGATCTTTGGACTGTACCTGATTACCCGCTGAGTTACGCTGCACCTGGGGGCTCAATTCCTGGGGAACGGTGGTCACTTCCCAGGTGAAGCTAGGGGTTGTCCAGCTGCCTGACCAAGTGTGGCGCTGCTCTTCATCCACCGTGCTCAGTCGTGGCACAAGGGCTCACTACTCAAGTCCTAACAGCATGTGAAAATCAGAGCCCAAACAAACCAAAATACACTGATCACACCTTTGGAGATGCAGATCAGATGGGGATAATAAACCTCTCGAACCATCAATTATCGCAGCATGAAGTCTCTGTACTCTCCAAAGGACTTTCATTTTGCCCATCCAGCAAGCTGGACGAAATCCAATTATACTCAGACCTAGAAGAATTCTTTAGAAAAATGCGCCTGAAGGCACATTTCCACAACAAAGGGACCCCCAACAGACCGGAATACAGTTTTAAATAAAAGAACTCTTATTTCACCCCACAGGATGGACAAAACTACAAGCTGGACAACTACATAGAAAGCTTCAGACATAGGGTAAAATCACAACTTTCCAACAAACAAAAGAGAATTCTGTACAATCTTACCCCACCAGAAAGAGCAGCCATATGAACTCTACAAACTAACGAACGCATTATCATCAAACCCGCAGACAAAGGAGGCGCAGTGGTAATTATGGACACACAAAAATACATTGAAGAAGGGCACAGACAGCTCTCAGACAATACATACTACAGGAAACTAACTGAGGACCCCACACAGGATTATACAAAGCAGCTAAAAGATCTTATCAGAACATTTCCTAAACAAGTACAGCCACGTATGAAGAAACTCATACCAAACCAGCCTTCTGTGGGCACATTCTATATGCTACCCAAAATCCACAAACCTGGAAACCTGGACAGACCAATCATATCGGGTATCCATTATTTACAGCCAAGCCACAAGATACCACCGTATCTGCTCTGACCCAAGGGACAGAAACAGACACCTTGAAATCCTGACTACATCAATTGAACAGAAAGGCTACGACCCCAAAATAATCTCCAAGAATATTGCCTCCTCCCTCAAAACACCTAGGGAAAATCTGCTACAGTACAAAGAAAAAAAGCCACAGACAGAATCCTCCTTATAGTGACATACAACCCAGAGCTGGAAAAATTAAGAAAAATCATAAAAGATCTTCAGCCTCTACTCCAGATGGATGAATTACTGAAAGAGATATTCCCATCCCCACCAGTGTTGGCTTTCTGACAGACACCCAACTTGTATGAAGAGTGGAGGAGTGGCCTAGTGGTTAGGGTGGTGGACTTTGATCCTGGGGAACTGAGGAACTGGGCAAGTCACTTAACCCTCCATTGCCCCATGTAAGCTGCATTGAGCCTGCCATGAGTGGGAAAGCGCGGGGTACAAATGTAACAAAAAAAAAAAAAAGCTAATTAGAAGTAAGCGCCCAACCCAGACAAAAAGAAGAGAATGGCACACATCCTTGCAATATATCCAGCTGCAAGCTATGCCAAATCATTTCACAGGACCTCACAGTCATTCACAAAGGAAAAATATTCAACATACAGGAATCCTTTACATGCTCATCTTCCAATATGGTATACATCATTCAGTGTAAAAAATGTGACGAAGGATGCTATATTGGAGAAACAAGCCAGATGCTAAAGACAAGATTTAATTTATATAGACATCACATGAAAAATGCCAGTGCCAGCCAGGATTCCACTCCTGTGGGGCAGCACTTTACAAAACCAGAACACTGTACCAGTGACTTCATAGTAAGAATCCTGAAAGGTAACTTTAAAACAATACAGGAACGTAAGACCTTTGAAGTCAGAATGATTGAATATTTTGACACCCACCAGACAGGACTTAACAAAGATCTGGGTTTTCTAGCCCATTATAAACTATAAAGTTGTATTGCTCTGTTTGTCACCCTCCTCTCACCTATCCACCCCCAGCCTGTAAGACTGTCACTGAAATGCTTTGATGTTCCCATGCATATCTCCTGGTCTCTTACCTATCCACCCCCACCCTGTTAGACTGTCACTGAAATGTTTTGATATATATACTGTCATCTACCAACACTTACTTATTTCCGATCTGACGAAGAAGGGCAACCTTCGAAAGCTAATAAAGAAATGTATTAAGTTATGTCCAATAAAAAAGGTATCATCTTATTTTCTTTTCCATGTTTTATTTTGTTTTATTTCTATTGATATACTTAATCTAGAATTACTCCATGAGTGCGCAATTTTAACTTCATGTCCATCGATTAAGAAGGATTCAGGTATATCTGCAATGGAGTACCCTTATAAAAACATCACTTTTTTTCAAAATTTTCTATTTTAGATTATTTCCTCTCAACCAAGACCTAATGGTTCTCAAATATAAAGTTCTTTGATACTATCCAGAACTGACTCATTAACCTTAAAGAAGAACTGTATTTTGCCCACCAAAAATTCTGTATTGAAGCCCAGGCTACCTAATAAAACACGTGGAGGGGGATAATCGAACGGGGACGACCAGGCTACCTAATAAAACACAAGGAGGGGCCCATCTCTGAGAACATCCCCGCGAAGGGGCGGGTCAACCCGTATTATCAAAACAAGATGGGCTTCCATCTTTCGTTTCGATAATACGGTCGAGAACGCCCAAATCTCAACATTTAAGTCGACCTTAGAGATGGTCGACCTAAATGTTGAGATGGTTGACCTTAGAGATGGGCGACCTTGGTTTTCACCAATAATAGAAAACGAGCACGCCCATCTCAAAAATGACCAAATCGAAGCCATTTGGTCATGGGAGGAGCCAGCATTCGTAGTGCACTGGTTCCACTGACATGCCAGGACACCAACCGGGCACCCTAGGGGGCACTGCAGTGGACTTCACAAATTGCTCCCAGGTGTACAGCTCCCTTACCTTGGGTGCTGAGCCTCCCAAAACCCCACCAAAACACACTCCCCACAACTGTACAAGGGGGGCACTTACATATGGGTACAATGGGTTTGTGGTGGGTTTTTGAGGGCTCACATTTACCACCACAAGTGTAACAGGTAGGGGGGATGGGCCTGGGTTCACCTGCCTGAAGTGCACTGCACCCACTAAAAACTGCTCCAGTGACCTGCATACTCGGAGCTGGGTATGACATTTGAGGCTGGCATAGAGGCTGGAAAAATGTTTTTTTAATTTGTTTTTTTGGGTGGGAGGGGGTTGGTGACCACTGGGGGAGTAAGGGGAAGTGATCCCTGATTCCCTCCAGTGGTCATCTGGTCAGTTCAGGCACCTTTTCGAGGCTTGGTCATGAAAAAAAGGGACCAAGTAAAGTCATCCAAATGCTCATCAGGGACGCTCTTCTTTTTTCCATTATTGGGCGAGGACGCCCATCTGTTAAGCACGCCCCCATCCCGCCTTCGGTACACTGCTGACATGCCCCCTGGGACCTTTGGTCGACCTCATGACGCAGTTGAGGGTGCCCAAAATTAGCTTTCGATTATGCCGATTTGGGCGACCCTGAGAGAAGGACGCCTATCTCCCGATTTGTGTCGAAAGATGGGCACCCTTCTCTTTCGAAAATGCCCCTGATAATGATGTATATAGATGTTGAATAGGGTGGCAGATATCACAGAACCTTGTGGAACACCAATGTCAATATCAAAGAATGCTGATTGTTGCTGGTTTCTCATCACACAAAATTGTCTTATAGGTTGCAAAGACTTGCACTGCAAGACTTTCCCATTAATTCCAATTGCTTTTAGCCTTTGCAGGAGAATCTCATGATTAATTATATCAAAAATTGCAGAAATATCTAGAGGTACTAGAAAATAGATCATCCCTTTATTAAAACTGTACGGATTATATCCAACGTAGAGCTAAGTAAGGCCTGAGTATCATGCTGTGATCTAAACCCAAATTGATAACTGTCCAAAATTTGATGCCTCTCTAAAATAACAGTTAACTGGTCCAATACTGCCTTTTCAATAATCTTGCTTAAAAGAAGGAAAGGTGATATAGGTCTATAATTAACAATACTCAAAGGATCTAAGGTAGAATTTTTCAGTAATGTTTTTACAGCGGCTTTATTTACGGACTCTAACACCTTCCTCAAACAACTTATTTACTACTACTACTACTTAACACTTCTATAGCGCTAAAAGGCATATGCAGCGATGTACACCATACACATAAATACAGTCCCTGCTCAAAGAGCTCACAATCTAAATAAGACAGGTAACAGACAGAACAACTAAGGGGTAAGGGGAATTAAAGAGGAGGGGATAAAAGGTACAGGCAAGTGAGCAGTGGTTAGGACTCAAAAGCTGCGTCAAAGACTATACTTTAAACATTTGAATGACACGTTCTTGGGTGAAAAGATACAGATTTTTCCGGATCTAAATAAAGACATGCAGAAAAGACGAAAAGAATTTATGATGTTAAAACCTAGAGTGCTCACATTAGGGGGCACCTACGTTTTAAAGTTTCCATGGAGATGTCTTATATCTATTAATAATGTTAATTACCTTTTCTTAGACCCAAAGAAAATGTCAGAGTATATAATGTCAAAGGAAAAGGATGTTGTTTCAACCTGAATTCTAACACAGATAACGCTGTGTATATTGCTAACGGGTAGATTTTGTGTTCTCCTCTCTTTTTTTTGTCTTTTATTCTTCTCTTTTTTTTTTCCCAGATCTTGCTCCCCAAGATTATGGTCAAATATAAAAAATTTAATTTCCTTTAATCCCAATTGGGAATTGTTTTTGTTAGTTCCCTATTGATTATTTTCTAATTCTGAGCATTTATATCATATGAATGTAAAATTATATAATGGAATAAATAAAAAAATAAAAAAAATGGCCTTAACACATCTTTATGCAGGTTTTTCCCTCGTGCTAAGGCCATTTTTACCACAGCAGTAAAATAGCCAATATTCCATTTTTTTCAATTAATGGCCATGAGCTAACATTGCCGTTGGTATGCAGCCGTTAAAAATAATTAGTGCATGGACACTTATCGAGACCTTTTTTGTAAGGGCTCACACACTAATCCTGTGCTTATCAGTTAGCGCAATGGTCCCCAAACCTGGTCCTGGAGGCACTCCAGCCAGTCAGATTTTCAGGATATCCACAATGAATATTCATGAGAGAGATCTGCATGCACATCTCTCTCATGAATATTTACTGTGGACATCCTGAAAACCTGACTGACTGGAGTGCCTCCAGGACCAGGTTTGGGAACCACTGGGTTAGTGCATGGTAATATAGATGCGCTAACTGATTAGTGCAGAAATGCCCACTCTCCATCTCCAGACACCCCTCTGCACTAAAAAATAAAATAGTGCATGGTTTTCAGGTGTAGGTTCCTACTATATGCCATTTTAAGCTATGATATGTGTGTCCTAGCGCTTACTGCAGTTTAGTAAAAGGACCCCAAAGTTTTTCAACCTCACCCTACAGCACACAGTCTAGTCTTTAGTTCGCCACTCTGCAAGCATTACACTTCACTTGACTCATTTCTTGGCCACCATTGTTCTGAAAGGTCACCATAGTCCTCTTCTGCTGTTAACATCCAAGTCCTTCCCTGTCCTTGTATTCATGGTGACAAATGGTCTGAAACTAATTTACTCACCCAAAGCTATAGGCGCCCCATATAAGAGGCTTGGGGAGGCTAAGCCTCCCCAGCCCAACCGTGACCTTCCCCTGGCTGCTGCCCCAACAAACGCAGGGCTGGTGCAGCGCTGCAGCCAGGCAGCTCTCCGATGGTCCCTCTTTCCTTCCTGCTCTCAGCTCCCCAACCGGCAGCCCTCCTCCCAGGGGCATAGATACGGGTGGGCCTGGATGGGCCCAGGCCCACCCAGTTTTGTCTCAGGCTCATCCAGAGTCCCTAGCCTTGTCTCCTCGCCGGCTCACCCTCTCCCACCCCCACCGTAGCGCCTGCATTTAATGCTATCAGCGCTGCCTCCTCTTGTACTTCAGTCTCCGCCTCCCACCCCTGCGGCAGCGCTTGTAATTTGCTCGGCGCTGCCTGACAGCTGACAGATGCGGTGTGACGTCCTGCTCCGGGGTCTTCCCTCTGCCGTGCTGATTCAACTTTCTGTTTACGCAGGGCGGAATGCACGCGGCAGAGGGAAGGTCCCAGAGCAGGTCATCGGTGCCTTGTCTGTGAGTTGATCGGGCAGCGCCAGTAGCAAATAGCAAGCGCTGCCGCGGGGGTGGGAGACTGTGAGGTGCAGGGGGAGGCAGCATCGATAGCATTGAATACAAGCGCTGCCGCGGGGGGTAGGAGAGAGTGAAGAAGACAGTGGTCTCTGCTGGCTCTGCAAGGGGAGGAGGCTGAAGGGAAGGGAGAGGTTCTGGATGTGTGTTGGGGGGGGGATGAGGAAGATAATGGGGTGCTGGCCCTGCAAGGGGAGTGGGCTGAAGGAAAGGGTGCTGGCCCTGCAAGGGGAGTGGCCTGAAGGGAAGGGAGAGGTGCTAGACTTGTGAGGGGCAGGGGGGTTGGAGAGAATGGAAGGGAGAAAGGTATTGGACTTGCAGGGGGGAGACTGGAGAGAAAGGGAGAGGTGCTGGATTTGCAGCGGGGGTTGGAGGGAAGGGGAGTGGAGCTGGATATGCAGGGGGGGTTGGAGGGAAAGGGGAGTTGTGCTGGATATGCAGAGAGTTGAAATGTAGGGGAGAGGTGCTGGACATGTAGGGGGGCTGGATGAAAGAGAGAGAGGTGCTGGACATGTAGGGGGGGGGGGGCTGGAAGAGAGGTGCTGGATATGCAGGGGATGGCTGAAGGGAAAGGAGAGATGTGGACCTGCAAGGAGGGCTGGAGCAAAGAGAGAAAGGTGCTAGACCTATGGGAGGGGTTAGACAGAAGGGAGAGAGATGCTGGACAAGGGGATAAAGAAAGAGGGAGTCAAATGCTGAACCCACAGTGGGAGAAAGAGCCAGATGCATGAGGAGAAGGAAAGAGAGAGGAAGAGAAGCTGGTTGGGGTGGGATCAGAGAGGAGAGGGACACATTGGTGTGGAGGAGGGAGAAAGGGGACATAGGGAGGTGTACAGATACAGAAGGGAGATGATGGGCATTAGGTGGGAGTATGGGGAAAGGCACACAAATGTGAGTTACTGTATGGGGATGGCAATGGCATATGGGCACAGAGGGGCAATGCCTGACAAGGGGGGGGGAGGGGGATATGGAATAGAATACAATGCTGGACACTGGAGAGGGGGAAGAGATACCAGACAAGGGGGAGAATATGAACACAGAAGGGATATGCTGGGCATAGGGTGCATAGGTGCACAGAGGAATGATGATGGATGAGAGGATATGAACACAGGGGAGATACTGGACAAGGAAATATAGGAAAACACAGATGGGCGATGGATGATGGACATGGGTAAAGAAGAAATGTCTAATGGACAGGAGACCCTGGCAAGTGAGTTAAGAGAAAACAGAGGGAAGCAGAAATCAGACACTGGGACCAGTATGATTTGAAAAATAAAATGACCAGCCAACAAAAAGGTACAAAAAATTATTTTATTTTTAATGTTGTGAATATAATATATTGGATTTGCACTGCTACCCTCATTGAAGTTATGGGGAGCACGGTAGGGACAGAGCATGGGTGCATCAGGTTGCTGTTTTTTCTCTTTCAAAAAAGTTGTAGTGCCCACCCATCCAACCTGTTAGTCCACCCAAAAATTGCCTTCTAGCTACGCAACTGCCTCCTCCTCCTCCCCATTCCTCCCTCCTCCTCCCCCCCCCCCCGCGCATGCGTGTGTTTTAACCTTTTTATTTATTTATGGTTACTTTCCATGACAGCGATGTCAGTGACGAAGAAGGCACTGCGGGCTCGCCTCCGGATCCAGCTTCTCTTTTCCCTCTTCACACAGTGCCCCGCCTTCTGCGATGATGCATTTCCTGTTTCCTCGAGGGCAGGACACTGTGTGAAGCGGGAAGGGAGAAGCTGGAGGCGAGCCTGCAGTGCCTTCTTCTTCACTGATGTCGCTGCCGCGGAGAGTAAAAGGGTTAAATGCGTGGGGGGGGGGCAGGAAGGAATGGAGAGGAGGGCTGTCAGGGAGCTGAGGGAGGGCAGGGAGAATCAATGGACATGGATGGAAGGGGAGGGGAGGGCAGGGGGAGAGAACAGATCGCTGGACATTGAGAGAAGGGGAGGGCAGGGGGAGAGAAGGGGAGGACAGGGGGAGAGAAGAGATCGCTGGAGAGGAGGGGGAGGGGAGAGCAAGGGAGAGAGGAGAATTGCTGGACATGGATGGATGAATGGGGGTAGGGAAAAGAAGAAATTTGCTGGATATGGGTGGATGGAGGAGAGGGCAGGGGGGAATGGAGAGTTCCTGGACATGGATGGAGGGGAGAGCAGAGGAGAGAGGAGAATTGCTGGACATGGATGGATGGAGGAGAGGGCAGGGGAGAGAGGAAATTTGCTGGATATGGATGGAGGAGAGGGCAGGGGAGTATGGAGAGTTGTTGGACATGGATGGAGGGGAGGGAAGAGAGGAGAAATGCTGGACATGGATGGAATGGAGGGCAGAGAAGAGAGGAGAAATGTTGAACAAGGATGGAGGGAAGGAAAGACAAAGGAAGAAGATGCACACGGATGGAGTGGAAGGGAGAGAGGAGAAATGCTGGACATGGATGGAGGAGAGGGAAGACAGAGGAAGTAGATGCACATGGATGGAGGGGAGGGGAGTGAGGAGAAATGCTGGATATGGATGGAGAGAAAATTGCTGAATTTAAGGGCTGGATTGGAACACTTTGAGGGCAGATGTTGAAACTGGAGAAAGGATAGAGACAGGGCTACAGATGGTAGACAAGACACAGAAGGATGGTGGACATGGTGAGAGAAAAAATATCAAATGGAAAGAAGACACTGCATAAAACAGAAGACACTGGGACCAAAGCTCGTAGAAAAACTAAATGCTCAGACAACAAAGGTAGAAAATATTTTTTATTCAGAATTTATTAATTGGAATATGTCAGCTTTTGGAAATGTGCATCTGTGATATTTTGCATGTAAGTTTCAATTTTTCTAGTATTGCTGCATGCTGAGTCTGACTTCGTGAGGTAATTTTCCAGTTCAGTATTTTGCCTTCATATCTATTGTGTCATGTGTTTTTCATGTGTGATCAAGGTGTAGTATTCTGCTAGCGTGTAGTATTTGCAGCCCTTTTTTTGTTTGTTTCACTAGGTTGTGTATTGGTGTTTTAGAGCCCGGTGTAGTTATAGTGCTGCCCTTCCACACATAAGGTTGTAGCTCGTCCTGTACTTGGAATTAGTGCTGTTATGGTTTGGTAAGGTTATGAGTGTGTTTTTGCACAAGTTTGTGTATAGTGTTTTGCAGTGGAGAGATTATGTGTTGGCCTTACTGAGGTGGCACCAAAACATCAGAAAGGCTGTAGAGCCTAAAGCATGACACTACCTCTTGAAGGATCTACATATGGTCGTTAATAAAAGGAGCTCATTGTGAACACTATCCCCCCTTAAAGGGTGTTTTGTGGCTCTACATGAGAATTGTGATATTATGATCCCTTGTTTCATATTGTTGATGGTCTGCATTTTCCATATGGGTGGTATATTGGTGTATTAGGGTCTGCCCAGTGTAATATTTATGGTACAGTAAGGTTCTGAGTGTGTTTTTGCACAAAATTGTGCATAGTGTTTTGCAGTTGAGTGATTGTGGTTAGTATAGGCTTTGAGCAACCACTTTATTCTTTGACATATGATACATATTGTGATAAACACAGTGTCTGCCCTTACTTGAGGAGGCCGCCAGAGGGTGCTCTCCCACTGAAAACCGGGAAAATGCCCATTCTGGTCACTAGAGGGAGCTCCAGGGATCTAGCTATTGATGTGCATGGGCCAGTAGAGGGAGCTCCAGGGAGATAGCTGGGGGAGTGAGAAAAGACTTCTGGAGCCAGATCTTTCTAGAACCAGAGGAGTGAGGTCTCAAGAGGTGGGGAGGTTTATTGGACCCCTCATAAAGAGCTTCCTCTTAGCAGAAGAGAGAGTTTTGCCCAAGGGGGAAGATGGGAGCCTGGAGGCCTGAAACCGGGACTGTGTGTTCCAGGTGCCGAGAAGGAAGGACTGTGGGTCCAGGACTGGATGTCCCAGGTATGAGCAGGAACTGTGTGTTCCGGAGGGGGAGGGGGAGGGGGAGGGGGGGGGGGGGAAGGGAGGGAGACCTGTGTGTCCCAGGTACTGAGTGAAGCAGGCTGCAAAGCCTGGAGTTAAAAGTCCCCAAAATATTGAGGTTGGAACTGTGAAAGGTTTAAAATGAACACACAGCCTTGGGGTGGAGGATAGGATCGTAAGGTTAATGAGAGTAAAGAAGGTCCTATCCAGGGGTGGTGGCTGTTATACCCTGAGACCCAGGTGTCCCACTGTAAATGGGCTCAGGGAGTGAATTGGTAGTAAATGAATAATAGTTGGGAAGAAAGGTTCCCACAAGACTGAAGCATAGCTCTAATGAATGGAATTTACATTTACTCAGCTAATTTGCATATTTCTGAAAGCAGAGGAATCCGTGCTATCCTTCAGAGAAGGGTGACCAGGGGGCCCCACCAGAAGAACTGGAAAGGGGGTCAGTTACCAGGAGATACAGCGGGGAGGCCGGTCCAAGACCGGAGGTTAAGGAAGAGGTCACCCTGAGGGAAAGAGAAGGCCCAATCATAGAGGCCCGAGTCACCGGAGTGACAGAGTAGTCTAGCTGCAAGTTGTTCACTGAAGTAAAGGGCTGGTGAGGCCAGGCAGGAGCTACTAGAGGACCACTGCACACCTGACAGCACCCCCTGTGGACTTACAAATGGCATCCCAGATGGGACCTTGTTGAAATAACCACCTGACAACAAGGACATCAGAGAATTCCTGCTATCCTTGGCAGTTGAATACCACTGTCTGAAAGCTGAAGCCAAGGGAAGAGCAGAGGGTTGGTTGAACCTAGGTGATAATTGTATCCCCAGGAAAGTCTGCAGAAAGGCCAACTGACTACAGGCTGGTTCTGGGGGACCAGAGAACTCAAAGTGAAGGCGAGTGGAAAAGGCTCCAGAGAAGGTCTCCTGTGTGGAGATAGGGGGAGCGGTCAAGTTCCGGAGACCAGACGAGTGGCCAGAGTGTGGAGGTGGTATCCTGGAGGTTCCTGAAGCCCGTCGAGGGGGCCAACGCTGACAAAGACGCATTACCCGCCTACCCAGGTAAAGGGTACCTAGGGGGGAGGCGAGGGAGGAACCAGTAAGCTGAGAAGAGCAGTTCATACAAATGATAGAAAGGCTTGTTCTTGTAGAGATTCTGGTACGAGTTTAAAAAGTAGAGCAAGTGTAGGACCAGGGAAACAGACAGTCCGCACTTGGATATCTCTCTTGTGTTGCAGGCTACATCCCATCAGATGGTCGAGAAGGATGTCGGAGCCATGGGAGGGCAGAGGCGGTTCAGACTGAAGAGAAAAGTCCAGAGGCCTGAGGAGTCAGAGCCCAAGTCGCCAGCAGAAGGAATGGGCATAGCAGAGTTGGACACCATGATCCAGGTTCTGGGACTTGGAGGGGGACTGTGTTCAGAGACTGTTGGGACATTGTTTAAGCCTGAAGGGGTGTCTGGGGAAGACAGGACCCTGAGGAGAAGAAAAGAGAGTAAGCCAGTATGTTATCAATGTGGGGAAATAGGCCATGTTGGAGAGTGGTGTCTGGAAGTACGCAGTTCAGAGGAGGAACTGGGAGACTGGGAGGAAAGAGGAAGTCCTATAGTCAGTTGGTGGGGGTTCAGTGACATGGTGGGCAAGAGGAAGCCCAAAGGCCATGGGAGTCGGGAGGTGACCCATTCCTCTGGGGCAGACTGCATGGGTAGACTGGGAACCCAAGGGGAAAGAGGTGTCTGCAGGGAAGAGGGTCAGGAGGAACCCGCTGCAGGGAAAGCACCCAATGTCCCAGGGAGAGGGGAGGCCACAAACCTGAAAAGTGCCAAGAGGGAGGAGGGGTGCCTGGACAAGGAAGGAAAACCCCAGTTGCAGGATAGTGAAAGTCCTGGTAATAAGGGTAAACCCTCTAGGAAAGGGAAAGGGGGTGTAGGCCCAGGTGAGAACTTCCCAGGTGACAGGATAAAGAGTAGTCCTGATTGGGGAGGGGAGGTCATTGTACACTGTGAGCAGGGGGGTGAGACAACTGAAGATAAAGTAGGCTGCCCATGCTACGGTGAGGACCGGGCAGTATTTCCGTGGGGTGGGGAACCAGGGAGAGTTGCCCCAAGGGAGAAATACTGGGAGGCCCGGGAAAAGAAGGAGAACCCGCTGTTAAAATCCCTTACAGAGAGTGTCTGGCAGATAGAAGGGGAATTACGGGCCCTATGTAAACCGGGGGAAGCCTATAGGCACCCGGCGCAATGTCTGAGGGAGGTCCTGGAACTAAACAAAGGACTGATGTTAACTTTGGTGGGCCATATACAACAGCAGCAGGAGGCATCCCAGAAGGTGATGGAGAATAGTCTGAGTGAGAATGAACAGAAGTGGGTCCTATTCGAGTCAGCTTGTAAGGAAGAGATGGCTGCTTCAAGGCAGGCCTTAGAGACCAAACTGGCAGAGTCCCTTAGGCAGAAGGAAGGCTGTGAGGCACTGCTAGCCACAGTTAGGGCTGAGCTGCGCACAGAAGTTAAGCTAAGGGAGGAAAGGGAAGCAGAAGTAGCCCAGCTTACAACTACCTTGAAAGAGACCCAAGCCTTGAAGGAGACCCAATTAGCAAAGCTGCAGTCCACCCATGAGCAGGAGATAAGGGACCTCACAGACAAATTGCAACAAGACCAGGAGCAGAGGGTATCCCTAATTAAAGCTGAGTTCCAGAAGGCTTGCCAGGAGTGGCATAAAGAGCAGGAGGCCCTGATGGATATTATTAAGGAGATGGGTAAACTACAGCAAACAGCTATAGGAGAGCTGAGGGGGAGTTTAACCCAGGTAAAGGCGTGGCTGAGAGAATTAAACGGCCAGCAAGAAAGTCAGCCGAGGAAAGTACAGCAGGGGTATGATAGAGCTGTGGTAGAGTTAACTGTGGCCTTGCAGCAGACCCAAGCTGAGTGGGCTGTAGAGAGACAGCAAGCCAAAGAGACCACAGAAAGGGCAGACAGATGCAGGGAGACCATGGAAGAGAAGTGCAGAGTGCTGACCCTGGCAGTTGATGTTCTCTTCCAGGATGGGCAAGGGAGGTTAAGAGAGCTTCAGGAAGCCCACTCCTGCATTGTAGCCCTACAGGAAAAGCTCAAGGGGAAGGAGCGACCAGGAGGGGTCAGTCAACTCCTGCCCATGAGTAAGGGTCAGGATAGGGAGAGTCAGAAGGACTCTGTTAACACCACAGGGAAAGGTGGTGTAAAGCTCAAGGAGTGTGAGAAACCCCAGAAGGGCAAGCAGAAAAGGGAAGATGCTGCCCAGGGGAGGGAAAGGCTCAGACCCCAGAAGAAAGGGTTGATCCTAGGGCCCAGATACCGCACATTAGAGTCGGGGGAGGAAAGAGCTCCTAGGCAGGGGACACCGGCTCAGGAAGGGTGCCAGGGGGATGCTAGATCACCCAGAGGTTGGGGGGAGGCCTGTTCCAGAAGGGGTTATCCGGGACCCCAGAAGAGAGATAGAAGAACCTTAAGAGTCTCAAGGAAAAGGAGACTGAGGACCCTACACACAACCCACAAATGTCAGTCCGGGTCTAGTGGGCGTAGTAGGGCAGCCCAGGATTGCAGAAAGCAGAAGGGTAGGCCTAAAACTTTCCTGGATGCGCTAAGAAAGCTAGGTCTTAGGAAAGTATGCCAAAAACCCGCAGCGAAGAAGGGGCTGTACCCATGGGCTAGGGAAGTGGGTGAAGAGATTAGACGCCGAGACCTAGGAAAGCGTAGAAAGAAAGGATCAGAGATCCTTGAGTGGCTAAAGTGTGCAGAGGGAGATCCCCTAGAGAAGAGAAGAGCCTTTGTGTTAAGGTGGACCACTGGATATAAAGCCTTCCTGAGAATCCCTCCTAAATGGAATAGGGGAAAGAAGGAACCTGACCCCGAGATGAGTTAGGGGAGTCAGGAATTGCTGCTCCTTAAAGAAGATATTTGAGGGAGCAGCAATATCTTAAGGGTGGGGGTATGTGATAAACACAGTGTCTGCCCTTACTTGAGGAGGCCGCCAGAGGGTGCTCTCCCACTGAAAACCGGGAAAATGCCCATTCTGGTCACTAGAGGGAGCTCCAGGGATCTAGCTGAGTATTGATGTGCATGGGCCAGTTTATTATATGCGTGTTTTACTATTATGTTTAGACCATTTTATAGAATTGCCATACATATATTTTTAGTGTTTACAAGTTGATTAATTTATTGTTTTAAACTATTTGTGTGCATTATATTTGTTTTTTTTGTCTTTTTATTATATATATAAATGTATGTTTTTATAGACTCCTGATGCAGGCCTGACGGCCGAAACACAACGCTGTGTCAAGTCTTCAAAACTTAATAAAATTCTTCATTAACGAACATCCTCCAGTTTCTGGCATCCTTGGTCGCTCTCCCACTCTTTGCATTTTTCCAGTAGAGGGAGCTCCAGGGAGATAGCTGGGGGAGTGAGAAGAGACTTCTGGACCCAGATCTTTCTGGAACCAGAGGGGCGAGGTCTTAAGAGGTGGGGAGGTTTATTGGACACCTCATAAATAGCTTCCTCTTAGCAGAGAAAGGAGTTTTGCCCGAAAGAGAGGAGATGAGAGCCTGGAGGCCTGAAGCCGGGACTGTGTGTTCCAGGTGCTGAGAAGGAAGGACTGTGGGTCTAAGACTGGGTGTCCCAGGTACGGGCAGAAACTGTGTGTTCGGGGAGGGAAGGAGGCCTGGGTGTCCCGGGTACTGAGTGAAGCAGGCTGCAAAACCTGGGGTTAGAAGTCCCCAAAATATTGAGGTTGGAACTGTGAAAGGTTTAAAATGAACAAACAGCCTGGGGTGGAGGATAGGACCGTAAGGTTAATGAGAGTAAAGAAGGTCTTATCCAGGGGTGGTGGCTGTTATACCCTGAGACCCAGGTGTCCCACTGTAAACGGGCTCAGGGAGTGAATTGGTTGTAAATGAATAATAGTTGGAAAGAAAGGTTCCCACAAGACTGAAGCATAGCTCTAATGAATGGAATTTACATTTAGTCAGCTAATTTGCATATTTCTGAAAGCAGAGGAATCCGTGCTATCTTCCAGAGAAGGGTGACCAGGGGGCCCCACCAGAAGAACTGGAAAGGGAGTCGGTTACCAGTAGATACAGTGGGGAGGCCGGTCCAGGATCGGAGGTTAAGGAAGAGGTCACCCTGAGGGGAAGAGGAGGCCCGAGTCACCGGAGTGACAGAGAAGTCTGGGTTTAAGGTTGTTCACTGAAGTAAAGGGCTGCTGCCCACCTTAGAGTACCCTCTGTGGGCTTACAATATGTAATATCTAAATTTAATAAAAGATATTAATTGTGACTATTTTATTTTTACTTATTTTTTTTTTGTGTGTGTTATCAGACAATTATGGATGTAAACTCCATTCCTGGCCCCACCCCCCTTTAGCTTCCCCAAACAGTTGGATCACTGACCGCCTATGCGAGGAGCCATGGATTTGATTCCTTTTAATTATCTGTCTCTGTGTAAAGAGTCAATTGCTCTATTTCTAATTTATCTCATCAATTTGTCTTTAAATTCTGGCCAAGTTCCAGCTCGTCTCAAAAAAGCCATAATGACATTTAAAACATGACTATTCAGGCTTTAGGCCAGTTTTTAATTTGTCTCTGTTAACAAAAGTGTTGGAAAAAAACATACTATTACAGTTAATTGATTTTCTGTATGCCAATAGTCTTTTGCATCATTGACAATCTGAATATTGATACCATCATAGCACTGAATCATTATTGATCAAGATTGTTGATGAGATACTGGTAAAGGCAGATCAGAGCTTTTATGCCCTCTGGGTAAAGTTAGAACTTAAGTGGCCTTTGATACAGTAGCTCAACTGAAACTGTTGCAACATCTTAAATATATTGGTATGTAACCAGCAGTATTGAATTGGTTTGAGTCTTATTTTTCTCATCGCACACAATCAGTCTGTTGGAATTACAAACTTTCTTCTAAGAGGGAATTGGAGCGAGGAGTTACTAAAGGATCACTCCTCTCACCTATTATTTTTAATTTATACTTAGTACCTTTACTGGATAGTTGGAAAACTGATTTTTATAATTTCATAGATGATATTGGAGGGGCATAATCGAACGGCGCCGGCCATCTATGCGGCTGGCGCTGTAAAGGGGTGGAGCCAACCGTATTATCGAAAAAGATGGCCGGCCATCTTTTCCTTCGATAATATGGTTGGCGCCGACTAAATCTCAACATTTAGGTCAAATGTTGAGATCACCGGGTTTAGAGATGGCCGAGTTCGGTTTTTGGCCATAATGAAAACTGAGCCCGGCCATCTCAAACCAGGCAAAATGCAAGCCTTTTGGTAATGGGAGGAGCCAGCATTTGTAGTGCACTGGCTCCCCTGACATGCCAGGACACCAACCGGGCACCCTAGGGGGCACTGCAGTGGACTTCAAAAATTGCTCCCAGGTGCATACCTCCTTTTCCTTGGGTGCTAAGCCCCCCCCCCAAATCTCCTCCAAAACCCCCTCCCCACAACTCTACACCACTACCATAGCCCTAAGGGGTGAAGGGGGGCACCTACATGTGGGTACAGTGGGGTTTTTTGGGGGGGTTGGAGGGCTCAACATATACCACCACAAGTGTAACAGGTAGGGGGGGATGGGCCTGGGTCCACCTGCCTGAAGTGCACTGCACCCACTAAAAGTGATCCAGGGACCTGCATACTGCTGTCAGGGAGCTGGGTATGACATTTCAGGCTGGCATAGAGGCTGGCAACACATTTTTTTAAATTTTTTTGGGTGGGAGGGGGTTGGTGACCACTGGGGGAGTAAGGGGAGGCCCTCCCCGATTCCCTCCGGTGGTCATCTGGTCAATTGAGGCACTTTTTTGCCACTTGGTCCTAAAAATAAATGGATCAAGTGCAGCCGGCGAAATGCTCGTTCGAGCCGGCCATCTTTTTTCCATTATCGGGCGAAGCCGGCTATCTTGTAGCCCTGCCCCCACCCCGCCTCTGTCCCGCCTTCTGTACCCTGCCTTGAAGTTTCGCTAGCAGTTGGCGCCTGCCAAAATCGGCTTTTGATTATACCGATTTGGCCGGGTTCAGGAGATCGCCGGCCATCACCCGTTTTATGTCGGAAGATGGCCAGCGATCTCTTTCAAAAATAAGCTGGTTGGTCATTTTTATGAAAAATAATCAAGATGTTATTTCTGGGAGTCTTCAAATTCTAACAGACTGAATGTGTAAGCATAGTTTGATTTTAAATGTTGCTAAATTGTCAGCAATGTGGCTTTCATACAATCATGTTTTATGTGTTTTTCCTCAAGTGTGCAGCAAATCTCTTCCACTAATGCAGGATATAACCACCTGAACTGCTATGGATTTACAGCCTGTCTCACTGACACAGACTACTGTGGATTCTTTTGGATTCGTAATAAGAAAATGAAAACCTTTATTAGAGGAGCTAAATTCTACAATGATTAGGATATATATATACAATGATTAGCTGTATAACAATCATTACATACTGGTCTCTTCATCTAAGCAATGCAAAGAGTTCTTAGACCAGGAAAAGAAGCAATAATTACATCACTATACATATAATCATCACTGGTCCTTACATCATCCAGGCTCGTAACATCAGCTGGGGGGGGGGCCTAGTTCACAGCGACAGCTAGGAGCTTCTTGGACCAGGAACAGACCCTCTGCGCAGTACGTCTACTCACAGATGAGCCTCCACTCTGCTGTGACAAGCCCTCCCTTTTTATTAGGCTCTGAGCCCACGTCCAGAGCTAAGGAAAGTTACAGAATGCTTCTCTGCTTAGGTCTGTGGGAACATGGTCACATGATTTCCAGGTGGCCAGGCTGGACCTGGAAGCAAGAACCATCATCCCCTTTGCATACCAAATTAGTTAGAGCTGTGTCTTATCTTCTGCATTACAACTTGTTTTTGTATTTACAAGCAAAGTTACTTTCGGTCAAAGACAGAGTTGAAAAACAATTTTTAAAATTCACTTCTATTACACCACCTTAGATTTTCACTGTGAAAACTCTTTGATTGATACTTCAATTAAAACCTGTTTCCATAGAAGGAAATCTGATAAGAATAGTGTATGCTTTAGTCAGTAGTAGGCTGGTGTCACTTAATCTAGCCTGCTATTTGCAGTTGATACAAAACACAGCAGCTGGGTTAATAACTGGGTCCAAAAGATTTGATCACATTACACCAGTGTTATATCAATTACGCTGACTGCCTGTGGCTGCACACATCTTTTTCATGTTGTTGTGTTTAGTATATAAATCATTTCATTTGAAATGTCTGATTTATCTTTCTGACAAGTTGACAAAACATTTTTCTTGGAGGGATTACAAATATCACAAATAAGTCTTCTTCAGCTTCCAGGTCTCTACTTTCTTAAGCTTTCAACACCCAGAAAAAGTGTATTCTCATACAGTGGTAGAAATAAGTATTTGATCCCTTGCTGATTTTGTAAGTTTGCCCACTGACAAAGACATGAGCAGCCCATAATTGAAGGGTAGGTTATTGGTAACAGTGAGAGATAGCACATCACAAATTAAATCCGGAAAATCACATTGTGGAAAGTATATGAATTTATTTGCATTCTGCAGAGGGAAATAAGTATTTGATCCCCCACCAACCAGTAAGAGATCTGGCCCCTACAGACCAGGTAGATGCTCCAAATCAACTCGTTACCTGCATGACAGACAGCTGTCGGCAATGGTCACCTGTATGAAAGACACCTGTCCACAGACTCAGTGAATCAGTCAGACTCTAACCTCTACAAAATGGCCAAGAGCAAGGAGCTGTCTAAGGATGTCAGGGACAAGATCATACACCTGCACAAGGCTGGAATGGGCTACAAAACCATCAGTAAGACGCTGGGCGAGAAGGAGACAACTGTTGGTGCCATAGTAAGAAAATGGAAGAAGTACAAAATGACTGTCAATCGACAAAGATCTGGGGCTCCACGCAAAATCTCACCTCGTGGGGTATCCTTGATCATGAGGAAGGTTAGAAATCAGCCTACAACTACAAGGGGGGAACTTGTCAATGATCTCAAGGCAGCTGGGACCACTGTCACCACGAAAACCATTGGTAACACATTACGACATAACGGATTGCAATCCTGCAGTGCCCGCAAGGTCCCCCTGCTCCGGAAGGCACATGTGACGGCCCGTCTGAAGTTTGCCAGTGAACACCTGGATGATGCCGAGAGTGATTGGGAGAAGGTGCTGTGGTCAGATGAGACAAAAATTGAGCTCTTTGGCATGAACTCAACTCGCCGTGTTTGGAGGAAGAGAAATGCTGCCTATGACCCAAAGAACACCGTCCCCACTGTCAAGCATGGAGGTGGAAATGTTATGTTTTGGGGGTGTTTCTCTGCTAAGGGCACAGGACTACTTCACCGCATCAATGGGAGAATGGATGGGGCCATGTACCGTACAATTCTGAGTGACAACCTCCTTCCCTCCGCCGGGGCCTTAAAAATGGGTCGTGGCTGGGTCTTCCAGCACGACAATGACCCTAAAACATACAGCCAAGGCAACAAAGGAGTGGCTCAGGAAGAAGCACATTAGGGTCATGGAGTGGCCTAGCCAGTCACCAGACCTTAATCCCATTGAAAACTTATGGAGGGAGCTGAAGCTGCGAGTTGCCAAGCGACAGCCCAGAACTCTTAATGATTTAGAGATGATCTGCAAAGAGGAGTGGACCAAAATTCCTCCTGACATGTGTGCAAACCTCATCATCAACTACAGAAGACGTCTGACCGCTGTGCTTGCCAACAAGGGTTTTGCCACCAAGTATTAGGTCTTGTTTGCCAGAGGGATTAAATACTTATTTCCCTCTGCAGAATGCAAATAAATTCATATACTTTCCACAATGTGATTTTCCGGATTTAATTTGTGATGTGCTATCTCTCACTGTTACCAATAACCTACCCTTCAATTATGGGCTGCTCATGTCTTTGTCAGTGGGCAAACTTACAAAATCAGCAAGGGATCAAATACTTATTTCCACCACTGTATGTGGGACCTTCTCTTTGGAACTCTTTACTTGAGGAACTACAAAGGGTTTCTTCATACCTCAGCTTTCATAAATTACTAAAAACATGGCTGTATCAGCAATTGTATTTGAAGTGCTCTTGAAATATTTTATTTTGGCAATGTTTTTGAAATATTTTATTATGGAATTATATGATTACTGCACTTTGTATGACTAATTATTTGTAAACCACTTTGATGATTAAGCATAAATGTGGTACAGTGCAATCTGCTTAAGTGCAAGGGTCTGGAACCAAAGAAATACAGTGGGGGAAATAAGTATTTGATCCCTTGCTGATTTTGTAAGTTTGCCCACTGACAAAGACATGAGCAGCCCATAATTGAAGGGTAGGTTATTGGTAACAGTGAGAGATAGCACATCACAAATTAAATCCGGAAAATCACATTGTGGAAAGTATATGAATTTATTTGCATTCTGCAGAGGGAAATAAATATTTGATCCCCCACCAACCAGTAAGAGATCTGGCCCCTACAGACCAGGTAGATGCTCCAAATCAACTCGTTACCTGCATGACAGACAGCTGTCGGCAATGGTCACCTGTATGAAAGACACCTGTCCACAGACTCAGTGAATCAGTCAGACTCTAACCTCTACAAAATGGCCAAGAGCAAGGAGCTGTCTAAGGATGTCAGGGACAAGATCATACATCTGCACAAGGCTGGAATGGGCTACAAAACCATCAGTAAGACGCTGGGCGAGAAGGAGACAACTGTTGGTGCCATAGTAAGAAAATGGAAGAAGTACAAAATGACTGTCAATCGACAAAGATCTGGGGCTCCACGCAAAATCTCACCTCGTGGGGTATCCTTGATCATGAGGAAGGTTAGAAATCAGCCTACAACTACAAGGGGGGAACTTGTCAATGATCTCAAGGCAGCTGGGACCACTGTCACCACGAAAACCATTGGTAACACATTACGACATAACGGATTGCAATCCTGCAGTGCCCGCAAGGTCCCCCTGCTCCGGAAGGCACGTGTGACGGCCCGTCTGAAGTTTGCCAGTGAACACCTGGATGATGCCGAGAGTGATTGGGAGAAGGTGCTGTGGTCAGATGAGACAAAAATTGAGCTCTTTGGCATGAACTCAACTCGCCGTGTTTGGAGGAAGAGAAATGCTGCCTATGACCCAAAGAACACCGTCCCCACTGTCAAGCATGGAGGTGGAAATGTTATGTTTTGGGGGTGTTTCTCTGCTAAGGGCACAGGACTACTTCACCGCATCAATGGGAGAATGGATGGGGCCATGTACCGTACAATTCTGAGTGACAACCTCCTTCCCTCCGCCAGGGCCTTAAAAATGGGTCGTGGCTGGGTCTTCCAGCACGACAATGACCCAAAACATACAGCCAAGGCAACAAAGGAGTGGCTCAGGAAGAAGCACATTAGGGTCATGGAGTGGCCTAGCCAGTCACCAGACCTTAATCCCATTGAAAACTTATGGAGGGAGCTGAAGCTGCGAGTTGCCAAGCGACAGCCCAGAACTCTTAATGATTTAGAGATGATCTGCAAAGAGGAGTGGACCAAAATTCCTCCTGACATGTGTGCAAACCTCATCATCAACTACAGAAGACGTCTGACCGCTGTGCTTGCCAACAAGGGTTTTGCCACCAAGTATTAGGTCTTGTTTGCCAGAGGGATCAAATACTTATTTCCCTCTGCAGAATGCAAATAAATTCATATACTTTCCACAATGTGATTTTCCGGATTTAATTTGTGATGTGCTATCTCTCACTGTTACCAATAACCTACCCTTCAATTATGGGCTGCTCATGTCTTTGTCAGTGGGCAAACTTACAAAATCAGCAAGGGATCAAATACTTATTTCCCCCACTGTACATGCAGTTAACTGGAGCGTGCTCTTAACCGTTGTGACCCAAATAAACTTGACATCTGATAAACATATGTACAGTACTGTTTATTATATGTACAGTATACAGTCTCCGTTAACTGACGTTATACTGTCTCCATTAACTGATGTTAGGCTTACTTGAAGTAATCAGCCATAGTCCTCTGTACACTCTTGTGTCTATGAGTTCCATAGACTACGTCTGCCAGATGGTAAAAACGGTCATAGCACTGACATTCAGTGGCCTCCAGGTAGGCCCGCACAGTGTTGAGACTCTCCAGCGCTCTTGCAAAAGTGACAGGAGGTTGTTGAATTTCGTCAGCATGTGCCTCGCTGCTCATTTCATCATCTGTTTCATCATCAGCCGTCGCCTGCGTGTAGGCGCATATCTGGACATCAGTGCTGTCGTCAGCTGTTTGTAGATCGTAATCAACAGCTACATAGTGATGAAACTCCTCTTCAGTAACACCGGCTGGGATGTCAATTGCCTGTTCATCTGGCGCGTTTGCAACAGCTGCATCTGTTTCATCCCTCTCCACATCCTTAACAAAGCTTGCCCGCTTGTAGCAGTTCACAATGAGGGGCATAATCGAAAGGTCGTCCAAGTAGGAATTAGGACGTCCTTTACGAAAACGTCCAAAATCAGGCAGGTATAATCGAAAAATAGTATGGGTGTTTTTTGACAATCGATTATCCCTGTTGCAAAATGACCAAATGACGAGCCCATAAACGTGACTAGTTAGAGCGCCCTAACACGGTCGATTATCGCAGCTGAAAACACCCAAATCAGAAAGTGTGTAAAACAATGAACAAAGGTGTAGCGCAACTATAGTACATGCTGTTCTGGACATCCAGGTAGGGAAAATATGAGGGACGTTTATACGCGTCAACTACAGAAAGATCCTGCTGATCCACCGAACATTCCTCATATGAGCCCTATCTGGATGTCTAGAACTGCATGCACTGTACCTACTGAACATGCAGCTATATGCATATTGTGTATATGTGAAAAGGGTCGGGTGCTTCATACTAATCTATATAAGGCAAGTTCCGCACGCATAACAACCAGGCATGCACGTCAAAGACGTCTATGCTTATGACGGCGTCCACGTGCTGAGAGGTCCATATATGGGATGGTAATCCATATATGGAGCTGTGCACGAAACGACGTCCGTCACGCAAGGACGTCCACATAAGGCACTTGTTTTCCCACACCTATTCTCACTGAAAAAATGGTGCACCTTAGAAGGAAACCTAATTTTAGAGAACTGGAGATCCTGCTGCTGGTGCGCCTGTGCCTTAGGCACCGGCACCGCCTGTTTATCCAGCACCACCACCTGCCCCCCAGGATGCAGGCCATGAGAGCCTGGTCCCGAATCAGGGAGAGGCTTGAGAGGTAAGTGTGTGGCCACCCCCCCCCTCCCCCCTTACTTACACATATAACTGCTCCCTCATGAATGTAGCCAGTAACTGGAGCGTGCATGCAAGGATAATGAGTAATATGGATACATGCACAATCACTAATAAAATGTATGTACTTGAAAGGACAACCATTCCCACATCCCTACAATAATGTATTTCATTATTTCACTTATTTCTTGCATTTGTATCCCACATTTTCCCACCCCTCTTTGCAGGCTAAATGTGGCTTACAATACATCATGAATAGTGGAAGCATTTAACAAAATAAATGTATAGCATACAGAAGGATCCTCATAACATGGTAATGGTAAGACATATTAGTAGTTTAACATAAATTAGAATGCATACAAATGGTATTTTCTGTCCTCATGGCCACCTCTAAGGCATCATCTGCATAGGAGGCGACTCTGTGGCTGCTGTGGGTGCTTGAGCACCCCCAATATAGAATAAATTCTTTGTATGTGTCCAGGGAGGGCTTATCTCCACTGGGGTTAGCACCCCCAATAATGTTAAACAAGTGGCACCTATGAGCATCAGTACCAATGGAATGTTCCGGTGTTGACCCTCTCTGCTATTTGATTGACAAATGAATGTGTGTGTAGAGGGCAAGAAGGACCATCCCCTGACTCCTGCTCTACAAACTTATATCATACAGACGGTTCAGGGTTCACAGGGACCTCGAGTCCCTCAGGAGGAGGTTCTGCTGGGTAAGGTGTGAGCGCCCAGATCTCATCCGGGCAGTGCGACGGCACCTGAGGGTTCGACGTAAGTATTCAATACAGGACACTGATTTGGAAATGTATTTATTGAATAATGCAAATATGCTGTACAATATCAATTTCCATGTGGCTAAAGCGAATGCTACATACCTGTAGAAGGTATTCTCCGAGGACAGCAGGCTGATTGTTCTCACTGATGGGTGACGTCCACGGCAGCCCCCTCCAATCGGAAACTTCACTAGCAAAGGCCTTTGCTAGCCCTCGCGCGCCGATGCGCACCGCGCATGCGCGGCCGTCTTCCCGCCCGAACCGGCTCGTGTTCGTCAGTCCTGTATGTAGCAAGACAAAGACAAGGGAAAACACAACTCCAAAGGGGAGGCGGGTGGGTTTGGGAGAACAATCAGCCTGCTGTCCTCGGAGAATACCTTCTACAGGTATGTAGCATTCGCATTCTCCGAGGATAAGCAGGCTGCTTGTTCTCACTGATGGGGTATCCCTAGCCCCCAGGCTCATTCAAAACAACAAACATGGTCAATTGGGCCTCGCAACGGCGAGGACATAACTGAGATTGACCTAACAACTGAGAGTGTAGCCTGGAACAGAATAAACATGGGCCTAGGGGGGTGGAGTTGGATTCTAAACCCCGAACAGATTCTGAAGCACTGACTGCCCGAACCGACTGTCGCGTCGGGTATCCTGCTGCAAGCAATAATGAGATGTGAATGTGTGGACAGATGACCACGTCGCAGCTTTGCAGATCTCTTCAATAGTGGCTGACTTCAAGTGGGCCACTGACGCTGCCATGGCTCTAACATTGTGAGCCAGCCCAGCCTGGGCGTAAGTGAAGAAAATGCAATCTGCTAGCCAATTTGAAATGGTGCGTTTCCCCACAGCCACTCCCCTCCTGTTGGGATCAAAAGAAACAAACAATTGGGCGGACTGTCTGTTGGGCTGTGTCCGCTCCAGATAGAAGGTCAATGCTCTTTGCAGTCCAATGTGTGCAGCTGACGTTCAGCAGGGCAGGAATGAGGACGGGGAAAGAATGTTGGCAAGACTGGTTCAGATGGAACTTCGGCAAGAACTTCGGGTGAGTGCGGAGGACTACTCTATTATGATGAAATCTGGTGTAAGGGGCCTGGGCTACCAGGGCCTGAAGCTCACTGATTCTACGAGCTGAAGTAACTGCCACCAAGAAAATGACCTTCCAGGTCAAGTACTTCAGATGGCAGGAGTTCAGTGGCTCAAAAGGAGGTTTCATCAGCTGGGTGAGAACGACATTGAGATCCCATGACACTGTAGGAGGTTTGACGGGGGGCTTTGACAAAAGCAAACCTCTCATGAAGCGAACAACTAAAGGCTGTCCCGAGATCGGCTTACCTTCCACACGGTAATGGTATGCACTGATTGCGCTAAGGTGAACCCTTACAGAGTTGGTCTTGAGACCAGACTCAGACAAGTGCAGAAGGTATTCAAGCAGGGTCTGTGTAGGACAGGAGCGAGGATTTAAGGCCTTGCTGTCACACCAGACGGCAAACCTCCTCCATAAAAAGAAGTAACTTCTCTTAGTGGAATCTTTTCTGGAAGCAAGCAAGACACGGGAGACACCCTCCGACAGACCCAAAGAGGCAAAGTCTACGCTCTCAACATCCAAGCCGTGAGAGCCAGAGACTGGAGGTTGGGATGCAGAAGCGCCCCTTCGTTCTGTGTGATGAGGGTCGGAAAACACTCCAATCTCCACGGTTCTTCGGAGGACAACTCCAGAAGGAGAGGGAACCAGATCTGACGCGGCCAAAAAGGAGCAATCAGAATCATGGTGCCTCGGTCTTGCTTGAGTTTCAACAAAGTCTTCCCCACCAGAGGTATGGGAGGATAAGCATACAGCAGGCCTTCCCCCCAATCCAGGAGGAAGGCATCCGATGCCAAGGTGCCGTGGGCCTGAAGTCTGGAACAGAACTGAGGGACCTTGTGGTTGGCTCGAGATGCAAAGAGATCTACCAAGGGGGTGCCCCACACCTGGAAGATCTGGCGCACTACTCTGGAGTTGAGCGACCACTCGTGAGGTTGCATAATCCTGCTCAACCTGTCGGCCAGACTGTTGTTTACGCCTGCCAGATATGTGGCTTGGAGCAACATGCCATAACGGCGAGCCCACAGCCACATGCTGACGGCCTCCTGACATAGGGGGCGAGATCCGGAGCCCCCCTGCTTGTTGATGTAATACATGGCAACCTGGTTGTCTGTCTGAATTTGGATAATTTGGTGGGACAGCCGATCTCTGAAAGCCTTCAGAGCGTTCCAGACCGCTCGTAACTCCAGGAGACTGATCTGCAGATCGCGTTCCTGGAGGGACCAGCTTCCCTGGGTGTGAAGCCCATCGACATGAGCTCCCCACCCCAGGAGAGACGCATCCGTAGTCAGCACTTTTTGTGGCTGAGGAATTTGGAAAGGGGGTCCCAGAGTCAAATTGGGCCAAATCGTCCACCAAGACAGGGATTTGAGAAAACTCGTGGACAGGTGGATCACGTCTTCTAGATCCCCAGCAGCTTGAAACCACTGGGAAGCTAGGGTCCATTGAGCAGATCGCATGTGAAGACGAGCCATGGGAGTCACATGAACTGTGAAGGCCATGTGGCCAAGCAATCTCAACATCTGCCGAGCTGTGATCTGCTGGGACGCTTGTACCCGGGAGACGAGAGACACCAGATTGTTGGCCCTTGTCTCCGGAAGATAGGCACGAGCCATCCGAGAATCCAGCAGAGCTCCTATGAATTCGAGTCTCTGTACTGGGAGAAGATGGGACTTTGGATAATTTATCACAAACCCCAGTAGTTCCAGGAGTCGAATAGTCATCTGCATGGACTGTAGAGCTCCTGCCTCGGATGTGTTCTTCACCAGCCAATCGTCGAGATAAGGGAACACATGCACTCCCAGCCTGCGAAGCACTGCTGCTACTACAGCCAGGCACTTCGTGAACACCCTGGGCGCAGAGGCGAGCCCAAAGGGTAGCACACAGTACTGGAAGTGACGTGTGCCCAGCTGAAATCGCAGATACTGCCTGTGAGCTGGCAATATCGGGATGTGTATGTAGGCGTCCTTCAAGTCCAGAGAGCATAGCCAATCATTTTCCTGAATCATGGGAAGAAGGGTGCCCAGGGAAAGCATCCTGAACTTTTCCTTGACCAGATATTTGTTCAGGGCCCTTAGGTCTAGAATGGGACGCATCCCCCCTGTTTTCTTTTCCACAAGGAAGTACCTGGAATAGAATCCCAGCCCTCCTTGCCCGGATGGCACGGGCTTGACCGCACTGGCGCTGAGAAGGGCGGAGAGTTCCTCTGCAAGTACCTGCTTGTGCTGGAAGCTGTAAGACTGAGCTCCCGTTGGGCAATTTGGAGGCTTCGAGGCCAGATTTAGGGTGTATCCTTGCCGGACTATTTGCAGAACCCAACGGTCGGAGGTTATAAGAGGCCACCTTTGGTGAAAAACTTTCAACCTCCCCCCGACCGGTAGACCGCCCGGCACGGATACGTTGATGTCGGCTATGCTCTGCTGGAGCCAGTCAAAAGCTCGTCCCCTGCTTTTGCTGGGGAGCCGCAGGGCCATGCTGAGGCGCACGCTGCTGACGAGAGCGAGCGCACTAGGGCTTAGCCTGGGCCGCAGGCTGGCGAGAGGGAGGATTGTACCTACGCTTACCAGAAGAGTAGGGAACAGCCCTCCTTCCCCCATAAAAACGTCTACCTGAGGAGGTAGATGCTGAAGGCTGCCGGCGGGAGAATTTGTCGAAAGCGTTATCCCGCTGGTGGAGCTGTTCTACCACCTGTTCGACTTTTTCTCCAAAAATGTTGTCCGCTCGGCAAGGGGAGTCCGTAATCCGCTGCTGGATCCCATTCTCCAGGTCGGAGGCTCGCAGCCATGAGAGTCTGCGCATCACCACACCTTGAGCAGCGGCCCTGGACGCAACATCAAAGGTATCATATACCCCTCTGGCCAGGAATTTTCTGCACGCCTTCATCTGCCTGACCACCTCCTGAAACGGCTTGGCTTGCTCAGGAGGGAGCTTGTCCACCAAGTCCGCCAACTGTCGCACATTGTTCCGCATATGGATGCTCGTGTAGAGCTGGTAGGACTGAATCTTGGCCACGAGCATAGAGGAATGATAGGCCTTCCTACCAAAGGAGTCTAAGGTTCTGGAGTCTTTGCCCGGGGGCGCCAAAGCTTGTTCTCTAGAACTCTTAGCCTTCTTTAGGGCCAGATCCACCACACCAGAGTCGTGAGGCAACTGAGTGCGCATCAGCTCTGGGTCCCCATGGATCTGATACTGGGATTCGATCTTCTTGGGAATGTGGGGATTAGTTAATGGCTTGGTCCAGTTCGCCAGCAATGTCTTTTTTAGGACATGATGCATGGGTACTGTGGACGCTTCCTTAGGTGGAGAAAGATAGTCCAAGAGCTCAAACATTTCAGCCCTGGGCTCATCCTCCACGACCACCGGGAAGGGGATAGCCGTAGACATCTCCCGGACAAAGGCCGCGAAAGACAGACTCTCGGGAGGAGAAAGCTGCCTTTCAGGGGAGGGATGGGGTCAGAAGGAAGGCCATCAAACTCCTCGTCAGAGAAATATCTGATGTCCTCCTCCTCCTCCTCCCACGAGGCCTCACCATCGGTATCAGACACAAGTTCACGAACCTGCGTCTGAAGCCGTGCCCGACTCGACTCCGTGGAAACACGGCCACGGTAGGAGCGTCGAGAGGTGGACTCCCTCGCCAGCATCGGTGAAGCTCCCTCCGCCGACGTCGTCGGGGAGTCTGCCTTGGACAAAGGGCCAGCCGGCGCCTCACTCGACGGTACCGGTGGCGCAAGCACCCCCGGTACCGTAGGGGAAGGGCGCAACAGCTCTCCCAGAATCTCTGGAAGAACGGCCCGGAGACTCTCGTTCAGAGCGGCTGTGGAGAAAGACTGAGAAGCCGATGCAGGCGTCGATGTCAGAGTCTGTTCCGGGCGTGGAGGCTGTTCCAGGCTGTCCAAGGGAGAGCACATCGACACCTCCTGAACAGAGGGTGAGCGGTCCTCCCGGTGCCGATGCCTATTGGGTGCCGACTGCCTCGGCGACCCAGAGCTCTCGGTACCAAGACGGGTAGGAGACCGGTGACGATGCTTCTTAGACTTCTTCAAGCGAAGCATGTCACCGGAGCTTCCTGGTACCGACGAGGAGGATGTAGAATCCAACCGTCGCTTCCTCGAGGCCGAAGAAGGTCGATCTTGGGGGGGGGGCTGTACCGCAGGAGCCCTCAGGGCAGGGGGAGACCCACCCGAAGGCTCACCGCCACCAGCAGGGGAATGGACAGCCCTCACCTGTACTCCAGACAAAGCACCACCATCCGACGACATCAGCAACAGCGGAGGTCCCGGTACCACCGACGTCAACACAGCCTTTCGATACCTCGGTACCGACGATGCCGAAGGTAGAGGCCTTGATGAAGTCGATGCCGAGGTCGAAGACTTCGATGCTGTCGACGTCGATGCACTCGAAGCCCGTGCTGTTGTCGTCGAAGAGCCCGAGAACAACGTGTTCCACTGGGCCAATCTCGCTACCTGAGTCCTCTTTTTTAAAAGAGCACAAAGACTGCAGGCCTGCGGGTGGTGCCCAGCCCCCAGACACTGAAGACACGAAGCATGCCTATCAGTGAGTGAGATTACCCGGGCGCACTGTGTGCACTTCTTGAAGCTGCTGGAAGACTTCGATGACATGGGCGGAAAAATCACGCCGGCGAAATCAAAATTCGCGATGATGACGAAGGGCACCAAAAAGAAGGGAGAAAAACCCGAATCGAGGCCAAATAGGCCGGTCCCGAAAGCGAAATGAAACTTACGCGGGGGAAAAAGCTGGAAACACGGGAAAAGGGTAAAGACCGATCGGTCTCTTTTTTTTTTTTTTTAGCGAAAATCACGAAGACGTGCGAGGTCAACTTGAGGGGCACGAAACAGCGGTAAAACACGACCGTCCCTAGCGCAGACAAAAGAAGACTGACGAACACGAGCCGGTTCAGGCGGGAAGACGGCCGCGCATGCGCGATGCGCATCGGCGCGCGAGGACTAGCAAAGGTCTTTGCTAGTGAAGTTTCCAATTGGAGGGGGCTGCCGTGGACGTCACCCATCAGTGAGAACAAGCAGCCTGCTTGTCCTCGGAGAATAGCCAACTAGTAAGTAATAACATATCTGTCCCAGATCAAGGATGCAGGTTGCAGGTGCCCTCCCATGAGTGTGGCTGCAACTTCCAACGACCATCCCCCCCGAGATGAATGAGATGACATGCCTTACTTTACTATCCCCCTTTCTGGGGTGGCTGGATAGTGTGCCCTGGTAGACCTGCCTGAGGCCCTACTTTTAGTGGATGTCATGGCCTCACTCACATAAAAGTTATGTGCTCAACACCCTTCCCAGTGGCCCCCCCCAATAAAACCAACAACAACTGCCCATCAACCCCTCGTCGCATCTCACAATGCAAACATGCTGGTCAGCAATGAGTGTGGTATGCCAACATGTCCTGTGTGGTGTGTGTCAGAGGAGGTTCCAGGGTTCCTTGTCATGTGATGCATCTCATTCCCCATGGGCATAGGCCACGCCTCACCACACCGTGGCCCATCCCCACCTCAGGCCACCCAGCTACTGCACTATGCAAGCCATGTTGTATGTGCTGATCTCAATCACACTCCTTTTACATACACAGGCCTCCAGCACCAGCAAGAGGAGCAGGCCGATGAGGAGGGCCACCTGCAGGAGGAGGAGCCAGGCCAGGAGGTCCATCTGGAGGAGGAGGAAGAGGAGGTGGCAGCACAGGAGGCCCACCAGGAAGAGGAGGAGGAGGAGGCGGCAGCACAGGAGGCCCACGAGGAGGAAGAGGAGGAGGAGGCGGCAGCACAGGAGGCCCAAGAGGAGGAAGAGGAGGAGGAGGAGGAGGAGTCGGGCTCGGAGGAGGGGGTCCTCATAATTGATGAGGACAATATGGAGGAACCCTCCCCACCATAGGCGTAGTTTGACTGTTTTATTTGGGGGGGGGGCAAAGGATGGGGCGGAGCATATTAGCATATTCATTTGCATATATACATATGCAAATGAATATGCTAATATGGAGGAAGGAAGGAAGGGAAAAAAAGCTGGCTTTTTTTGGGAATAACCATAATGAATATGTATGAGATATCAAGCCAGCTCTTTCTCCTTTCCTTCTTTCCTTCTTCCACTCCAGTAGTATTTCCCCACCCCTTTTCCCATACCATGCCAGTGTTGACCTTAGAAATGCATAAGCTCTATATGTAGATCCTTCAAGAGGTAGTGTGTCATGATTTAGGCTCTACACCCTTTCTGATGTTTTGGTGCCACCTCAGTAAAGCCAACACACAATCTCTGCACTGCAACACACAATACACAAACTTGTGCAAAAACACACTCATAACCTTACTAAACCATAACAGCACTAATTCCAAGGACAGGACGAGCTGCAACCTTATGCGTGAAAAGGCAGAACTGTAATTACACCAGGCTCTAAAACACCAATACACTACCTCGTGAAAAACACATGACACAACAGACATGACACAAGGAACTAGAATGCAAAAAATATGAAGGCAAAATACTGAACTGGAAAGTTAACTCAAGAAGTCAGACTCAGCATGCACCAATACCAGAAAAATTGAAACTTACATGCAAAATTTCACAGAAAGCTGACATATTCCAATTAATAAATTCTGAATAAAATACTTTTTTCTACCTTTGTTGTCTGACCATTTAGTTTTTCTATTCGCTTTGGTCCCAGTGTCTTCTGTTTTATGCAGTGTCTTCTTTCCATTTGATATTCCATTTAATAGATTCAAAATAAAATACTTTTTTGTACCTTTGTTGTCTGGACATTTTACTGTTCAATCATGGTTCCAGTTTCCTCTTTTCCTGTCTTTCTGCTAATTCTCCTTCAACTGCTTGCTGTCCATTTGTCTTTTCTCTTCTCTCCTGTCTTATTCCATTCCTTCACTACACCTACCTTTGACACATTATTTCTTTTTTAGCTCTTTCCTCTGTTTTGTTTCTTTACTGCCTCTCTGATCACTTAAATTTCACCCTCGTCCTCATCCTTCTCCTTTTTAGTTTTCAGCTATCAAATTCCATTTCTTTCTCTCACCCACTAGCTGCCCCATTCCTTCCTCCAACCTTTCATTTCCTTTTATCTTTAATCAACTCTCCCTTACCACATTTCTGCCCCCCCCCCCCCATCACTATCATCCTCTCAATTGTTTCCTTCCCACCTCCCCTTTGGCCTCTCCCAAATAGTTCCACCATTTGCAGCATCTTCCTCCCTCCAACCTTCTAGCCCAGCACGCCTGCTCCCTTTCTCCCATTGTAGCCTAATATCTCCCTGTCCCTTCCACACACACATCCACACCCCAGCATCTTCCAGCCCCCACTTCCCTGTGGTCCAGCATTTCTTCCTCTCTCTTCCCTCCCTCCAATTGTCCAGTATTTCTCCCTCACTCCCTTCTGTCCCTGGATCCACAATCTCCCTCTTTTTCTCTTTCCCCTCTATCCCTCCCTCTCATCCATCCCCATGTACAACCTCTCTTCCCTCCTTCTTCTCTCTCACTGCCCACATCACTCTCAGCATCTCCCTTCCTTGCACCCTGGGCCCAACATCTATCTCTTTCGTTCTCTTCCTTCCCCTTTTAGCATCTCTCCCATCCCCATACAGCATCTCTCTCTGTCTCCCTCCCTCCCACTTCCATGTTCCAACATTTCCCCTTTTCTCTTGCTGTCCCTCCCTCCTCCTCCACATCCAGTATTATTTCTCCCTCTCTCTCCCCCATGCATCTCCCCCCACCAACATTCCCCACCTCTCTCGCTCACCTCTACCTAGCATTACCCCATCACCTCAACAGTGCTCCTGTGACTGTCTCTCCCTGTCTCCCAGCCAGCATGCTGCCTCGCTCTTCCCCGCCGGCGCTGCCTCGGTCCCTCGCGTCCACTCCTCCGCCCGGCTCTCTCTGATGCACTTCCTGTTAAACAGGAAGTGCATCAGAGAGAGCCGGAGGACGCGGCAAAGGGGAGCGGGAACGAGGCTGCCTGTGAGAATGAATGGCAGCGCTGACGGCGACGGGTACAGGACGGGTGAAGACAAAAATGCTGCAGGGAGTCAGGGACTGAGGCAGCGCCGGCGGGGAAGACACAATTAAGCCCCGCCAGTTCGCCGGTGCGACTCATTTGGGGGGGCAATGCCCCCCCTCGCCCCCCCCCAATCTATGCCCATGCTCCCCACCTGTACCACCATCAGAGTCCTCTCCCTCCCCTCGGCCACCCCCATCCCCTGAGGCAGCTCCATCACCTGCCACAACGCATTCCCCTGGGCCTGCTCCATCCCCTGGGCCTGCTCCAACCCCTGGGCCAGCTCCAGCAGCCCTTGGCGCAGGTGCTATGATGCGCCTCCTGCAGCAGCTGGTAGATGGCCAGCACCAGCTGCTGCAGGAGGTCAGAGCCCTACGGCAGGGCAATGAGCAGCTCCAGGGCCCACTGAGGGTACTGCTGGGGCTGCTCATTGCCCTGCTACAGAGGGCATTACTCAGAGGGCGTGGCCGCCCTTGAGTAACGTTGGGGGGGATTGTTGGGGTTGTGGGGATGTGGGGGGGGAATCACAATGTTGGTGGGGCTTTGTTGGGTTGGGGGGTGTTTTGTAGGGGTGGGGTGGGGGGGAAATAAAGCATATAAACAGCAGGTCAGCTTCTTCCCAAGCAATATTGCACTCAAAATCAGGACATCATATGATCAAAAAGCTCTTCTGAGGTAACTTCCTATTTCCTCGAGGGCGGGACACAGCGAGGGAAGGCCCGACGCCAGCGAGGCAATTTTCCCTTTCAAAGCACACGCAGGGCAGACGCGAGGCGCTGCCTGCGTCGCTGCATGGATTTTTTGAAAAAAGGCAGGGTGGTGGCAGAAGACGAGAGCTGTCGGCTCTCGATGGAGCACCCCCCACCCGCTGGCACCCGGGGCGGACCACCTCCACCACCCGCCCTTGCTACGCCATTGTCAACAGGTTT